>NC_086086.1:11104313-11472418 GCF_948474715.1 Cydia amplana
TGCACAAATACTCTTTTGGGGAATAGACTAAAGACTTGTCTTAACAACTATAAGATAGGGGTTTAAAGATGTGTGCACAACCTTTTAAATGACAAATAAAAGTACGGGAGTAGAAAAAAAATTATATAATAGATGTTATATCTTGTGTGTGTGTACCTGGTGCGCGAAGGCGTACCCGGAGCGCATGGAGCGGCGCACTCGGCGCGCGGAGGGCGTGCGCGGCGCGGGCGCCGCCTCGCGCCAGCGCTGCCGCGCGCGCAGCCGCTCCGCCAGCGTGGGCCGCGTCACCGACCACGCCAGCCGCCACGACACCACCGGCACCATCAGGATTATCATCTGCGACCAAACCCGACACGAGTTAACGGTCGCCTCGAGGATCGTTGCCAAAATGACAATCGACAAGTAAACATGTATCCGTACGACAGATGCGACAAAAAGTGACGAGTTCGTTCCCATATTACGATGACGTTTTCTACAAACGATAGTTACTCGGCTAGGCCGAGCCCCGTAGACGACATGCCGATCGCTAACGCTCCGTAGCGAATGAAACGCGACTGTCCCTGTCACACTGATATAGAAGAGTGATAGAGAGACACGAAGCTATTCGAAGGCGAAGCGCAAGTAATCGTCACCTTGGCTAGGCCGCCAAGTGTCTTATGTATCGGTATAACTGCACTCCCAGGTCGTGGGTATTTAAAATTTAAAATCTTGGTGCACTTAGTACTAATTTTTAACCCCTTCCATGATCGAAAGAAATAGAGAAACTGACCTTAATTTATGTGCAATACAAAACTATGAGGAGCGGAAATATAATGTGGGTATTCATGCCGTGATTCATATCTTATTGACTAATATCACAAAAATGACTCCGCAAGGAGAAACATCATATTACAACTTCTGCACATTGTCCGGTAATATCTATGTAAAGATCGGTTTTCCTAAGATAGCGGTGCCGTCATATAGCGGCCGTCTCCATACTAAATAATACGGCTAAATATGGATGTCGTAGTATTTGTATGGAGACGGCCGCTATATGACGGCACCGCTATCGGAGGAAACCAAAGCTTAACAGGACTGTTTTAGAATATGTATGTATAGTTTCACAATACAGTAAAACCCGCTTAAGACGATTCCGAAGGGACCTAGCAAAAAAACGTCTTAAACGGGAAATCGTATTAAACGTGAATTTTTTTTTAGTATTATTTCATGTAATTTGTTTATTTAGAATGGAACTCACAACAAAGATTATAAATCAACATTAGGCTGTCAAGGAGATGGCATCGCATTCTCAGGCCGCTAAAGCTTTGGATTCCTCCGAAAACGGTGCCGTCATATTACGGCCGCTATATAGCGTTGACTGACGTCACTAGAACGTTGTCTATGTAAACAAGATGGCGCGGTTTCCTAGACGGCGTTACGTTACGTTGATTGTCAACGTAACGTAAGATGACGGCCGTCATGACCTTGTCGATAGTTTCGTGAACGTTTTATTAGATAGCGGTGACGCCATTTTGAATAAATGACACGAGATTTGAATAAATGATTCCGTACTACGATTATTTTCCTCTTCTGATGATATTTCATCCTCCAAGTAAATTATAGATGATCAAGCAAATCTTGTCAGTAGGAAAAGGCGCGAAATTCAAATTTTCTATGGGACGTTACCCCATCGCGCCTACATTTTTCAAATTTGCCGCTTTGACCTTGGTGGATGACGGTGTGTTATGACGCCGTGGTACTTTCCACATGTCGCCACCGTAAAGACGGCCGTCTTTTGCTGCCGCTATATGACGGCCGTCATATGACGGCACCGTTTTCGGAGGAATCCAAAGCTTAAGGACCCGACAAAAGATATTAGCCAAAACAAAAAACTTTAAGGTAGGTAATAAACATTGTACTTACAGTGAGCACAGCCGTGAACCAGAAGGTGGCCTGCGTGAGCGCGACCGTGAGCGAGCCGACGTACGGCCCGCCGATGGCGTAGTTGTAGAAGTAGTCCAGCACGAAGTAGGACACCAGCGAGCCCCAGATGGTCACGTGGTTGCACACCGTCCAGTACGTCGTGTCCAGGGCGATCTACATACCAACCAAATTATTAAAAACATTTTTTTTTCAACAACTAATTTAATAAATAAACAACAAAAAATAATTGTACACTAAAGCTTTGGTTTCCTCCGAAAGCGGTGCCGTCATATAGCGGCCGTCTCCGTATGGTAATAATACGGCTAAATATGGATTTGTATAAATACTACGACATCCATATTTAGCCGTATTATTTAGTATGGAGACGGCCGCTATATGACGGCACCGCTATCCTAGGAAAACCGATCTTTATCGACGTACTTCCTAACAACTATTTTCATAAATTGTAGTGATAAACATAATTTGAGTGACAAGGAGTGAAGAAGAATAGTCGTTTTTTTAATTCCTCGGGGCGTTCCAGGGTCCGAGACATAGACCACAGATTACAGTCGCTTTCGTGGTTAAAGATCGGTTTTCCTAGGATAGCGGTGCCGTCATATAGCGGCCGTCTCCATACTAAATAATACGGCTAAATATGGATGTCGTAGTATTTGTATGGAGACGGCCGCTATATGACGGCACCGCTTTCGGAGGAAACCAAAGCATAAGCGAACTCTTGACATTGGGTATTCGAAAGGCCTTTAGGAAACCCCAAAAGATTGAAAAAGTAAGTCGGTTAACTTTATAATATGCTATGGGTAAACCTTCTTACCTGTGTCGTGTTGTCTATGATTAGTATCGTAGCCACGACGCTTCCCAACAGCATGTGGTCGGAGAGGATCTTGCCGTCGGGCGCCAGTCCATCCTTGTAAGTACCTGTGGAGGAAAACCACTATTCAAATACATCTAATGGAAAAAAATAATTCTAATTTGTGATACAATACGACACGTGAGTATGAATATTGTTCATTAATAGAGAAAGTGGTGAATCTGGGTCTCTATTATTGTTTCCCAAATCGTTTTAAGCCATAATGTATTGTTTGCCCGCATTTTCGTTAGTCATAATCCATTTGGTTCAGAAACGCGTCACTTTTCAGGAATGCCATAAAACAAACCTAACCTATCTTTAGGATAACCTAACGAAAATCCTGAAATGTAAACAGTTTCAGTTTTATGAGTAATGATAATATGACAAACAATACATTATGACTTAAAACTTATGGGAAACAACGGGACCCCGGTGAATCTTCCTTACTCTCAAATATTTCCAACTTTTAGAATAAACATTGTTAAGGAACCCTAATCTCACGGACATCCGAGGGGAGTGCACCGCGCGGGAGGGGCAGCCGCATCTAATTTGCATATCACTCTTCGACGTTCGCTGTTGACGGGCGCACATATACTTACGCCCTTTTTAGAACTCAAAATCAGTGTCAAAATGGTGTAGTTAATAAGCCTAGATACTAAAAACTGCATGTACTGAAGAATTTGATTAAAAAATAATTGAAAAGTTCATCTACTGAGTATTCATTGAAGTTTACGATCCAAAAAGCAATTGACGCCAAAGTCTACAAACATAGTCGTTTGAAGTTTCAATAGCCTTTCTCGACTCCTACCATAGGGGATGAGGAACAGCACTAGCGAGGTGAAGCAGCCGTGCAGCGTGGACTTGATGAACTCCGTCTTGTTGAACAGCTGGGACGTGTGTCCGGGCGCGTAGAGCTTGGGGAACTGCAGCGACGTGGCGTCCGACACGTCCTGCTCGAACACGCCCAGCGCCAGCACCGGCAGCGACGTGTAGAACAGGTTGTACACCGAGATGAACATCTCGTCGAAAACCGTCTGGAAATTAGCACTGACGTTACTGAACGTTGTATTGTAAGGTGCTTAACCCTTTATAGGACACTTAGATATTATAATTCAATAAAGCTTTGGTTTCCTCCGATAGCGGTGCCGTCATATGGCGGCCGTCTCCATACAAATACTACGACATCCATATTTAGCCGTATTATTTAGTATGGAGACGGCCGCTATATGACGGCACCGCTATCCTAGGAAACCGATCTTAAACTGTTCCAAATTTTAGGTACCTACATCAAACGGTCTTTGAGAAAAACGCATTTAACCGATTTGCAAGACCGAAGTGATCTCATAAGTGCTCCGCGAACAATTTTGCTCGGAGCTAAAAACACACACGTATAACATCATCTTCTTGTATTTTTTCATATGAAGAATATTTAGGACTTTATAGAAGTGATGAGGCTTTAATAGTGATTTTTTTATCTGGTTAACAAAAGATTTATGTTACATGTAGCTTGCGCATATTGAGGCGCGGGCTCAATTTATACGCATTGGTTACTCGCGTGTGTTTGTCCGTCGTGCAAGTTACCTGCATGTGCTACTTGCGCAGTAACACAGAGCGCAAGAGTTACTTGCGCAGATGGCTCGCGCTGACACATGCTTTAGTCGTTGAACCATAGTTCTCAATACTGTTGTTTACACGATAACACATTTACAGCTAAGTGAACTAACCTGCGCGCTGAACCCGCAGAAGAACGCGAACCAGAAGTGGCACACGGTGAAGGCGAAGTTCTTGTAGAAGAAGTATCGCAGGAACTTGCACATGCGGTAGTAGGACCAGCGGCCGTGCACCAGCAACAGCCGCTGCAGGAAGCGGAACTGCGCGATGGAGTAGTCCGCCGCCAGCACGGCCTGCATGCCCTCCTGCCCGGAGATGCCCACGCCGATGTGCGCCGCTGAAACATTTAAGAGCCAACAGGAGCTGAGATTTAAATATTTTAGGTAAATATACCCGTCTCGCTAACGGAAGCGGCTCCTAAAACTAGTGCGATAAGGACAAGGCGAAAAATCCTGCGTATAAATCTCTAAAATCGAGGTTTCGTACTCGACTGTTTCCTCCTCCAAAACTTAACCAATCGTAACCAAATTTGGAAATCTAAATGATTATGACATTATCTGTGTCGGACCGTTTTGCTTTTTTGGCTAATTGATATAAGTTTTGAATAGCGCGCCTCTCATTGCGGCATAGTCAATTAGGCCATTTTGGCCATTTTTAAAGGGCTCTAGCGCCTTAAAAAACAAAAATATCAAAAAAAGCAAAACGGTCCGACACAGATATTGACAATATTAATCTGTGTTGAAAAAATCATTGCTCTAGCTTCAAAACCCACGGAGGAAACAGTCGAGTACGTTTGTATGGAGAAATGACCACTCCTGTTGGCTCTTAATCATTGTTAGGCCTTCGTCTTCAGTTTAAAGCCGTGCGCTGCGTATAAAGGAGTATACATGTAGTTTTAGTTTTTCGATTCCTATTGCTTTTGTATTTTCTCATTTGCGTATTAGAACAAATTAAATTATTTTCAGAAACCTGCACCTGCCGCGATAGCAGAGGACGCTGGTTCGATTCCAGCCTGGGGCACTGGAGGCCTTGGTCACTTTTTCTTAGTATATGACATTTATTCAAAGTTTCTCATTTGCCTTCATTTTGCATTCGATATCGTGTCTTCACTATGTTCTATGTTATTGGAACTAGCCCCGTTTAAGACGCACCAAGAGCGCACGTTTACCCCTACAGTATTTTTTTTATAATTGCAATTTACTTGAATATGATAAACGTACACGCAACTGAAATGAGCGCTTGCGTTCTCATACGAAATTACGGAAGCCCCTGTGTGTGGTGACCATGAGTTGCTTTACAACTTTTATCTTGTAGTTGAAGTAATCTGTAGGGAGCGCCAATGTGTGGTGACCTCTAGTCATGTTATACGCTCCACCTAGTAACTAAAGTGTGTACGGTAGAGGCACGCACCTTTGATCATGGAGACGTCGTTGGCGCCGTCGCCGATGGCGAGCGTGACGGCGCGGCGCGCCTTCTTGATCAGCTCCACCACCATGGCCTTCTGCAGCGGCGTCACGCGGCAGCAGATCACCGAGCGGCAGTGCAGCACCACCTCTAGAAACCTGTGCCATAAAAAACAATTTGATTTGACAACACAAACTTAGTTAGTTCATGATTAGTGCGCTGGAACATGCGCCGCTAGTGCGCCATTCGTGAATCGGTCGCTGTTCATCATACAACGAAATGCATGCAAATTGCGAGCAGTTCGCGATCTTGTCGCAAATGGCTCGCGGCTGGCGCGCTACTTTTTTTTTCTAGTGCTTGTAACTTGTAAAACAAGATTGAGTCCCTTTTTAATAATATTATGAAGTCTTTCGTTTGTAGTACAAGTTACAATCGTTTAAGAAATTGAACCCCGGACTGCAGCAGGCGAAAACAGGTTCACTACAAACTAAAACGCGCCATCAACGGGAACCGCGAACGTAGTTATACTATATCATCATCATTGGCCTTAAAGTCTATTACAGACTATTGAAAATAGTGTCAGGTAGGGCGACAACGTTTTTCGTGGCTGTGTAAAGCTTTGGATTCCTCCGAAAACGGTGCCGTCATATTACGGCCGCTATATAGCGTTGACTGACGTCACTAGAACGTTGTCTATGTAAACAAGATGGCGCGGTTTCCTAGACGGCGTTACGTTACGTTGATTGTCAACGTAACGTAAGATGACGGCCGTCATGACCTTCTCGATAGTTTCGTGAACGTTTTATTAGATAGCGGTGACGCCATTTTGAATAAATGACACGAGATTTGAATAAATGATTCCGTACTACGATTATTTTCCTCTTCTGATGATATTTCATCCTCCAAGTAAATTATAGATGATCAAGCAAATCTTGTCAGTAGGAAAAGGCGCGAAATTCAAATTTTCTATGGGACGTTATCCCATCGCGCCTACATTTTTCAAATTTGCCGCTTTGACCTTGGTGGATGACGGTGTGTTATGACGCCGTGGTACTTTCCACATGTCGCCACCGTAAAGACGGCCGTCTTTTGCTGCCGCTATATGACGGCCGTCATATGACGGCACCGTTTTCGGAGGAATCCAAAGCTTAAGCCAATACGGGAGCGGCAAACACGACCGCAGGCCTGGCAGGCGTAATGTACCCGTGGCGAACAGGTGCTCTGATGGCGCTTGGCTCGCTCACTTGCGAGTGTCGTAAACCAAGCGTCGTCGTGAAATACTATTAGTTGAAATTCGATAAACTTACTTTTCCTCGAGCTTGGGGTGCAGGCAGTGGACTAAAGAGTGTCCGTTGATGACGATGGCGAACCCGTTGGTGTCGTCGTTGCCGTGCTCGTGCGAGTCGGCCGACGCCGGCCCGCCGCCCGCCGCGTACTCGTTGCTGTAATGGCATACTTTAGAACACTGCGTACGACACAGGGCAAGGGACTCGGGCTTGGAGGATACAACTAAACGGAGTAGCCATTAACAAGCTTTCCCCTCTGTCGAAAATAGGCGGCCAACGGTCATACACAATGTATGGACTGACGTTTATCTGACATGGCTATTTTTACGTTACGCATACATTTGACGTTCCCCTCCCCCGCAAAAATCGGCGACTGTTTTGTACAGAAAATTACAGACAAGGCGTCTCCGTTTGATTATATCCTCTAAAGACTCGGGTAACTACGACCACTGATATAAGTTACGTCTCGTTACCTGTTACTTTTACGCTAGGTATATTGTTATAGCGATCCTACATTTTTTGGTAAACTGAATATTTTAGTACTTAAGTATGTAATTTAATAGAATAGATGGATGGGATATATTTGAGATAACTTTGTCTGTGAGATAATGTACAAAACATTATTTAGAACCATTAAAGAAAACGTCATAAAACGTCGATATGAAGGGTTACAATGTGGTAACTTATATAAGTGGTGACGTGATACATTGTCAACATTTTGAAGGGTATTTAGAGTATTTAAATACTACAGTGGGTAAACAATCATATTTAATCTTAAAGATCTACGGTTTGCCAGTGGTATTAAATTACAGTCGTTACTTGCGAGGGTCTGATTTCCGGACTACTTCAACGAGGATAGTCTGGCAATAATTATGAAAGTTTATAGCATAGGTAATGTCTAAACGAAACAGTATGGAAATCAAGAAAAGGAGAGACCAACATTCGACGCGTGAGGTATAATTCGCAGAACTTGCATGTCTTAACAAAATGTCTAATAAAATTACAGGTTCAACTGTTTTATTTAGGCAATACGCTACTAGGACTACAATAATTGTAGCGATGTATTATGGCGAAATTTTGCACACAATAATTTAGAAACTAGTCTAGCTAATAATGACGACAAATACTGCACCAATTTACCGAAGCGCCAATAGTAGCAACCATCAATATCACAGCGTAAATAAAAATAAAATAAGAAGCCAACGCACGAATACATGATACACAGATATGCTACCACTGGACTTCACGTGGTGCTCGACTATGGTTCTAAAAACTGCGTGTTAAGGTTCAATATTAATTGTGTTATTAGTTTCTAGAGGTTTGTGTAGGTTAAATAGAAATGCCGTACAGGTTAAAGAGA
Organism: Cydia amplana; assembly: GCF_948474715.1. Lineage (NCBI taxonomy): Eukaryota > Metazoa > Arthropoda > Insecta > Lepidoptera > Tortricidae > Cydia > Cydia amplana. Next base: position 11,112,745 of record NC_086086.1, read on the forward strand.
AAAAGAGCACTCTTACTGGGAGTACGGGGCGAATAGGACAGACTGGGCCGTGTCTCCGCTTGACCAACGCTCTAACTCAAACGAAACGTTTTCTGCCACGGGGTTTGAAGCTGAAGCTCTAAGTACAAAGCAAATAAACATGAAATGCGTTTGTTTTGGAGCGGTCATCCAGGCGTCGGGGTCTTAAGATTGGTTTTCCTAGGATAGCGGTGCCGTCATATAGCGGCCGTCTCCATACTAAATAATACGGCTAAATATGGATGTCGTAGTTTTGTATGGAGACGGCCGCTATATGACGGCACCGCTATCGGAGGAAACCAAAGCTTTACAGAAAGGTGCTATGTCACATGGTTGAAGCAGGTTTAGTAGAATAGTGCTGGAAACATCATTAGTAATGTTAATAATATTTATCATTGTTTTAATTTCAAATCTAATAATTATATTCCAGTTTTACTTATTACAATACCTTAATTTGTTCGTTTAAGATAAGTAATAAAGTAATACAATTCACAGGCATAAACAAAATACCCATTACTGCCTTAATATACATAAGTGATACGAAGCTTTAAATTGTAATAATTATGTAAATACAAGCAGGCCCTTCTTTATTAAAAAAAAATATTTGAAGACGTTCCATGATCTTATCCATATTTTGTGTATATTGGCAATAGCGTTGTACTCGTGTTCCATAAATAACAGGTCTGAAACTAAAAACTTCCTTGATAATCATGTTAAACTTTCATCAGTTCAGTACTTTATAAATTTTTGCCTTTATATCATATTACAGTGGCAGTCAATGGAAAAATATTCCTCTGATGACGACTATGCAAAAGTTACTTTAGTTTTTACATCTAATTTTAGCTAAACATTGGACGCAACGTGATTCAGATTATATGGTATAATAAAGCGATGCAGTTGACTGATCTACAGAATGCACAGGTTATTAACTGACAATGATCACTAACACAACACCGATCGTGAATGGATTCGCAAAAACATTTCAAAGTTAATTTTTAATCAATGTAATGGAATTTTGATATTTTAAACCATAAACCGTGTTAACATGATACATACTCGAATTAAGACTAAGAAAAAGTGTTCGCGTCTTGTTTCATAAACAGTGCAAACACTAACAAGTATACATTACAGTTCAACAATAGGCTAGATTTTAAAGAAACAAATATATGGAGGCATTACAGAAGTATATGAAATTTATTTTTGCGCTTACCGATTCATTTATTTAATTGTCAAAAGTTTTCAGTTGCACGTCATAATTCATAATTTGACTCGAAAGGACAATGATGTAAAAGTGTTTCTTGTGGCGCAACATTTTAAAGTTCTAAGTTACCGGTACCAAAAGAACGTGCCCTTAGTTTTAAGCTCGAACCAGATGGCGCTGTAATGCGACAACCAAACGAGTTCTGACAGCGCCATCTGTCAAATTTGCATCACGATATTGTCTGACACTTTACTCATCTTAAGCTTTGGATTCCTCCGAAAGCGGTGCCGTCATATAGCGGCCGTCTCCATACAAATACTACGACATCCATATTTAGCCGTATTATTTAGTATGGAGACGGCCGCTATATGACGGCACCGCTTTCGGAGGAATCCAAAGCTTTACAGAATGAATGGATCTTTGGCGGTAGGTATCAATGTAGGCACTGGGTAATACAGTTTGCGAATCCATCCGGCGGTAGATGGGGATGGCTCGGCGCGGGAAGGGCCGGGGTGGCGACATGCCGCGGTACCGGTAGCGGTGATAAGGTGTAGCTCTTGTTCTCTCTACCTGTGCTCATGCATGTTATGTTCCCACCTAAATGTGACGACGGAGACGGCGGGCGCGTTGAGCTTGACGCCGGCGGCGCGGCCGGGCGAGGCGCCGCCGTTCAGCGCGCCCGCCGCCGGCGTGCCGCCGCCCAAGCCTGCCGACAAACATCACTGTTAGCCATACACTAGGAATCATAGTAACGCTACCCCCTCTGCCACTTAAGCTTTGGATTCCTCCGAAAACGGTGCCGTCATATGACGGCCGTCATATAGCGGCCGCAAAAGACGGCCGTCTTTACGATGGCGACATGTGGAAAGTACCACGGCGTCATAACACACCGTCATCCACCAAGGTCAAAGCGGCAAATTTGAAAAATGTAGGCGCGATGGGATAACGTCCCATAGAAAATTTTAATTTCGCGCCTTTTCCTACTGGCAAGGTTTGCTTGATCATCTATAATTTACTTGGAGGATGAAATATCATCATAAGAGGAAAATAATCGTAGTACGGAATCATTTATTCAAATCTCGTGTCATTTATTCAAAATGGCGTCACCGCTATCTAATAAAACGTTCACGAAACTATCGACACCGTCATAACGGCCGTCATCTTACGTTACGTTGATAGTCAACGTAGCAGTTGGCAGCATAGGTTTTATGAAATAATTGCTCTAAACTCAGTCTAGAGGATTCCTAGTCTATGCTGTTAGCTTTCGACTATTTACCGTATAGAAAACATTCATCAGTCAAAGTTTTCCCTACATGTTCATCCACCTGCCTTGGATCGGAAAACCAGTCAGATAACATAATCTTAAGGTTTAAATCTACACACAAGCAAAACAGTGTTTAAATACGACTGCGGTAGATACGTCTCTGTGGTCTGAAAAAGCTCTAAAATTGACGAAATAATTACGACTTACGAAGAATACAGTACACTAAACTTCTTCCTATTAGGCCTTGGAGTCAGGTTGCCTGCGTTCATTGAGGTAGACTGTGGTAACAATAAATACTTCTTGTTATGTATAGAGTAAGTCTAAGGCTTTCTTGACAGTTCTGTCAGTGTCTGTTTTAGTTTATGTTTTGCAAAATAAAAGGTCTTGTGTTTTTCATGATGGTGTATTAATTAATTACCCATTCACAAAAGTACAAATACAACAGTCTGGCCAGTCAGGTTCTATACTATAGAATTGCCGCGCTATAGTTCGTTTTTTTTAGCATTAGAAAGAACTTGGAAGAAGGTAAGCGATTTTGACATGTCTTTTAATTGAAAAACACTTTTTAAAAATCAATAACTGTCACTTATGAAAGCAGAAGACTATAAAAGATCGTATTAGATTCATAATTGTTACATATTTACCGTAACTTATTTTTAAAATGTGTTTTTCAGTCAAAAGACACATCAAGATTATCTTATTTCTAATGCTAAAAAAAACGAACTATAGTGCATCACAATGTTGACGCAGCTTAGGCTTACCGCAAAACCAATGCGTAAGATATTCTCACGGGTCTCTATTGTTTCCCAAATAGTTTTAAGCCATAATGTATTGTTTGCCCGAATTTTCGTTAGTCATCATTCATTTGGTCCAGAAACGCGTCACTTTTCAGGATTGCCAAAAAACAAAACCTAACCTAACCTATCTATAGGATAACCAAACGAAAATCCTGAAATGTTAACAGTTTCAGTTTTATGACTAATGATAATATGACAAACAATACATTATGAATTAAAACTTTATGGGAAACAACGGGACGGTCCGAAAGCGGTGCCGTCATATAGCGGCCGTCTCCATACAAATACTACGACATCCATATTTAGCCGTATTATTTAGTATGGAGACGGTCGCTATATGACGGCACCGCTATCCTAGGAAAACTGATCTTTACGAAGCATACAGTACACTAAACTCTTCTTCCTATTAAGATCGATTTTCCTAGGATAGCGGTGCCGTCATATAGGGGCCGTCTCCATACTAAATAATACGGCTAAATATGGATGTCCTAGAATTTGTTTGTAGACGGCCGCTATATGACGGCACCGCTATTGGAGGAAACCAAAGCTTTAGACCTTGGAGTCAGGTTGCCAGCGTTCATTGAGGTAGACCTTCAGTCACATTCTATACTAATGTCGACGCAGTTTAGGCTTAACGCACAACCAATCCGTAAGTAATTCTCACCGGGCGGCAGGAAGGTGTTGACGACGCGGATGGAGTCGCGGCACTTGGCGAGCTGCCGCTCCACGTCGTCGTGCGCGACGCCGTCGATCACGAACACCTCCGCCATGTCGTCCGTCAGCAGCTGGCACGAGTAACCGATGTTTATCGCCGTCTCTGCACATCAAAAGGTAAACAATCTATACTTATCTATAGTTCAAGTTATGCTTAACTTGTATATCATGTTCTTTGTCATATAAAGTGAGTGATAAAGAATATTTGTGTAGTATGAATTATCTGAGATGATTTTTTCGGGCTCGGGCCCTAGTCTATTAAACAAAAGGTATTGTTTCCTTTATGCAGTGCTTACACCTGTTTACTGCTAATAGACCCTACTTAAGTAACGGGAACAAACCCGTTTAAAAAGCAAATTCATCATTCTATTTATATGGTTCAAATTCATGAAACAACCCATTTGGAGATAACACGTTTTGTTATCTCCAAAGAAAAGACCACCCTGATTGTTCTCAGAATGAGCCGTCACATAAATTTGAACCTTAATACTATCACGTCACGATAGTTGCTTTTTAAACGACATGGTGACTTTGGCACGTGCTGAAGACCGCTCTTAAAAGAAACAAAGGCTTTTGTTTAACAGATTAGTGCTCGAGCCCGAAAAAATCATCTGAGATAATTCATATTACATATATTGTATTGTATTGTTATTTAGAGCTCGTCCACAGTGCACACTAGAGGCTAAAAAAATAAACTTGAACAGATGGGTGCGTTTCAGCTATTCGACAAAGGAGCGTTGTGTTAACAGTAAATTGTGGAATATAAAACAATGTGTTAACTTTATTGATTAGGTATCGTTCGTACCTTGCTTGTCTCCAGTAAGCACCCATATTTTGATGCCCGCCATGCTAAGGTTCGCTATCGTTTCAGGTACTCCGTCTTGTAATTTGTCTTCAATTGCTGTAACACCTGAAGACAACAGGACACGAAACATTAATGCGAAATTCAGCATTTCAATAACTGTCGATAAATGATTTCTCAAGCTTGATTTGTAAACTTTTTCGTAGTCGTTTAATTGTTGTTCGCGTCTAAACCGTAGGTCTTGCCCGTACCAGGCGTGGCTCACTCCGCGATTTCGTCGCTTTGCTACAAGTAGCTAAAAGTACATCCGTTCGGCCCCAATTTTAGGGAAAGCCATAAGCCGCGCGTGGCGCTGTCGCCACCTAGCGGCCATATCTGTGCTGATCGTAACAGACGAGTTTTGTTAGAGAGTGAGTCTTCTGTACTTAGTACTATTATTTATTCTGTGCCCGTACACTTGCACGAGTGTTACAGGACCCTCGCCTGCGCAATAGTACAAGTATTTTTTTAAATAATTACAAAAAAAAAACATTTTAAGTGTACAGAAAAACCGTGGTTAGAAGTCTGTGCTAATTCTTCTTTTTGTGTGCCTATGTGTTTCTTTCTTCTTTGTGAAACTAATTTTACAAGTAACACAAACACAAGTATGACTTACTGTTACTGTACGGGTCAATAGTTTTTACAGTTTTATTGTGGATCAATAGTCTTAATAATTTAACTAAATTATATTTAATTTAATTTGTATAGCTGTAGTATTATATTTAATTTAAATTGTATAGCTTATAGTTGCGCTCTCTCGAAAGGGTTTCCACGGAAGACCAGCGTCGGGGACTTCAAAGGTTTCTTGACATGAAGCTGAGTGGAGACCATTTCAGGAACGCTTTATAACCAATCTATGTCAGTGTTTTTATTAGTTTAAATTAAGCGTTTTTGAATAAAGCTTTTTCTATTCTATTCTATTCTATTACAGAGGTCTGTGAACACGTACCGAGCAGTAGCAGGTCGGTCTCGATCTCCTCGTAGATGGCGTCGAGCTGCTCGTCGCGGTCGTGTAAGGCCAGCGCGGCTGTGTGGTGCCGCCGCTTCCACTCCGCGAAGCCTCGCTCGTCTAGCGGCCGCCACGCTAACGCCAGCGTGCGTAGACCCTCGCCCGCGAATTTCTACAAACGTTACAGGATCTGTTAATGCTGGTATTCATTAAATACATTATTTAAATACAAATGTTGCATTAAAGAAAATCATTGCGGCACTGTAAGTGGCAGTTGACCAACTGGTTCAACTGCATTGCGGCAGACATCTTACGATGCAAATATATTTCTGTTAACAGTAATTATAGATAGCAGTACTTCAACTAAATCGAAAGAAAATCATTGCGGCACTGTAAGTGGCAGTTGACCAACTGGTTCAACTGCATTGCGGCAGACATCTTACGATGCAAATATATTTCTGTTAACAGTAATTATAGATAGCAGTACTTCAACTAAATCGATCGAGGGTACACTCGCTGTCTGTATTCACAATAACACACATTGGGCTCTATTTAACACAAATTACAACAGAAGTGGACTTACATTCAAATGCTCCTGCGTTCTCGACTTGACTCCGTCCTGGTTTCCTTTTAACCTTTCATATATTACGTTATCAGCACCTTTTGTATATAACCTAATTTCACCATCCTTCCTCAATATCACGGACATTCTTTTCCTAACATTATTAAAATCTAATATACACAACAATTCATACACCTGGAACAAAAAATATTGATTAGTTTCGAATTAAACTAGGACATTAAATTACGTTGAAGCTTTGTTTGTAACTTAATTATACTAAACTACCAGTTATAGATATTTGAATAACCTTGACAATAATATTAAAACTTCAAAATAGTGATAGCCAGGCAATTAACCAAAATGTCAAATTCATTACATAAATGATCTAGTTTCCGTTTTCTTTGAATACATTTAGTTACCTACCTATTAACTACTAACCTTATGTTTAAGATTTTTATTTTATTTAATAATTGAGTTGTGTTTGTATTTATGTGTTGTATGCTTATTGTTTTGTATATCTACATATGTGTGTAAATCACATGAAATAAATAATTTTGAATTTTTGAATTTGAATTGATACCAAATGAACTCTCAGTCACACAACATAAATTCGATACTATGGTATATAAAATGTGCTCACCTCTGTCTTACCCATAACTTCTATAGTAATACTATTAGGCGCGCGTTCTCTGAACACGAAACCGAAATTCCTAGCGGCGGACACCAGCGCTGACTCGTCTGGTGATTGCGCCTGGAAACAAAGCGCTTCTTTAATATTTCATCATTATCTAAAATTTTTGTCAAGAGGATAAGGAAGGCTGATATTAGTACCAGTCAATCAAACGAGATCGATAATGGGGTGGGTAAAAATGTCAACTGCGTAGTTTTTCTTCACGCTACAATGCATCTCAATGGCAGATTCCATACCTAGGGAAAAGATGACTAAGGTAATACTGAAAAAGCCCTACAGTCCTGACGACTTTAAAATTTATTGCGTCGAAAGAGTTAAGAAGTGGTCTTCAAAGTCTATCGATGCACATCGATATATATTTGCAGTAGCAGTACCGTTTCGCTCACACCCTGGAGCGCGATGCTTATGCGCATCAGTATGACACTGATTTGTGGGTTATCTTGTACCCGGACAAAGTGACGGACAGAGGCTAGTATAGTTTGTAGCTTTCTAATAGACCCCGAAGGCTAATCCTATTGTCTATTGTTAAGAAAAACCGCTCGTGCCACGTGCCACAACCACCTGCATAAAAAATCGGTACTTCGGTTACTGAGTGCCGGCGAGTCGAACGCTACAGAACCAGTCTAAAATGTGTCATCGAGATGCGTAACAAAGGCGCGTTATCGGAGAGCGCACCTACACTGGTTTTTTGAGCGGTGGACTAGCCCGCGCTCAGGTGCCAAATAGAATAATTAGGACCCTTTTTGCAGGTAAGTAGCACGTGCGGTTTTACTGAACAATAGACAATAGGATAAGCCTTCGGGGTCTACTAGAAAGCTACAAACTATACCTGATACTCGAGCCGGCCGTTCTTCTGGTCCGGCATGACGGTGTGGCACAGCGCGAGCAGCCGGAAGAAGTCGTGCACGTGCTGGTCGCCGCGCTGCACGGCCAGCAGCAGCGACCCGTCGAAGAACTTGAAGTCCGCCTCGTGCTCGGGGTTGAACGAGAAGTCCAGCGGCTGCGTGCTCTGTGGGGTGGCATGTTCAGATTGCTAAACTTGTTTAGCGCGACTACGTCAGTACTGTCACTAGCTGATTAAGCTTTTCTTGTCGAATTGTTTTAAAAATGTATACTTGTATAGCAGAAACGTTTTAGCATGTCACCGTAAAATTGTAAACACTCGTCATATTATAATCTCGCTAGTTACATTATAAACTAACGGTAGGGAGATTATAATCTAACCTAACCTAACCTACGTTAGATTATAAACTAACGGGTTCACAATCTTACGGTGTCATATACAAAAACAACGGGAACAAGTAAAGGATGATCGACCGCACATATTTTTCTTTAGCTGAATCCGTAATGCGATCCAAAGGAAGGTGTGTCACGATCGTATCTTTTTTTAGCAAGTCTAATATACCTATGGATTTCGAAAATACATTACATACATTTGAGAAAATATAATAATTACATATGTACAATAGCGGGGACAACCATGTAAACTGTGTTAGGCGAACTAAAATACTCCAAACACAAAATTAATAGATAGGATAGGTACACATCGTAACATATCCAACTACATATTTGCCAACCTCAGATACGATCGTTCGACAGATTTACGTCCCCGCCACCGGTTTAATGTTATGCATGTGAATGCATTTACAATCAATCCATCGTTTAATTTAACTTAAACACAGAGGAAGATTGATTTTATGATAAAAGTAATAAAGTTGAGCCATCGATCTCGGGGACGTTTAGAGCAAATTTGTTTACCCATTACCTCGGCGCCGCGGAGCGAGCGGCGTTGCAATATATACCTCAATATCAAAGTTCAGGCACGAGCGCCAGTTCCACGGCCCGGCGTAATGGGTGTGAAGCAGACTTTACCACAGATCGCGCTAGTCATCTAGTCCGCTCTGAGTATAAGCACGATTCAACGCACACTAGTAACATATAAGCAGTACCTACACCTGCGTGAACCAACTTCAGACGGAACTAGATGTTCGGCGCGATTATATTAAACAAACACAGATGAAATTGTACATTAGAGAAGCTTTCTACGAGAACAACAAAATGCAAAGCGCATGCAACACAAACAAAAACGTTATTTACACATTCACCAACAGGTACAGTAAGCTGGGTTAAGTTTATTCAGTTTGTAGAAGATACTAGCCCTCAAATAGTTTACGTGTTGTCAGGATTTTGTTGTGATTTTCTATGTTACTTAGATGATAACGAAAATGTTATCGAAAGAGAAATTCAAAGAACACAAAGTAAACGTGTTAGCCCATAACCATTCCAGTAAAGAAATAAAAGAGCGTCGAACTACTTCGAGATGTGCTGTGGTTATAAGGACGAGGTTCCGAATCCAACATCCAATAGGATCATTGCATCCATTAGGATTCTTGCTCAAATATCCAATATGATCCTTGCATAAATATTATTAATTTAGGATTTGTTTTGGGTATTTGAGCTTGTGAAATACGTATACGGATATGTTTTTGTATGTAGTCACGTGTCATGTCAGAGTCAACTCTTTCACTGATTCGAATTCAAACCGAGAATAAAACAAATAACTGTTCACAATATTACCGATACATTATCTGACGGCATATCTAGCATTCACAGTTACGCGTGTCATTCTTTATTGCTTTATTACCGGCATGCATACAATCGCACAAGCTTCAATGATTAGGACGAGCATTCAAAGCAGAATCAATTAATATAGACTACACACGTAACTCTGAATATATTAGGCAACATTGCGGCTAACGAGATTCGACAGTTCCTTTCTTTAGATGATTATACGTATTTGTTTTCTGATTCTGTGTGGAGCATCTCAATTCAAAATCGAGCAAGAAAAACACAAATGTAGTTTCGCGACGTCAAACTTTACTATTTGACGTCTGGTTTGTATATGTTTTTACCTTTGGCCACAGTTGAGACAGACGCGCACGGTTACAAAACAATATAGACCTTTATGCATTTCAATAAGGTATACGATGGCGCGTTATATACATAATAACTAATAAGCGTGGCGTACCCACAAGGTATCGTACGTGTAAACTCCATAGATCTCAAGTAAAACAAGGATTGAATCTGTCGAGTCTCTTTTGACGCAGAGTGTGTCGTGTTCGTGTAGTGTAGTGTAGTGTAGTGTATGGTGTGTGCGCGTACATGCGGACGGGCCTGGGCGGCGGCGTCGGTGGGGCGGCGCGCGCCGGGCGTGCTGCGGCCCTGCTCGTGCTCCTGCTCCAGCAGCCGCGCGCGCGACGCCGAGCCCGGCCCCGGCCGCGACCCGCCGCGCTGCCCAATACATCTCACTATTTATGCCACCCTGGTACTGGTACAATATCCTACCTACTTAAATATGGTGCCCTAAATATTCTTGTCACGCTTTCTATTACAGCTTGTATATTTTATAAAATTTAGGATGATCGATGCCGAATTAACACACATTACTAGATTTACATCGTTCACATTTATTTTAATGGCCTCGACTTAGGTACCTGTGCGTTCTATGATTTCACAAATATTGATATCTGTAGGTATTTGAATTATTTTTGTAGGACGACCACGATGGGATGCCATCCCATCTATTCTCTGCTAAATGCAGCTGCCTACAGCTTGGCTTATCGTACGTATCAAAATATTTTCTTCACTAAAATGGATGTCATGTTCTCAGCCAGTAAAAAGCGCGAGGCATTGATGTGGAAAGAAAATAATGACGCGGGAGTACAAAAAATTTGCGCTTAGAAATATATTAATAAAATATTCTCAAGAACCTGTAGGCGAATTTACAGCCTTATATAACTTATAATAATTGCAAATAAAGCTACTAAACCAAATTGCATTGTGTGTACATGCAATACGTGTGACATACTTATTGTGACCGGTGGGTGGCAAACTGTAGTGTAAACAACATTATGTGATGTTACGCATCCGAGGATACGAGTATCAATAAACACAAATTATACAAAACCTGTGCAGTAAACATGCACAAACTGGTAAACAAAACAGAAGTAAACTCAACATTAAAGGTTACGGTTCAGACGAAACACCCCAAAGCTAGACGGGGACAAAACATTTCAATTCACAATCTTCACTCGAAAAATTCAAACTTTATGAAACCAACTCCATGCAAAACAAAATGATGGTCGCTAGGTGCGCTGTGCAGTTGCAGCGCACTCAATATATGAATGCCTACATGCTCGTGATGTCTATTATGATCAATGTGCTTGACTACAGTCTTATTGAGAGAGAAAAAATGTTTACAATCCTTATAATGAAAAATGCAAAACTTTCAAACGCAGTCATAAATATAATTATAAACTGTGTGAGTTACATGACTAAAAAATATAGCTACATTTCATCGTTAAACTTATGTAAAACGTCACTGTAGGCTACAAGTTTCGGGCACGATGGAAGCTCATATTCAGGTAGGCGGACTACCAGATTAAAGGCTCCTAATATGCCCGAGATACTTGCATGGACAATACGTGACCGTAGGTAACAAACTGGAGATATATATTGTAGACATAATTTCGAGGTCTGAACTAGACATCGCTGCATGTGTCTTCGAACATTTAGCGTTAACTAGGTAGCCAACCATTTTCACAATCCAGTCATCACTAAACTAATACTACGGCGTTACCTAATTCAGCTGTCAAAGCCACGCCTACGACTGCTCCCCTTTGTGTATCTTGTCACAAGTAGTGTAAGGTAAAATCTTAAATTTACGAGTGCGTTTTCAAGTCATGCGTTCTTCACTAGGATATCATAGGTACTAAGAGAGTGGTGCAGTGATATAAATACCTCGTTGAGCTCTAGGGCCTCGCCCGTCTGCTCGTCGACCACGTCGCCGTAGCACACGCCCGCGATCGAGCACTTGTTGAACGTCATTATGTTCTGTGTCAACGTGCCCGTTTTGTCCGAGAATATGTATTGGATTTGACCTAAAATAAAATATGTAGATTGCAATATCTTCTTTTTAACTAAGCAAAGCAATCTCGATGTACGTCGTACGCAATGAACCGCAAATATTTCCAATAGCGTCGGTTAAAAGGGTTGCCGCGGCCCATATTGCTGCCGTAAGGTGAGCATACAACCGCCTGAACTCTTCGACCGCCAAAGACGTCAACTGTCGCGCGCGGCTACAGCCCAATATCAACCTTCATGCATTGCGACAAGGTTCACGATGACGCGCCGCACACGATAAACGTGGCTTTCAAAGTGAAACCGCGAGTTGCAACCACTGCTTTGCCTTTGCTAGTGCGTACGAGCCCATGTGCATAGAGAAATATAGTAAGACAAGAGTGCTCACTCCATACATCAGTTAGACTATTAATTTCAGTGTCTACATCTAGCATCGAGTAGCGGAACTATCAGTACTGCTACTTGACAATAGATGTAGCACCGACCGGAAAGTCTTATGCTGTTGAGATAAGACTTTCCGGTCGGTGCTACATCTATTGTCAAGTAGCAGTACTGATAGTTCCGCTACTCGATGCTAGATGCTAATAGTCTTTTTTGTACTAAAACTGATGTATTGGAGTGAGCAATCTATGTATCTTTTTATCTATGCCCATGTGTGACAGAGGCTTATTCGCCATTTTCACCAAGGCTCATTATAGCTCGGTCACATTAATATCTCAAGTTAACATGAATGAAGAGGATCTTACCGAGCTCCTCGTTGAGCGTGGTGGTGCGCGCCTTGGCGGCCGTCCCCGTCTTGTCGTAATACATCTTCTCGTCCCAGTTGATGAGGAAACTCTGCGCAAACCTTATTACCTGCAACGGGACAGTGGTACTTGGTAATACATATATTCATACTCTTTGAGTAGTGACTTACGGTTATTGTTAATTTCATACAAACAAAATGTATGTAAAAAAAGCATAAAAGGTTTTTCATGTAAACCAACTTTATAACTGTAATTTTCAGTTATAATACCTAGTCATTGTATAGTAGTTAAACCTCGCAGATAAGAATGTTAATTAACCCTTATCAGAGCAGAGGCAATTTAGTGAAAATTTTATAAGCATGTGACAAACAAGCATGATTTATGTCAGCCCTGATACGGGTTAAACAGTAAAGTTAAATAAATTAGAATTGTACTTACTTCGACGGAAACGTATAGCGATATAGGCACAACAGTGTTCATAACGATGGCGTAAGAGAAGAACACGAGGAACGCGATGACCACGGTGCCAGAGACAGGCTCCACGGGCACCAGCGAGTCCCACGGCAGATACGCTTGGAAATGGCGCCCCACTAGCCACTCCCACACGCCGCACGCCACCGTGCAGAACACGCACATTGACAGCAGGAAGAACACTATCTGCAATGACAAACGTTCATTCATTCACTCGTTCACGGCAGGTATGTTTGGAAGTGCCGCCCCACCAGCCACTCCTACACCAGTGCAGGACACGGACGTCGACAGCAAGAAGAACACTATCTGCAATGACAAACGTTCATTCATTCACTCGTTCACGGCAGGTATGTTTGGAAGTGCCGCGACACCAGCCACTCCCACACCAGTGCAGGACACGCACATCGACAGCAAGAAGAACACTATCTGCAATGACAAACGTTCATTCATTCACTCGTTCACGGCCTGGCTGTGCCGCCCCACCAGCCAATCCCACATGCCGCACGCCACCGTGCAGAACACATGGACAAATTTTCATTCATTCACTCGTTCATCCATCAACAACTGCGACTGCTCCCACGACAGGTAAGTTGAAATGTATATGGTTGGCATTCATCCAATTACCACTGTATAACATTATAAATATATTTCATACATCATCTTCCATTTAAATACATTGTATTTACAATTTAATGCTGATATTCAAGCTTATTCATATGTAAAGAGGAAATAACTATAGTTATTACTCCCATACGAGTACATTATGTTATGTTGGACCTTGACATACTAGCGTCTTTCATAATATATTTATTATTTATATTTTGTGGGACAAACCGCTGCTTCGCCGCCGGTTAGCAACGAGTGCCAAGGCCACAGAATAAATAATAGTACTAAGTACAGAAGACTCACTCTCTAACAAAACGCGTCTGTTACGATCAGCACAGATACGGCCGCTAGGTGGCGACAGCGCCACGCGCGGCTTATGGCTTTCCCCAAAATTGGGGCCGAACGGATGTACTTTTAGCTACCTGTAGCAAAGCGACGAAATTGCGTAGTGAGCCACGCCTGCCAAGGCTTTAATTAATAAGTAAAACGTTGTCTTTCTTAAACTCAACAAGTAGGTCACCGGGGTAATTGAGTTAATGGCTTTATCCCGTCTATTTGTTAATAGAAAGGTAACGTGGCAGGGCATCAATCGCGTTCGATTCCCATTTGGCCGAGCACCAGACACCGCGACGTGTTTGTTTACATTCAGAGCCGTTATTTCTATTGCGGACTAGCCGCATGCGAGGAAGCGACTGAGGTAAACCAGTATAAATGTGGCTTTATGCGTAGTAGGGTAATATTAAGTGATTTGATCGCTTTTGGTTAGGTTTATTAGTTAAGAATTAAAGGACTAGTCGCAACAACGAGCAACTTTATCAAACAATAGTCTGTATTTTTAAACTATGCAGGACTGCCCATAAATAGTATGGAACTGTGTGACGCAGCATAGTGATATGATAATTGATACGTTTGCATAGTGATATTGATTGAGCAAAGTTTTTTTAACATTTTTTTAGAGCTGGTTAACCAAATCTAGTCAGTAAAAAAAGGCGCGAAATTCAAATTTTCTATGGGACGCCATCCCTTCGCGCCTACATTTTTCAAATTTGCCGCCTTTTTCTATTGTCAAGATCTGGTTGACCAAGTATAGTTTACAAAAACATAACTTTGGAGCGATGGATATTAAGGCCGTAGCTCGCGCTTAGATTATCTTGAGTAGGAAAGCGGTAGCAATAAGGCGCAGTTTAATACAGTTTAACCTAAAGATTACCGTCTGTATAATATTTCAAGATGAGGCAAGGCCAAAAATAACTTAATCAATACATTGACTCGCTACGTGGACTGTGATTTGGAATAAACAGTTCACTTTTATGTTTGCAAAGTTAATTAGGTATCCTTATTCTTATTACGGGTGGGAATAATGTTCCTGAGCTTGCCAATTACAGCCTTATTTGTCAATTTGTTTAGATAGCTGTAAAAAAAAAACAAATAATTTATAAACACGAAAAAATTGTGGAATTTCATTTGAGGTAAGCACTGGAAATATACAATTATTTTCCTTTAATGTTCCTTTTCCTTTATTAAAAACCCGTGATATATTTAAATAGCTTGCCATGTACGCAGAGTATACTGCTATGCTTAATGAAAAATTGCTATTAGAAGTGTGCGTCAACCCAGCCAGGCTAAGAGTATCCGGCACGGCACGGGCGCAGAGTGCGCAAACACGACATTTTATCACGCAAGGGCTATTTTTTACTCCGATATCGCACCATATCACAATATTTGAGCGGGCATTCGCCCTATAATTGTTTTCGATATGCGGTTTTAATAGTATTAACAGTTCCTAGAACAAAACTTATCGACCATAAGGGCCAAGCACAAGTAGTGTAGGTAGCTGTAGGGTAGGTTCATTTAAGGGGAGACCGGGTAAGGTCTTATATACTAACGTAATGAGTTCATCGAATCCTTCTGCTGTTTGTTATGACTGCTGTGACAACCAACCTGTCAGACGATCATACTTGATACTGCATTAGCTTTTCTACTATGCGAACACTTACCCCTATAATAAGAAAATTAAGTAGCCTATCTATGCTGGTGCGCTTGAACTTGGTCTTGCCGGAGTTCTGCATGAGCTTGGTGTCCTTGCCGGCGAACACGACCACGCCGTAGCACCACGAGGTGTTGCGCAGCACGCAGCCCCGCAGGAGGATCTTGTCGTTGTCCAGAGAGAACACTCGCTCGCGCCAAGTCAGCGTGCCTGGAATTAGTCACAATTTAACATAAATGTCATAAATGCAACCAGAGATGTACTCGTAACAATAGAGCGCTGACTGGCTGACCGGAGCTGTTCCTTTTTTACCTGGGGCCAACCTTTGGGTACCATACCAAAGGTTGACCCCGCGTGGCTAAGGCAGGGTTTCTCAAATTAAATAATAAATAAATAAAATATCATTTAAATCGCCTACTCCCTAGGAGTTAGCCAGTAATTGTAAAGGGTTCGCATATAATGCAAGTATATGACAAGACAAGAATGGCACCCGTTTCCAAGTTCATTTTTTTAACTTGACTTTTGTGATTTGGAAATCAGTGAAGAGCAAAGTTCCAGTTTTCAATGTAGGACCTCTAAAATCGATCAGGTAGATGTTTGATGTACCGTACCTAGTTAAATAATTCCTTTTGAATAAAACATGTGTGTGAGAGAGAGAGAGAAACTCTTCTAACTAGTTTACCCATTTATTATTCAAATTTCTTAACAAAGTTTAGTTAATTGGGTATAATTTAACATTCCTCAAGCTTCCTTTCACATTCGTTTATAAACGAAGGTGCTAATTATAATTAGAACTATTTTGTTCAATGAACTTCATATGTTGGTGCGATAAAGATGCCTACGAATTATATCAACAGTAGTTTTGTAAAAAAAACTAATACATAGTCCAGTCTTGTCCAGTCCAATAGTAGCAAGTTAAAATTCAATTATAGCTTACAGCTAGTTATAGTCGTAAATGCACACATCACAATAGTCGGCAGCGGCACGTTCGAGCCAGCATGTATTATCAGGGTATGTACCATTACATTACCCAACATCGTCAACCGTTACGACATCCGCGAATAGCGCTCTTCCCGCCGTTTCGCAAATACTGTTTCGAATGCGGGTGAACAGACTGAAATCAACTCGTATCAACCCATGACTATTTATTTTTGGATTCGTTCACAATGTTCTAGTATGTATCGGTTACGGGCGCGATTGTAGGACCCTCCCGGAGCCTATGGCTCACATTCGTTATTAGCAATTGGCATAAACATACATAATATGAAAACTGGCACACCAAAGTTTATATATACCTACCTATTCATACCATGGCGCAAGTATCGCTTACAATGTAAACGGGGAACTCCCCGCACTTCGCCGACAGTTAATTCTTACAAGTCTTTGTCATAACGCTTTTGCATCCTAAAGCAATCCCGTATCCGCATGATCATTTGATCTAAAGAACTTGCATAGAAACTAAAATTTACGAAATTTTCACCTACGTCTGGGGTCTGGGGTCTATAATTCGGTTACTGTCCATTTAACTAAGGGCTGATTTAGACTGCGCGCGAACTCGCATGCGATGTTAGTTACATTGCGGACTGTTGGTTACGTCCAATTCAACCGACCGATCAAAACCCGCAATGTAATGAAACTCGCATGCGAGTTCTCGCATCGTCTAAATGAGCCCTAAGTGTCATAAAATCAATTACTATCATAATATTCAACATACTTTATGTCATCATCCTCATCATCCCTGTTCAACAGCACGCAACCTCGTACTTTATATACTACCGCTCGATATTGAATTAGCTGAACGAACGATAAAAATGAGTCGCATTTAATTAATACAATTTGCGAAGTGGCCTACTAAAATAGGTAACTGGCCCACCGAGCCGCACACGCCTCGAAAGAGGCCGCTCCAACATATAGTTCAATCAAACTAATGAATACCTTGCACCTTGTTATTTGGGGTCGAATGAGACATCTTTACAATCAATCTGATCTAAGTAGTTTCCTAGTTTCTGATCCAAAAAGACGTAAGTCTTTTATACGAACAAAAGTTCTTAAACCTTTCGGAATTGGCAGAAATCGACCTACGGCCTATTAGGCCGATAAAAACCTTTATACATAAAGCCTATGATGTAAGTGTGAATATTTGAGTCGGTTACGTAAGCGTAGTTTTAGGACTTCATGGCGTCATGCGCGGGAAGTTGAGTACTTGGTCAATATTTGTTTTAGGTGATTTACGAGCCTGACGGTCAGTTAAAAAGTCATTGGGTTCCCAAAATGTACCTACGCTTGTTTGTGTAAACCACAACTTGTATAGGGACAACTACTGCTTGAACTGATTTATTCAGGTAAAAGAAGCCCCTAAACAGCCTTCCGTAATAAATGTAATCAACTTTCAAAAAATTAACTATATAACCACTAATTTGTACACAGTACACTTATTTTTGTTATCTGCTAGTATGTATTATTGTTGGTTGATTTACTCAATGGGTGCCGCTAACAGTTAGCCTACGTTCAACTTATAAGTAGGTGAATTGTTGGGTAGCTCGCCGTCGATGACACCCAGAAATCTTGGCCCACCGCGCAGTCTGTAAATGGCAAGAAATTACCACTCAGTATCCTCTTAAGGCCACTTGCACCATCCCACTAACCCGGGGTTAAGCGGTTAAACCGTTAACCCAATGTCAAATTGTACTGGTAACCATGGTAACTCCAGGTTTAACCGGTTAACCCCGGGTTAGTGGAATGGTGCAAGTGGCACTTAGCGCCTATCCTACCTTCAAACCTGTTAAGTAGTTTGGTGCCTCGCCGTCGAAGGCGCCCAGTTGTCGTCTTGGCCCAACGCGGCTGTCTCCACAGAGCTAGAAATGACCGACCAGTATCCCCACTGTCCCCTTAGCGTCCATCTTACCATCAAACTTATTAAGTAGGTTGTTGGGTGTCTCGCAGACGATCTCGCCGTCGAAGGCGCCCAGTTGTGCGTCGTCCTGGCTCATCGCGGCCGTCTCCAAAAGGCACTGACGACATTTTAAATTCGTCTCCCTGTAACAAAACAAAAGTTTAAATTTAAATAGACACTCATCACCGCCACAGAATAAATAATAGTACTAAGTCACCGCCTTTAAAGTTTACAGTCAAAAAGCGATTGTAACGATCGCATAAGGGATTAATAATTTATGATCAACGAAAATAAAAAATAAGTTAAACTTGTATTCGCCTACAATTTAGATTTTAGATCATTGGCATTGCGTAACAAAATCTTGTCATACAATTTCATGGCTAACTTTTATTTGATTTTCAACTTTTTTATCGGAAATTAAATTAATTAAATTGACCCAAATGTCCATTCTTAATTGTACTTAATAAATTCTAGAATAGGTATACAATAAACCGTAGTTTTTATAGTTGAAATAACACACCTAGTATCGTCATTAGGTCATTACGGTATTATAAATGCACCTTTACTCGTAGACGTAGTTATTAATTACTTCATTATTTAATAAATTCTAGAATATACAATGCCAAAACCGGTTTTCTTCAGTAGAAATTATACATTATCGTCATAATCAATGAACAAAGGTTGTAATTACTTGATTGGTGTAATTGCTATTACCACCACTTTGCGCTATAGTGTCAATGCATTCAACGGATAGAGGTCGTGACATTCAAACAATTTTTCATCCATATTAGTAAATAGAACTGAAATATTTAAACTGAAGTAGACGTATAGTTAGCTGCAGAGAAGAGTGACCCCCTCCTGCATAGAAGTTTGTATGCAAACGTGCTAACCGAATAAATAGTATTGTTGACTTTACATAGTGAAAAATATATCGAAGATATTTTATCAACTCCAACTAGGTGGCGTTTAGGTACTGCATAGCTGCCGCACATTTTGTGCATATTGCGCAAAGTGACACCAATGATCGAGCAGTCAACATCTCATTCCTAATACATAATGGTCAACATTTTAACTTATATTATTGGAAATTAGATAACTATAGACAGCTGTTTGGTATAGAAACTTGAGAATCAATGTTTTTTTATGCCATGCAACGTTTGGCATGATGGAAGAACGTTATAGTAGTACCTAAGTTGTCAAAAGCTAATGTTTCCAATTAAGGAACTAAACGAATGGTGCCATAACTGTCACAACCGCTCCACGATATATTCGTCAGGTTGGTATTCCACCTGACCTGTCCTATTTCTTGGTCCAATGTGAATTGCGTCTCACTCTCTCACTAAGCAAAATGTGAGACTCAAATACACGTTGGACAAAGAAATTGGACAGGTGGAATACCCTCAACTATATATGTCTACACCGTAATAATTATTTTGTTTATAGCAAATATGTAATAGCTTAGAGTGCTAATACCTGCCACAATGCCACATGGTAATATACAAGTAATCAAGCTGAAAGCATATTACGCGAGTAGGGAAAATCTCTAGCTGCCACAAAGTATGCATACGAGATTGCGGATTGACGGAGGTCACGCAATGGCTGCTTGGTAAGTGAAGCGTTGAAACAGGAAAAATAAATAACAAATAATATAGATGAAGTATTAATAGTACTAATAGTAAGGATAATCGCGCTGAATAGTAACGCGTATAACCTGTATAAGTAGAGTTTAATTTAGTCATTTGGTAAGAAAATTTATAATATGGCACGTTTGAGTAGTTAGATGTTTGTCTGATATTTTTGTAAGACACCTAGTAATAGGGTACTTGACTAGTTAACTAGTCAATATACTATATTTTTTCGAACTGTCAAAACGATTTGCCACTATCGAATTTATATGGAAACATTACACAATGACGTCACAGTCAAGTTACCTTCTCATTACAGTTCTATGCGATTTAAAAATATCTTCAGTCTGCGGTTCTCAATTAATGTTTTGGTGCTAATCATGCTAAGTAGTTGCGCTGACTGTACATGAAATGTGCGGGAAATATGCAACAATTGCAACATACAAACAGAGGGAGAAAAAAAAGGATTGTCGCACTACCAGTAGTACAAATTACCAATGAAGCGTTGCATGTAGGTAATGAGCGAACACTGTTGGTGTAAGTATGCGATTTATCACTTGTGCACAAAGTTGGCGTTAACGTGTCATAACTATAAGACACCTATATTTTATTTATCGCTGTACAGACGGGATTCCCCGAGAGCGGTTGCGCTCCTAATTATCCAGTTATTGGCATTATTATAAGTATATCGACTGGTTGTATGTTTTTCTACCGAAGGTACATTAAAGTTATAAGCATAAGCTGCCCGCATAAGTTCAGCGCACGCTAATTAAGACGTAAAAAACTACGCAAAAAGAAGTTAATTAACACGTTCAACGAACGGTTATCTATACAGGGAAATTTGAAGTTTTTTGCGTAACTTTATTAAGTTACTGTAATAATATAATATTCTACTTAATAGAGAGCGGGATAACACAGAGTTTATTTCTAAAAAAGCCACACCTACATAAAAGTTTTTATGTATTAATTTTTTGCTTGAATTGTCAAGTTTGAGCGCAACGATATGGACAATACGGAACTAAGAATAAATACAAATTACAGTAATAAAACGTAACTAGCTGAAAAAAGCGATAGCATAGGAGTTACTACGGTTAACTGTAGCTAATACATAATTTGGTACTATTCATGTGTAAGGCCTGAGTGGACGCTCGAAGCGGAGCGTGCGGCGGGGCGTGCAGCGTGGCGTCGAGCTCCCAAGGGATTTGAGCAGCGTGCACTAAGGCCGCTCCTATACGTTTGCATTTGTTTAACATGCACGCCGCACGCCCCGCCCCGCTGTACGCCCAACTCGAGCGTCCACTCAGGCACAGTACACTAAGAACAGTAGTGAATCTAAGGCCGCTCGGCAAGTTATTTACCTACTCTTGCGTTGGCGCTTAGGGTTGTCACTTTTATTTTTAGTTAAATATTACTTGCGTATTATGAGTAGCACTAGGTTTCTATTTATATAATATAATGAAATGTTCTATCAATTCATAAATGAGGTATAAATTAAGGCCGGTAAGAGCAGGCAAATGCGAGCGTACTCGAATGCGCGCGATCACAGTCGCGGCACGGCCCACACTGCCGCCACCGTATTCCCCCGTATATTATGCGAATGTGTGCGTGGCAGCGCGTGCGTACACGGCGCCCGGCGCGCACGCACACATTCAAGCCAGCAGCGGCACATTTCTATGAAGATTCACTACTGTTCTTGTACTGTGACTCAGGCCTTACACTAAGGTGGGTACAAGCGCAATTAAGAGGATTAGGTACACAGGCCTATTTAAAATGAACACTTACCCATCCAACTCAGCAGTCTCAATGTAGCAGAGCCCATTGGGCTCCGAGCTGCTGAGCAGCAGGATGTCGGCGGCCACGAACTGGTCGTTCTCCAGCCGGATGACGTCTCCGACCTGAACAGACGCCCACTTCTCTTCCACGAGCTTGCCATTGCGCAGCGTCTTCGCGCGCCGGTGATTCACCTGGGAATCGTTTTGGTGACGTTGCTGTGAACAAAATAGGACGTTATATACTGAAGGCTCTTCTTAGGCTTTCTATAAATAAATAAAATAATAAAAATAAAAATAAAAAAGCCTTTATTTCTAGTCATTGGAAAAAATGTAAGAAGGTACATCAATTTTATAATCTTAGCTAGTTCTTTTTAATATTACATTGCATTGTTTCTATGTCAAAATTATGATTAGGTATGTCGAAAAAGCTTACATTTTATTTAGGTATTTACACTGATATAGTTAGTCTCTTTTTTTCGTGACGGACCAGAACCCCTCATCGGGTGAAGGCCTGAGTCCAAGGACTTCCAAGTTTCCCTATTTAATGCAATATATTTCCAGTTGATACCGGCTATTTTCTTAATGTCATCCGCCCAGCGACTATTTGGTTTGCCTTTACGGCGTTTTCCTGTGGGTCCCTTCCAGGTAGTAACTGTTAAGGTCCATCGAGAGTCGGAAAGCCTGGCAACGTATCTTTTATTCTCCCTTACTGACCAGGCCAAGCGAATTCCGGTCATCGTCAATTGTACTAGGGTTGGAGTAAATTAAATGAGAAATAACGACTATATTGAACAAAAAAAAAAGCAAATAGCTCGCAGAAACTATAACAGCTATTCCAAAATTAATAAATGAAGGGTCCACGGAAAGAACATGTCTAGTCACATCTTTCGGAAAATGAGATTTTTATCTCAAAATGAAGCGCTCTTAATGAACTATTACTTAGTTATATCTTTTGCTACCACTTGGGCCGGATCTAGGGTAGAGCGAGTGGAGCGGCCGCTCTAGGCGCCGGGTGGCAAGGGGGGCGCCAAAATGGCAAATGAGAAAAAAAAAGTTTTAAAAGACGCGAGTGTAGCGAGATGGGGGGGGGGAAATACGCTTAAAAATTCCAACGAAGGGCGCCAAAATCCGATTTCGCTCTACCCTGGTCAAGGGCACGGGCCGGCACTGGCACTTTAGTTTTAGTTAAATAATACCTGGTCACGGAATTACCATACGTTTTCACATTGTTCCAAATTTTAAAACCGCGATTACTCAAAATGTCACTAGTGTGACTAGACATGTTCTTTCCGTGGATCCTTAAAATGTCCTTGTAACATTAACTCCTTATTGAATCGGTTTTGTGTCCTAGTAACACAAGGCCGATTCAATAAGGAGTTAATGGACAACTGTTGTCCAAATAAACGATACTCGATATATTTACAGGTATCGATTGGCAAGCGATTCGGGGACAAGCTTTTGACCTCAGAAGCTCCATTTCGGACAAGGTTAAATCAGGTATGAAGGTCGCGGTCTGCGGACATCTGCTCGATAACTCATAGCCACTTACGTAACCACTGGAATAAGTAAACTACGTTAAAACTGCCTTCAAGAAAGGCTAACTTATGTACTAATGATTTTTGAATTGTACGGTACACACTAACTAACAGAACTGTTAAGGCTAATTGTAGGTAATTTCAGTGACAATACATTGACATACGTATAGGTATAAGACAGTTTGAAGTATACAGGCACTTAGCAAATGGGGACACAAGTAAACTAGATAGTGCGGGCTTTATAATAAAATACTCGTATATCTATCGATTTTGTATCGAGTACTTTACTTGGTTTCCACATAATGCTGCATTTATAACCATGATCTATGTACATCACTACATAGTATAAAACAAAGTCGTTTCCCGCTGTCTGTCTGTCTGTCTGTCTGTATGCTTAGATCTTTAAAACTACGCAACGGATTTTGATGCGGTTTTTTTAATAGATAGAGTGATTCAAGAGGAAGGTTTATGTATAATTTGTTAACCCGTGCGAAGCCGGGGCGGGTCGCTAGTACTTCATAAATAAAAGCACAAGACTGAGATGATAATGAAGATGAGATGTTGTGATTGTTGAAAATTATCCAAACATGTCTTCTTTCCTTGGCATGTAATATGTAGGTGCTTTTATTAACGCTAGGTCTTTCTTATTTATGGATCAAACACTACAAACTGCCAATAATGTATGTAACTTCTATTATATTCTAGTGCGGCCGATATTTTCATATTTTTCATATCCAAATGCGTTAACCGGATCATATGTACTTGAACTAAGATAAATTTAAGGCCCCGCTTGTAATAGTCTGGGGGTCTACCGCGCCGCTTTTGCATCTATACAGATGAATCTCATGATAGAGATAGACGACCTTCGAATGTCTATGTTCGCGGTAGGAACTTTGTGTAATAGATAGATTGTTATAAAGTAACACCTACTGACATATGTAAATTTATTAATTTCCGCTACCCAAAGGTTGTCTGGAAGAGATCGCTTTTTAGCGATAGGACCGCCTGTTGTTTACCTCTGCTTGTATTTCTGTTTTCTTTTGTATTGCCTCCTTGTGTGCAATAAAGAGTATCGTATTGTAATTTCCGGAACAAAATGTAATAGTGACGTGTTAAATTGCTAATGTTTATATTCACGGTTCACTGACTGACGATGTTTGACGACTGACTCACCCTAAACTAATACGATATTAGTTAGACTACCCATGAACCTATAATATTACGGACAGAGTTTCGCTTACAACACAGCTGTGATTCCAACATCCACCAGTTTCTAAGTATTTACGCGTGACACACACACATTGACAGCCCACATCCACCAGTTTGCCGTCAGACGAATCGAAACGTCATTGAAGTAAACATGTCGAAGAAAAATATAAAATATGCCGGCATGCGTAGTTAAATCCTGCTAGAATTGTACCGATCGAAAGAAAAAAAGTCACGGAATAACTTTTCATACTTAAGTTTATCAATCAGTACGTAAAATCACGATAATTTGTTGTTTTTAAATTATCAAACTGCAAAACAGGAGTGTGACCAGTAACATGAATAGGGTAATTTCCCGAAAGTAGGGTAATTGATACCCTTCTTATTAAATCATTATTTATTAAGAGATCATTTAGGTAAATGGTTAAATTATTGATTGTGCATTTCAAACTAGGTCGGTATGGTAATTTCCCGATACTAAGGAGCGATACTTAACGTTTGTTTGTTATGTATTATAATTTTTTTGTTGAAAACCAGATATGTTTCAAGTTAAATGAAAAAATAAAAAAACATGACGAACTGATTTCATTACGATGCTAAATATCATTAGGTATTGAAAATAATGTTTGCACAAAGTAATTGTGCGATATTGCACATTTTCAAGACCTATAAAATCAGATACGTACACACCTTTTTTATGGTCTAATGTAAAACTGTCCTAATTTTTTATTTTAAATTAAAAAAAAAAACTAGGACGATATTAAAAATAATTGTTTCACCATTAGGGGAGAATTTGTGTTACATGGTAACACTCGTCTACACGCACACATTCAAACCGTCCGCCATTGCAGTGTCACAGTTTGTCTTAGGTGACAGTCCGTCCGTAATATTCTAGGTCCATGAGACTACCTATGTAATGCGAATGACTAACTGATATTGAATTAGTGAATATGGCGTGACGTCACGCGCAGGATGTTGAACCAAATCTCATGCGGCCTGCACGTAAACATAAAGCACGCCAAGTTTAGACCATACCTATTAATGAAGGCGAGCCCATCTGGAGGTTATTTCCTGTTTTGATTTGCTACTTTTGTAAGTGATACTTACCTACTTAAATTCATGTGTGTTGATTTTATTATAATTAGTCAGAGAAGATATCACCTGTAATTTTTTGTCAAAAATAGGCCAGATATGGTCACATGATTTCTGGACGACCCCTTATGGTTGGTTGGACTGAATTAAAGTGACAGATATATAGCACTACGGACTTAAGAGGCTTGCTTGAGCAATGAGAGGGTATAGAAGCAACGCTTATATCAAATGATTTGTTATGTAACATGTGGCCTTACGAGGGGTATTCAAAATATTCTCGGTATGAGAATGAAAACAAACAAGTACGAAAAGTTTGATATTTTTATTTTTCAATATACTCCCCCCCTATGTTCATACACTTAAAAGATCGATCAATTATTTTTTTTAATCCCTCGTAAAAATATTTTTTATCTTTCGTGTAAAAATGCTCCTCCACTGCCGCCTTCAATGCTTCATCGTCAGAAAATTTATTTCCACGCAGATCCTTTTTAAGATTGGGGAGCAAAAAGAAGTCGCTGGGGGCTAAGTCCGGACTATACGGTGGGTGAGTAACAGTTTTAAACCCACGTTCAACAATAGCTGCCTTGGCAATATGAGCAGTATGGACGGGGGCGTTGTCATGCAGAAGCAGAATACCTTTGGTTAACTTTCCTCGCCTCTTTTCTTTAATTACATCCTTTAATTGACGTAGAATGTTAGCGTAGTACTGTCCTGTGATATTTACACCTTTTTCTTTATAATCGATTAGTAATACTCCTTCACAATCCCAAAATATCGTGGCCATGACCTTGCCAGCTGAAGGGATGACCTTCAACTTCTTGGGATAAGCTGAACCCTTAATGTGCCACTGCATGGACTCTTGTTTACTCTCTGGGTCATAATGATGAACCCAGGTTTCATCTCCAGTAACTATTCTTTGCAGCACCTCATCAGGATTTTCACCGCACAGGTCAATAAAATCGGAACAACAAGCTACACGCATGTCTTTTTGAAGCCGAGTCAGCATTCGCGGAACCCATCTTGCACTTACTTTTGACATATTAAGATGGTCATGTATAATATCATGTACGGTACCAATAGAGAGATTGGTTACTTGTGCTATAGATTTTACCTTCACTCGACCATCTTCCAATATAAGTTTTTCCACTTTATCAATATTTTCTTGTGCAGTAGCTACTACAGGCCGGCCAGGTCTAGGGTCATCTTCAATACTCTCCCTTCCGCGTTTAAACTCGCTTGACCACTTTTGAATGGTAGATAAAGAAGGAGCAGACTCACGGTAAACACAATCCATTTCCTCTTTTATGGTTTTTTGATTTTTACCCTGTTTTGTCAAGAATTTTATCACGCATCGATGTTCTAATTTAGTTAACATTGTCAATTCGCACAGGATGTTCATGTTTGTTCAGCAATTGCAGAAAAACAAAAGACTATCTCGGTTCGAATTATACTTTTTTTTAATGTCAATGAATAAACCTTAGCGGCCAGTAACGAAAGAAATTTTAGAAGAGGTCGTAAGATATCAATACCGAGAATATTTTGAACGCCCCTCGTAGCTTCAAGCCATGTTGATTGTATAAAGTATTTTAAAATCTAATTTAAGTAGGTACCTACATATTTCGTTTCTGTTAGTGGTATTTATTTGCATGAAATACTATAAAAAGATTGACCATGACGCATTTATTACATTTATTAATAAAACAGAGATTAAATAACAAAATAAATAAAT
Organism: Cydia amplana; assembly: GCF_948474715.1. Taxonomy (NCBI): domain Eukaryota; kingdom Metazoa; phylum Arthropoda; class Insecta; order Lepidoptera; family Tortricidae; genus Cydia; species Cydia amplana. Next base: position 11,140,364 of record NC_086086.1, read on the forward strand.
CATAAATCTAGCCCTATATTTGCCTGAGGCATTGTTCCCAGGACGCTGGCCGCGTTCCCCCTCTGCACAGTGAGGCTGAGTTTTTGAGCTGACGCATATTGTAAGTACATATAGCTGGTCAACCAAATCTTGTCAGTAAAAAGCGGCCAAGTGCGAGTCGGACTCGCCCATGAAGGGTTCCGTATTTAGGCGATTTATGACGTATAAAAAAAAACTACTTACTAGATCTCGATCAAACCAATTTTTGGTGGAAGTTTACATGGTAATGTACATCATATATTTTTTTTAGTTTTATCATTCTCTTATTTTAGAAGTTACAGGGGGGGGCACACATTTTACCACTTTGGAAGTGTCTCTCGCGCAAACTATTCAGTTTAGAAAAAAATGATATTAGAAACCTCAATATCATTTTTGAAGACCTATCCATAGATACCCCATACGTATGGGTTTGATGAAAAAAAAAAAATTTGAGTTTCAGTTCGAAGTATGGGGAACCCCAAATATTTATTGTTATTTTTCTATTTTTGTGTGAAAATCTTAATGCGGTTCACAGAATACATCTACTTACCAAGTTTCAACAGTATAGTTCTTATAGTTTCGGAGAAAAGTGGCTGTGACATACGGACGGACAGACAGACGGACAGACGGACAGACGGACAGACATGACGAATCTATAAGGGTTCCGTTTTTTGCCATTTGGCTACGGAACTCTAAAAAGGGCGCGAAATTCAAATTTTCTATGGGACGATAATATCCCTTCGCGCCTACATTTTTCAAATTTGCCGCCTTTTTCTACTGTCAAGATCTGGTTGACGGTTGACCAAGTGTATGTTTTTCGATTTTTTTCCAAATATCGCGACGATAAGGTAGACTTAAGGTTTTATGTTACTGTTTTCCTTTGGTGTTAAAAATTTAAGAGAAGTTTAATATAAATTGTGTGCCAAGTGAAGCCCGCCTAAGGATAACGCGTCGTCCTTGGTAACTATGCAATACAATGGAGTTCTCTTCATGCAGTAGGTAGTTTCCAGCGCACATTGCAACAGTCGATTGACTGTGCATGAATCACGGAATGATAACTGCAGCTTATAATGAAGTGGATCATTCCATTCTGCGATAATGATCATACTTATTACGTAAGTGACGCAAACTCGCTTTAAGAGTATATATCTACATTTCGATCAGTCTATCTTTAATCAAGTGGTTTTATAGGTAATTGTAATGTATATTACACACATCACACTTTACGAGTACCTATCACCCACAGACCTACCTACATCTACGAGCTTTTTACCTGCTATTTTATACAAATTATGTTAATATTTGTATTTATAATTGAATGAGTAGGTTTTAAGCGTGGTCGCAAAATGTTGACCGGCAACGCTTTTTGATTAAATTAGCATATAGTAAGGGAGCGCCAATATTTGCTGAACACGAGTCATATAAGTTTTGTATACTCCATCTTAGAGGTAGCGAATTTAATTTAGGGCCAAATGAAGGTATTAAAGGGGCGGCCCGAAGTCTGCGCCGGTCCGTCACCGTAAACGCAAGCTCCTGATGACACTTCTCGGTACGAAGTGAAAAATGTCGAGCGTTTTTCGACTTAAAATACGTGAGTGACCCGTTTTAAATATATTTAATATGTCTTTGTCTCACGAAAGTTTTATTATTAAAATTAATATTAAAGGGGCTCACTGATTACCAGTCCGCCGGACGATATCGCATATATCGGCCTGTCAGTTGTTCGGAACTGTCACCTTTTGCGTTTAAGTGACAGGCCGATATCGTCCTCGGACTGTTAATCAGTGGGCCCCTTTAAACGATTTACCTACTCGTCCAAGTCTAATCACTACTAATTATTACATGAACAACTGCAATATAAATATAACATGATTAAGATAAATCATTAAAAATAAAAACCGTTTAAACACATAAAACTAAAGAAAATGTTTTACGAAAAATATAAGCAGAATAATACTTACATTTCATTAATATAGCGTATTTGAATTTGAAGTTTTAAAATTATCAATACCTATTTACATACCTAAAGGCCGAAATATTTCCGGATTTCTATTTGTACTTATGAAACGTCATTATTATGAAACGGTTATAAATATAATATTTCAGCTGTCAGCAGATTTCTTCCACCAGCAAAACAACCGTTTCATAACAAGATTCTACTGTTCTAATCGCCCTCTCGATCTTTCTGTTTCTACTTTTAAAGCAAACCTAGCCTGCTATTACAATATAATAGTCCATAGTATCAGTGTGTATATATGTCGATATGTGTCGAATTAGGTGGAGACCCTTCGAAAGTAGGCTTTGACTACGACCACTAAGGTTATGAGGGCACTCCAATTAGCCGCAAGGAGGCTGCGATGGCGGTCTGCAAGATCGGCTCCGGGGAGCATGGCAGAGTTTTGCTACATTTTTAGACAGACTATCAATGTTCTATAACTATATGATGTTGATAATAGTTTTTCTAGAACAGAGATCGTCAAACCGCGGCTCAGTAGCCATACGCGGCTAATTTCGACCTTTAATAAAATTGCGGCTCTAAAAGACACCCCACATAATTTACACTTATACCAGTCAACTGTTGCGGTTATTTGACATTCCCAAAACTGACGATTCGCCGAACCCTGTTCTAGAATAATCGTTTAATATTAAATATACTCTCTGCCGTGCGGTTATATAGGTATAGTGAAGCTAGGGCTAGGGTAGGCCCTATCACCATTAAACTAAATATAATATATATATTTAGTTGAACACGAGAGACATGGTTTAAAGTCGTGGAACGCGTTTATTTCCTTCACCAAAGATCATAACCACTTAAATTTGTGCATTTCCAGACGCTTTTGTTTATTTTAGTAGTGTGAATTTACAATCAATGCAAAGTACCTACTTGTATGCCAAATGCCAACTAAAGCAATAAAACGGAAATATCTATCGATATTTGATATGTGCGTGTTTCTGACGCTTTCAATATTGTTGTATGTGTTGTTACAACGCACCATTAAAAATTGTTATTGTATTTCCAATTTTAATTGGATTGCACTCAATCTCTCTTCGCAGGACCAGACACAGGGAGTAAAGAAGTTAACTACGAGGGGTGTTCAAAATATTCTCGGTATGAGAATGAAAACAAACAAGTACGAAAAGTTTGATATTTTTATTTTTCAATATACTCCCCCCCTATGTTCATACACTTAAAAGATCGATCAATTATTTTTTTTAATCCCTCGTAAAAATATTTTTTATCTTTCGTGTAAAAATGCTCCTCCACTGCCGCCTTCAATGCTTCATCGTCAGAAAATTTATTTCCACGCAGATCCTTTTTAAGATTCGGGAGCAAAAAGAAGTCGCTGAGGGCTAAGTCCGGACTATACGGTGGGTGAGTAACAGTTTTAAACCCACATTCAACAATAGCTGCCTTGGCAATATGAGCAGTATGGACGGGGGCGTTGTCATGCAGAAGCAGAATACCTTTGGTTAACTTTCCTCGCCTCTTTTCTTTAATTACATCCTTTAATTGACGTAGAATGTTAGCGTAGTACTGTCCTGTGATATTTACACCTTTTTCTTTATAATCGATTAGTAATACTCCTTCACAATCCCAAAATATCGTGGCCATGACCTTGCCAGCTGAAGGGATGACCTTGAACTTCTTGGGATGAGCTGAACCCTTAATGTGCCACTGCATGGACTCTTGTTTACTCTCTGGGTCATAATGATGAACCCAGGTTTCATCTCCAGTAACTATTCTTTGCAGCACCTCATCAGGATTTTCACCGCACAGGTCAATAAAATCGGAACAACAAGCTACACGCATGTCTTTTTGAAGCCGAGTCAGCATTCGCGGAACCCATCTTGCACTTACTTTTGACATATTAAGATGGTCATGTATAATATCATGTACGGTACCAATAGAGAGATTGGTTACTTGTGCTATAGATTTTACCTTCACTCGACCATCTTCCAATATAAGTTTTTCCACTTTATCAATATTTTCTTGTGAAGTAGCTACTACAGGCCGGCCAGGTCTAGGGTCATCTTCAATACTCTCCCTTCCGCGTTTAAACTCGCTTGACCACTTTTGAATGGTAGATAAAGAAGGAGCAGACTCACGGTAAACACAATCCATTTCCTCTTTTATGGTTTTTTGATTTTTACCCTGTTTTGTCAAGAATTTTATCACGCATCGATGTTCTAATTTAGTTAACATTGTCAATTCGCACATGATGTTCATGTTTGTTCAGCAATTGCAGAAAAACAAAAGACCATCTCGTTTCGAATTATACTTTTTTTTAATGTCAATGAATAAACCTTAGCGGCCAGTAACGAAAGAAATTTTAGAAGAGGTCGTAAGATATCAATACCGAGAATATTTTGAACGCCCCTCGTACATACGTACGTATTCGTTAAAGTTACGCGTACAGCACGCCGGATCAACTTACGAAGTCGTCGTAGGCGTCCTTGACGGCGGTGAGCGCTAGCACGTCGATGAGCGGGATGGCGGTGGTGATGGGCGTGAGCGACGAGATCGCGGGGATCAGCTGCAGCACCAGCAGGCACAGGAAGTAGTCGGCTAGCCGCTGGAGCAACAAGTAGGATCAACTTACGAAGTCGTCGTAGGCGTCCTTGACGGCGGTGAGCGCAAGCACGCCGATGAGCGGGATGGCGGTGGTGATGGGCGTGAGCGACGAGATCGCGGGGATCAGCTGCAGCACCAGCAGGCACAGGAAGTAGTCGGCTAGCCGCTGGAGCAACAAGTAGGATCAACTTACGAAGTCGTCGTAGGCGTCCTTGACGGCGGTGAGCGCGAGCACGCCGATGAGCGGGATGGCGGTGGTGATGGGCGTGAGCGACGAGATCGCGGGGATCAGCTGCAGCACCAGCAGGCACAGGAAGTAGTCGGCTAGCCGCTGGAGCAACAAGTAGGATCAACTTACGAAGTCGTCGTAGGCGTCCTTGACGGCGGTGAGCGCGAGCACGCCGATGAGCGGGATGGCGGTGGTGATGGGCGTGAGCGACGAGATCGCGGGGATCAGCTGCAGCACCAGCAGGCACAGGAAGTAGAAGTTGGCTAGCCGCTGAAACTGCTCCAGCAAATTCAGCGGCAGGAACGTTATGATCGAATACTTCGATGTTTTGATGTAGTTGTTCTGGAACAAAGCGGTGTACAGTCAATTTAGAAATACTTTCAAGAAATGTTGCTTTGGCACGCGACAGCCATATCGGCTCACTCATTGTTCTATTGTAATAAACCTATTTAAATTGATGTATTTTGTTATATATGTAACACCTTCCTGTGCCATATAAAACACTGTGTAAAAGAATACAAATTCAATATTTTGATTAGTAGTAGCTAAAACATTAAAGTGTAAGTAATGCGCATTAGTATGTGTAACGACATGGTAACGACTAAGGATATGTGTTGGTTGTTTGGTGTCAAATGAGCAAATTTGCATTCAAGTGTGCATATTATTTTTTATTTCTAAGAAAAAGGGGAGGGTAATTTTCGTGGACTTAGAGTAGTTAGAATGTACACTGTACAGAGCACAACTTTTTTCTTATTGTAGGTTTCTGTTCAGTTCAAAGTTGGGTCAAAAACATAATACAAGTACAATGTGCTCGAGTTTTTTTTTTACTTGAAACAGGAAGTTGCATAATTTTAGCAGTGTTTCTCATATCTTCCTAAAATAAAGTAGGTAAGTATCTAATAATATGGGATATGTAATGTTTTATTTATTTAACATTAAATTAGGAAGCAATGGAAATGATAAAAACTATAAATGATAAATTACAACAAAATTAAGGCTTTACCGAGATACTTCCGGATCAATCAATGAATTGATCTCGTCATGTTGCTAAGCAACTTTCGTCCTCAAGCTATGCAACAACGGTCTGATGTAAAGAAACAATCACTTCAGCTTTATTTATAGTTCTATTCATTACTAGTTATAGCCTTTTTCGAATGCAGTCATTTACAATTGTATCTTTTTGTTGACTTTACATCAAAGACTGCACCTCGGTGATTTACCTAATAACATTTCGTCTGTAAAGTGACAATCTGATTTACTAAAAGCGAATGAAACAAAGGAGCCGGCAGTGCCTTGAAAGAATGTAGGGCTGCATTTTGTGTGTGATATAATATAAATAGACTTACAGCGTAACGGAACTGGGCATTGTACTCCCTATTGTTAGCTTTGATTCTCCGTTCATTCTCTGAAACAAGAAAACAGACACATTGTTAGATATTTATCAAATTCATTAATACTATTAAAGATCGGTGTAGCTAAAATTAAGAAGGGCCATAATGTATGTAAGTTGTACACAGTTAAGATTCATATGTATACAGGTGTTTCCTGTAACAGGAGCAATAAATTAAACTGTAGGCTGTACTCCTCAATTTGACCAACATTTGTTCAGCAACTTTTAATTAAAAATAACTTGTTTTGATTTTTATAACACTTTAAAGTTTATTCTAAGACTCAATGTACTGCAAATTTTGTTATGTTTAAAGCGTGACAAGCAACGTCAAACACACTGATGTCAGCGTACATTGAAGGCAATATTTATTTTGTATGAAAAAGAGGAAGTCTAAAGAATTCATATAATAATAATAATTTGAGCCTATATACGCCCCACTGCTGGGCACAGGCCTCCTCTCATGCGCGAGAGGGCTTCACACTTCACTTCACATACACCTTTGAATTTCTTCGCAGATGTACGCAGGTTTCCTCACGATGTTTTCCTTTACCGAAATGATATTTCGTACATAAGTTCCGAAAACTCATTGGTACGAGCCAGGATTTGAACCGGAACCTCCGGAACCGCGACCTCCGGATTGAAAGTCGGACGTCATATCCACTCGGCCACCACCGCTTTTTATATGTTTTAATTATTTGCTCGTGTTACGGGCAACAGCCTGTATAGTATATGTAATAGATGCTTAACTTCTACAATACCTACACCAGAGATACTACGTAAAATTTTGACCTATACAAATATGATATCTAATAACTGAGAGTTCATACATTTACAATGCTAAATTATAACTACAACAACAGTTTTTAAAATTATTATAAAAAATCTGACAGGAATCTCAGAGCAAGTGTCATATATTTTGGTGTGCTTCATTGTAGAACGGAAAACGGGCAACTTATTATATCAAAATTTGATAATTTACGGGATATTTAAAAAGATCAACGTAGACAAATACATGTAAGTATATAGATACTCGTACATTTTTAATCACCCCAGCATCAGGATCTTATAATGGTTGAACTCTCAGGGAAGTGGTAGCCAAAGCCTAGTAAATGGGTATAAAATAAAAGGTACATTTGCCCACATACAATGCGCCAAGGTGTTTGACACCTAACTAGCGCGCTGCAGCAAGACTAATGTACTTACTTATTGGGCTTCCCCATCAGCTCACTTTAACTTGCATTTTGTTATGTGTTCTTTTCTATCTATGGTGTCTTATGTAACCGCGGAATAGAAATGCGTCGTATTTTAATGAATTTTTCACAAACGGACATACGAATCGACATATTGTTTCAAGCATATTACTGGCGCAGTGGCTCGCGATCTCTACAAGGGGTTCGCGCAGGGTCAGGAAGGAAAATTATTGTACAGGTGTACCCATGTCAATGTAAAGCTAGTTAAGCTAGTACCTGAGATATTGCACTAAGATTTATACGGACAAACAGACAAACATGAGGCCAATTTAAACGTCTCATACGCGCGTATATTTCGCTCGTACTTCTTTTATACATATATTGAAGCAAGCGAGACGTGTACGAGCAATTTATATCAAAATGACATTATGTTGAAGTATAAAATGTAAGTTTCAATTGACCTGCGTGGCGAAACTATAAGGATTTATTTTTGACTACGGAAGAACAGTACGGAATCCTAAAAATTGTAAATACAAACAATGAGGGTGATTAAATCAGTAATATTGATCCGGTCTACAAATATTTTCAAGTGGTTGTTATTGATCATGATCACATTCATTAAAAGTTTTACACGTTCACGGAATATCATTAAAATGTAAAATATCAGTATGTCTTTTGTGTAGAGATCAAATTAAAGTAGTTTCAACAAGTCGATAGCAAAACTTTTTATTTTTACTATGTATAACCATGAGAATGTGTTTCATTGAGCTTCCTTCTATTAGCAATATTTAGTTATTATTTTTTAACTTGATATAAGTATTTAAATTTAAAGACTGTTCAGTGTCTTTAAATTGGGACATGGGATGTTAGTACATATTTAACTACTTAAATTGGTTGCACCGCCGAGTGACTCTCTTATGCATTGCACTTGTGCATGTTGAATGGTTTTAGTTTAATTAATACGATTACCAAATAAATGCTCATACATGTACTTATTAAAAAGGTACATGTGTAATCATTTTATAAACAAACAGTCAATAGTCCTTTACTTATCTTGTTTGGTTATTTAATAGTTCATTATCTTGTGAGCTATAAACGCAATTAAATCCGGCATCTTTCTGGGTTTTTTTGCGGGTTTTCCACCTTAATTGGTTATTTAATTTACATATTTTCCATATCGTTTCAATATCTAATATTTGACGTATCTTAAAGTTCGAATATGGCTGTAATTCTTCTGATGATAGTGAAAATCAAAATCTAATGAGGTATGAGGTGCATTAACTAGGAAGTTTCAAGATAAGTAATAAATATTAGTTAGTGAGGATTTTTAAATAGTTCATGCAATAGTTCATCACGTGTCATGCATGTGATAATATTTAAGTAACAGCGTTCCCTATACATAGGCCGGTGCAGTTACATCGTGAGCTGCCTTCGAATACTATTAAATGTACGTGTCCTTATTCATCTTCATAAAGATCAGGAAGTTATTAATGGAAGCTTAAGCTCAAAGCTTTCTAAAGAACGGACATAATACAGGCTATGTCACGAACAGGAGAGTTATTTCAGTTTACTTAGCGAACGCTCAGCTAGCCAAATAAGTAAAGAACTGGCCTCTGATTATGAATAGTTGTTGCGGATCTTAAGGTCGCAGTTACACTGGTCGAATGAGTATTCAACTCGGTAAGGAACGGGATAGACGGGCAGGGCAGCTCGAGTAATTAGCCGTGCTCTTAAGGCTTTCTTTTGTTTTAGACTTTTTAAACATGACTCGCCTTGCTAATACACACAAAGAGATAAAAAATCTCTAAGAATACATAGGGTTATCAAATAAAAAAGTATCGTGAGTGACTAACAAAGAAAAACCCTGTCACTACAGATGACACTCATCGCGTGCGCGATTTTGTGATGGATTTTAAGTTTTAAATTACTAAGAACAACTTTTACTTGATTCGTTATCATTAACCCAAGTATTTATTAAGCAATAGTAGCAAAAAAGAACAAGTACATATTTAATTACATAAATCTTCAGTAGGTATTTCATTAGTTATAACTTTAAAAGAAACAAATTGCACTTTATCGTATTCAAGACAAATGGGCAAAATTCTTGGCAAGAAAACTTAACGCCTGGCTGGTACAATACATCGAGATTCCCGAGAAGGAAAAAGTAGTTAAAATCTCGGAATACTTTTACGAGTACGTCTGCATGTTTGTACAAGAAATCGATTGAGTGCATTTTATGGAGCCGTTGTTATGACGGGCCCGCGGGGCGTGGCGGCGGTTTGTTGCTATAGCGCCCTCGCTGAAGTGTTAGACGCGTCGCTCGGGGCGGGCGCCAAGCAGACGCCGATCGATCTTTCTCCCGGTTTACGACTAATCATGTTTTCATGGGCACTTCGCGCGTTAGCAGTACGCCCGATAAACTACAGCTGCGTATCTTCCAGACACGACTGCGAAATTTCATTTGTAATGCGTGACCGGATTAGATGAAAGCAGCAAAATTGTATTTGTAGGGTCCACGGAAAACTGTCTAGACGAAAGAATAATTAGATTCCTCCTAACGCTTTCCCGGTTGCATACTAAAGGAGTCCAGGTCCCTCTTTATAACTTAATCCTAAGAATTAGTACAGGCATTAGGTTTTACGAATACAACTGCCATCAGACGTTCAGGCCCAGAGGGGAAACTAGGCTACTAGTTTCCGCACGATGCTGTCCTTCAACTCGAATAAAGAAACCCAAAGCAGAGTACATCAAATTGTTTGATCGTCGGCAACTAGTAACCATAGCAAAAAGTCATCTGTTCCTTGCCTATCGTAAATGAAAAAAAAAAAACAGTTGCAGTGCAGCTTTGGTCAGGCGAAGTTTAAATTGAGCAGTGCAGTTTTAAATTTTTTCAATTTCAACTTTTGTTAATTTTCTTTTCCTACTTATAATTCTGGATACCAGCATTGTTCAGCTTAATATAGGCAGAAATATCTCTTTCAGACAGAAAAACTGACAGATGCGAAAAACGTTCCGAGTTTTTTTCTCTTTGAAGTAAAAATCCCTTCATACAGGATCAAAGGTTTAATTTAACATCACTTGACCCATAAGTAGATAGGATACAAACGTAAATCGTTCGAAACTTAACGAACTGTGCCTAGTCAGTCATATAATCAAGTGGCGGTACGGGACATCGATTTAACGTATTCACGTATTCGTACGGGATATCCAAAAAGGGAGAAAATCAGTCATGATGTGGGTACTAGCTTGGATACTATACGGACATTTTTAATAACGAATAAAATTCGATTAAATCTACCCAAGATATGACATTTCCTTATTTTTGCAAATAAATGCAGACTTTCAAGTTTTACGTGTTTGCGTAGGTTTAAAATTCTAAACGTGTTCTAAACAAAATAAATTTGATTTATCCTGTTTCTTTGAAAGACATTAAATAATACATTCAAGGTATTATTTCAGAGCAAGATGGGCAACCGCCTACACGAGATGAATGAACACTGATTGAGCGCTCCACTTGTTGCTTATGGTTGATATTGTCTGAGATTAAACTTTTTTAAAGAAATAATCGACCTTAATGTCTTAGGTAAGAAGATTCAAAATGATTAAGTGAAGTTATTTTCATTCATTTTAAAGAATTTGTTACTCAAACTAAGAATAATAGGGTTCCTCAACGTATTTACTCGTACTCATTTAAACTGTTCCAACTCAATCCATCAGGCTTGTAGAATGAGTTCGATTGGGCAGTCGTACTGTCATTTTATATAGTATCTGGGATATGAAAATCGAATAAATTATTCTAAATACCACATTTATTAAATTAAGCTTATTAAAAATTAAAATGACATTAGATTTTTTTGTACTTTGAATGGTATTTGGCATTGGATTTCGCGGCTTAGGCGTTAATGGCTAACATAACAAAGAGTCACCTTTGAATGTCACCTTATGCTATTAGTGTATAAATGTGCATGAAATAAGCTTTCAGTGGTTTGATTTCCGCCGCTGTGAGTTTTGTTATAGCAACCGCGGCTCGATCAACCTACGCGTTGACCTATTTGCTAAAGGGAGAAGTATTCTGTTCATTTGTTCCACGTTGTTAACATTGTAACGTGCATATTCTTGTTTCGTCGTTGGAAACAATGAAAAACATTTTCCGTTTATAAACCTTTACGTATTTCGCGGCGTTTTATAAGTTTCATTCGCGTTAAATGGCGATTATTATTTTGTAAAGAGATATGTTGTGTAAACTTGCTCAACGACATCATTTATGCGTGGAGGTGTAGCATTGGAAAATGTATTTCATTGTTACAACGACAACGTGTAACAAAAGAACAGATTAGATCTTTACTATCGTAAAAGTCACGAAAAGGGTACAATGCCGGTATTTTCCTGCCAACTGTCGGGTTTGTTAAATAGTGAACTTTATTGTGAACCTTTTGTATTTACATATATTTAAGATATTGTGCGTACTTATCACGTGATAAACGCAACCATCATAGACCTGCTGGTCTCAGTTACCCATGAGTTAAAAAGTAAAGTAATAACAGGAAATATAACAGGATTATGGTAACTTGCACAAACTCGAAAGCCACTTAATAGAATTGTTAAACAGATTACTTGAACATTATGCCTAAACTGTAGTAGTAAGTGAAACAATATCGCTAAGAAGAACGTCGGCGGTGAATCGATAACAAACAGCGACGGCGGTTAATACTGTGCGCACCGAAACGCTCGGCCGTTGACCGTGCGGGGGCGCGACGCTAACCTTGGCAAATCTGTGCCAGCATCCACTCCCTTTATATTTCCACGCATTGTGAAGTATCAACAATTCGGACGTTCAAAATAATTCAACATTTCAGTCTGAAAACTCATGACACGCACAAAGGTCGTGTAATAACTATTACCTATCGCTACATAAGTGTGAATAGGGTTAGGAATCAATAGACGAACCGCAGGAGACGAAGGTGCGGAAGCGATGGTTGTGCCGGTTGCGGCGGTGCGGCGGCGCGGGCTCGCGTCGCACCAGCTTGCCCAGCAGCTCGAGCAGGGAGAGGCGCAGCGGGCGCGGCGGGCGCGGCTCGCCCTCCGCGCCCAGCACCTCCAGCTCCACCGCCTCCGAGCGCGCGCACATCCGCGCCGCTACCGCCGCCCCATGCCGCCCGTCTCGCCCGGCCACGCCGGTGCACCGTACCACCGAGCACTAGCAGCGACCGCACGCGCGCTCCGCCGAGCCGCAGGGCCGAGACTCGCAGCACGCACTAGCGCCGCCCGACCGGCGCGCGCATCGGAGACCTGTGTTGCCCTCTCATCTCGGTGTTGGCCGCTACTAATCGAGAAAACTCTACGTTTTTCTGCATTGCCGTTGGAAAACCCGAGATTTTTCCGGCTACACAACAAGCAACGTGCGTATAGTGGATGTTTGATGGCTTCAGCACACAAGATTATCGCGCGTTATATTTATTTACATTTACAGTCGTGAACGCTTTAAAAATTTACACGGCACTTATGAAGCTCAAAATCTCAAATGTTATATTTTATATGTATATGTTACTACGTATGTACTCAAATGGGATTGAAGTCGTAACCTAGTAAACTCATAGAGTTTTATTCGATTTTTACGTTCGTTTCCTCACTTCATTGTCCGTGAAAAGCTTACAATGTCAATAACACAACGAGCTCAATACGAATGTGTGTAATGAGTGTAAGTAATGGAATAATTTTGGTTAGTCAAAATGTTAAGTCATTAAGTAAAGAAATGTGCCATCTAAATAAAAATTTCGATTATTGAACTTTATTTAACATTTATATCTGCCACTAAATTAAACTTTCCTGCGGAAAACGTAGCGGAAGCAACCTGTTGTAAAGTTTTGTATTCATTGGTAATTTGCGGTAAACGGCGAGTTAATGTGTGTGATGGGCTATAACCATTTTTTTCATATAATCTTAACAAAAAAAAATTATAACAGTTAACATTTATATAATACTAATAGAATTAGTATTTAGTGTAGTTTATAGAGCCGAAACACGTCAAGGATACATTTCATTATGAAGATCCTTGACCATTGACCTGTTACAATTTATTTTGGGAGCATAGCATAAGTTAAAAACAATTGAGTAAGCTGGTCTGAAGATGGAGACTAAAAGGTATTTAGAAATTCTGGAATAAAATTTACTGTAACCCCATTATTGCCTAATAGTCTCTATCATTAATCTGTATCGTAGGTACGTAACTTTAATTATTACTTACCAATTTAAGTAAGACTTCAAATTGGCAATCTATCAAAAAGTTCTAAAACCTAAACAAATAAAAGGATCATAAATGTATCATTCACTTTACGTTTGAGCCAGCCCTGCGGGCTCAGCACGGATCCATTTTTATCGACTATCACCTTGCCCGTCACTTTCGCACTTATATACTTGTTAGAACGTGACAGGCATGGTGATAAACGATAAAAATGCGACCAACTATTACCTACGGAGAAATCAAAACAGTAATGGTATTTTGGTATTTTCAAACGCAAGAAATTTTACTCTATGACCACGGGGGCAACTGAAACAAACCTTTATGCATATTATTCTTTTGTTCATTACTTTGACATGATGCAGTGTATTTATTGATTTTTAATAAGTAGGTACCTAGTTACTATCAACGGCAATTTTAATTATTAAGCCTGCATTTATTCTAGGTGTATACGTATATAGTAACGTATACTTTAATGGACAGTGAATTAATCATTAGGCACTAGAACATAGAATATATAATTCGTTCTTACGCGTTAAATGTTGGATATTAGAGCTAAGCGTTTTCTCAAATACTAGCCAAGTTAAGTCGTTAGGCTAGTCGTTACGTAACCCTCTGAATTATACACTACACGCAAAATTTGGATCTAAGCTGGAAGTTACATTGAACAAGTGTCATTAAAGCAAACCTATCGTCCAAGCCGAAAGTTCAAGAACACAAATACAAATTCAAATGAGCATAATAATATGTCTACAACAGTACTTTAGTCAAGCTTACCGCAATCATGGCATGTGTACAATCAGATACACTATTATAAGCACTCCTGCATACAAAAATGTATGCAAGGGTTCTAAGCTAATAGTTTTGATATATGTATAAGATTAATCCTTATTCATAAAACTTAACAAGCGTTTGTTGCGTTGCAGCCATTCTCAAAGTGTGTTCCGCGGAACCCTAGGGTTCCGAGACACCCCTGCAGGGGTTCCGCCAGAATTTAGAATAATTTAGAATAATAAAATAAGCATAATTATTATGCTTATTAATAAAAAAATACACTTCTAAAAACTATTGTTTTATTTTAGGGTTCCATCAAGTATTTCGCTTTCCAAAAGGGTTCCGTCAAAGAAAAGATTGAGAACCGCTGGTTTAATGTATGTTTTATTTCATCCCATTCTAATCTAACAAACACTTAGGTATGTCAAAAGAGACAGATAAGGACTGCAATAACTGTTTGAGATTGTCTGGTGAGTCGTTTATGAATAACGGCGGCGTTAGTTCTTATGTACAGCCCTTCATTAAATAGACAGCCAATATATCGCAACACACCCTTACTACGAAAGAAAACATATGCTGCGATAAATTTGGCCACTTTGGCTGTCACTTTTTATTGAAAGCTGGCTGGTAAGTATTTACTTAAAAATCTTTGCCCAAGGCCGCACAATTTTTACTCCATGAAAAAGTATGTAGTACGTACGTCTTTTCCTTTCTACAATCTAAATCGCTAATTACTACAACAATAAGCAGATGACTGAAGCAAAATAAATAGACTTAGAGTCAGCCTTGAGGACAAGTGCCGAGGCCGAACGTCACTCACCTTGGCCATGTGTTCTCGCCGAGGACTTTCCCATGTCGGCCGCACCATCCACACTTACACACGCTCACTCTACACACTTAACACTTTGTGCGTACTTATACTTAAAGGTCGGTATAAAAGCGGCGTACAAAAAGTTACACGTTATATTATGAAAGGACACTTGAGGGTAATCTAGGTCTTCTACGTAGCGGGCGGTAAGGCGGTATTGTGAAGGGCGGAGGACCGCGCGGCGCGAACCGCATCCTGCGCGCCCCCGGTGCACGTCGCCTTCCTGGAACAACATAAACGCACATCACAATATTGCTCGTATGGTACAAACACAATCTGCAATAAAATTAGGTACATAAGACTATAGAACGGGACAACTTTCAAAGAGCCGTACACCATGCATTTAAGCCTATGGATTTGCAAACGTATATTCTATAGTTAACTGTTACCTGACGGTCTAGTCTAGTGTGGTGTGTTATGAGACTTATGAGTTGCGTTCTAGCGTGCGACTCCATATACATACATACATCAAGCGCGACTTTAAGTATGGACTCGCGCGCGAGAACGAAACTTATACTAGAGCTAGACCGCCTGTTATGTAGGCGGGTCGATTTCTGCCTTAAGGATGCCTCAGAGTAAAATATCACACTAAGGATTTGTCACTGACTTACAATTTTGTTACATATTTGTGTGCAGGAAAGGCCAGTGTCGGCTAATACGGGCATGTAAGTATTAGCTGTACTGGTAAAAAAATCAGGGCTATTATATAGTACGGCCCTTCTGAGGTGAACTTTTCCCTTCAAACCTTAATCTTTAAAACAAAGGCCATTGTCTCTATTATCGCAAAACCGCTAGCTCCAGACTTAGCACGTGCCAGTACAACATTCATTTTGAAAAACAACCGGTATCGTCATAGTATTAAGGTTCAAATTTAATGTCACTGATATTCTAGATATTACGTTTTGGTAGTGTAGGACGATAGACCGCCCCGAAGCGATACGGCACTCATATTATTTCGATACTTAGTGTGGTGTTAAAAATGAAACGTGGTTATTTATTATATTGTTTTATTTAAATTATTAGCTTGCGGTGGTAAATGTAATAATTTACAAAGATGCAGCTGCAAGCAGTGCAAGCATTGTTATTTTTTATTATCTTAAAAATACTGTGAAATTAACACCTCTGATGTGATGCCGACGCATAGTGACAATAAAAACACTGATAAGGATTTGCGACCTGACCACTATTGTTTTCCATACCTAAATACAATAGGTTTATGAGAAGAGCGGTGTCCAAGATCCGTGTGCATGAGAAGTGGGGCACATTATTTTATCATTTAGCGACCCTAAATCAGGCTTTAGTCGGTTTCTAATATCGTAACCGTGTGCTTCGTGTTATTTATATAGGTAAGTACTCTGCCCGATATTGTTAAAAACTTCGACGACCTGCTTACGTGACCCTGGATTATGATTGCATACTGTTTGGATTTTTGTGCGACAGAGAGAGTTGAATAACGACTAATTTAGCTGTCTTTTTCTTGCTATCCCAACTTTATTTGCAACAAAAATCATTTTCACTTGTAATATATTATTTTTGATTGTTGAAACTTATTAATGTTAAATTTACATTATTACCTTAGATTTTGTTATATAACAAATATACAACGCTTTATCATAAATAACCGTGTTTCATTTTTAACACTACACTAAGTATTAAAATAATATGAGTGCCGTATCGCTTCGGGGCGGTCTATCGTCCTACACTACCAAAACGTAATATCTAGAATATCAGTGACATTAAATTTGAACCCTAATACTATGACGATACCGGTTGTTTTTCAATATGAATGTTGTACTGTCGCGTGCTAAGTCTGGAGCTAGTGGCTATGCGATAATAGAGACAATGGCCTTTGTTTGGAAGATTAAGGTTTGAAGCGAAAAGTTCACCTCAGAACGGCCGTACTATAACTGCCCATGGACAGGATTTTTCGTGGAATAAGCTTTGAACATGATTCCTACAACAAACTGAATCTTGGTCCACCAAGAAACACACCCTGTGTTTTTGGCAAAACACGTGCCTATGGGATTAAGTTTCCCCGTCAATTGAGTAGACGGCATTCAATGTAACTCGTAAAAAATTAGACCGTCAAATTATTATCCAATGGAATTTTAAATTAGGTATCAGATCCCGTTTTCCGATCGGGTAACTGTGAAAATGTCAGTTTACGAACGAGATCACTCATAACAACAAAGTATAATACAACTGCTTTATTTTTTTTAAAGATACAAGTTCCGATCATCTTGATTGAAAGAGGTATGTTTTCATTTACAATAATAACTCTTTTTTTTTTAAATAATAACTCTTTTTTTTTAAATAATAACTCAATTTTTTTTAAATAATAACTCTTTTTTTTTAATAATAACTCTTTTTTTTAATAATAACTCTTTTTTTTAATAATAACTCTTTTTTTTTTTTTTTTTTTGCTGCAGCTGTCATAGAAAAAGTAATGTATGCAACAGCTCATAATTGGTTCTTAAAATTCTCGGGTCTTTTTTTACAAAACTCGACTACGTCTCGTTTTGTAACTTCGACCCTTGAATTTTAAGAACCCTTATTATATCACTGTTGCATAAACTACTATAAAAATTATGTATGATGTCTTAATATAACCGGCTAGTCGCTCGCTTATCGCAAAATCTTAGTCTTGACAATAACCTTATCGGAGAAATCTTACAATACAACCCATTGTTGTTATGACTTATCTGAACGTGTTTTATAATACGGTGACAGGATTAAAGCATTACGGGTAGGTATACCCGGACATTTAAGTTTTACGAGACGAAAATCATAGGTAAAAATATCAATATTTACAGTCATAAACATATCAATATTTCATAATAATCATAGGTCTTAAATACAGGCGGGCGTAGAATCTCGGTTGCATTTGATTGTCGTTTCGACTGACATTTTAATAACAAGTGGAATATGAAACTAGTTTGCATTACACCCTCGTGACTCTCGTGAGGCACCGCATTTGTACCTCTCGTTTTGTTAGATTGATTTTCTCAGTATTTCACACCGCAAATATGTCCCACTCATAGTCTAGGACCATGGTCCCACTTTACTCCTGTACTCATAGCACTCATGCGCTCATCGTAAACATCTCTTATCTTACACCTACAGCCTTGCCACGAAAACTAGTCTTGGTTCGATCACAGGTCTGGGAACTGGAGGCCTCAATTTTCTTTCGTATATGACATCTGTTTCAGTTTGGTCCTACAGTATAGCAGTCTTACTCGCAGCTAAACGAAATGCATAAAGGTATTACCCTAGAAAAGCGATTATAAATGACGAAAAACTATAAAGTACTCATTTTGAACTACTTCGCCAAATCTCAGAAGGCGTTAAACAAGCATGTATATCGTACCACCACCGTATATTCGAATCAGTCGGTTAATACGTCCCGCCTAGAGACTGACCGTCAAGCAGTGCTCCTGATGAGACAAATTAGACTTCATTGGGTGAATTGAGATGCGCTGCTTGATAGCCGTCACGTGTCATGCCATACGGACATGGAATTTGATTATCCGCCCTAGCGGCTTTCATATTGTTTATCACTGTGAAATGTGAAAAGGTATGAAATGGTACATACTGGAAATGCTATGACTGACATACCCGTTAATATTTCATTGTCTGCATGCATAATTATCAAGAAAAAAGCTCTAAAAAATAAGTTAATATGGTCCTACAAGAGTCTATTTCAAGGGATATTAAAAAACTATAAACAATAGGTATTGCAATAAATTACTGAAAAGTACTTATCACAACGTGACCAATGTTTTATTTATGCCGATAAACGATATAAATGCGCATATCAAATCTGACACTGAGTGTGTATAGTACCAGCTAATAATCGTGTATACATGAATCGTGTTACAATATATTGTTGTTTTTTCTTATTACGAATAAAATATGTAATACAAGATATTATGATCTGAAAATATTCTTTTTTTAAATGATAATAAATAATATAAATGATATAATACCTACATCACGCCTCGTATTTTCGAAAATGGCGGTGTATCTGGGGGCGGTAATTAATTGGTTCAGTTTCAGTATGATTAAAATTGTGGGCTTTGTAAATATTTGTGGTGACGTATATATTTGTTTATCACGGAAACATGCAGTCATCTGTTCTGTAGCCGAAGATAGAGAAGTATTATTTTTTATCTCTTAATGCAATAAGTTATTTTCCCCTTGGTAAGTACGACGCGACTCGCGCGACGGCTAAATCAATCAATGAGGCTGTTTTTAATCATAGCTTATTTAAGCTACGATTCAAAAGAGCTTAAATTTCAGGTTGCGCGTAGGTGGGAAATGGAGTAAAATATTGCAGAGGGCCGCTAGCTAGCTGCATTAGATACAATCCAACCACTGAATTAATAACGGGTCTGACGTACCGGAACTTGAATTAAAAAACCTGCCAGAGTTTGAATTTTAAAAAAAACCAGCTGTACTGGCCGTCAGTTTTAAAACTTTTAAACAAGACGTAAATTTGCGCTAGCTAGTCGCGTTGGCGCTTTTATAGGTTTCCTATTATCATAATCGCAACGCAATAACCTGCTCACTAGTGAGCAAAGTTTTTAAACCCATTTACCACTCGTACAGTCATTGTCAGGCAGGTGGTGGTGGTAGGTATTATTCACGTATAATATTCCCTCGCCCTGTCAAAAGTGGGTCAAAGCGGAGGTTATTTATTCGCACAGAACTTAATCGCACCTGTAAATTCTTACACTACGCAGCAGAAGAGGCCGTGGCCTTATTTTGATGTTATTGTGATGATGTTATCCGGTTCCACGTAAATGCCACTTAGTTTAGTGAACGTGCTCAGTTACAATTTGAAGAATTGATGTTTTTTATGCATTCAATGTTGTCAATCAATATGTTGTGTAGAAAAACGCGCGTTTTCTTTGTAGAATAGGATTACGAGTAGGTATTTCAAGTTATTTTTTCAAACTTATAGGCTTTTCTAAAACCTTTTTGTAGGTAAGTACCTACTTCTATTCCGTGAGTGCCATATGAGGTGGAATGGGACACATTTTTTTTCTCCAATCGATGTCAAATAAATAGGTAACTATGGAAACTTGTAATAGGTATGTAAATAACGTTATTCCATCTGTAACGATGGTATCTCAATAACGGTTATAAGATAATCAAATGTCTAATAACCAGTATGTTATTACGGAATATAATAAAAACATCAAATTACATACGACAGCAAATGATCAACCAGCATACTCGTATCTATGACATCATCACAACTGGATCATAGCTTTAAGACCTTCGCACATAATTAACTCACAATTTAGTTTGCAACTGATTTGAAGAACAGCTTTAATTTAATATTACTAGGAAAATGATAAATAATGTAATTGATATCTTCCTGATTGATATAAACCTGCTATTAGTAAGTGTCTAATAGATAGTTAAAGAGACATTATAATTTGGATTTGTTTGTCATGATTGCTCTAAAATGCTTTGATAATGGTTTCTAAATTACAACCCTGAATAATTTACATGTATTAATACTGATTTAATTCACTGGCTAGGTGATTATAACTTGTCAAATCTACTACGAAATCTAATCTAATACGAAACTAAAAAACGATTTGCTACTGTAAAGTGAATAGAAGAACCGTTAACTATAAGCTATAAGGTTTAGTGCAGGTCCATTTCAAATGTTGAAGAAAAAGAAGTAAGAAATAAGTAGTTTTTTGTTATTTTCGTAAAAAAAAAAAACTGTTTGTGGTTATTATTTTAAAAACACTTTTTCACACCTCCTATTCAGAAAAGAGCTTTTTCTTCCCTGCTAGGAGGGATCAAAGTGGCACTTTTCTGTCCAAGCACACTATTTTTAAATTTTTTTGCACATTTTTTTTTAGCTTAAATAATCTGTTAAGCATCAGATTGTGTCAACACTAAGATTTTTTTATTTTCCTCATAGTTGATGTGAAAAGCAGTATGTGTCACACGGTATCAAAATTATTTCGTCTTGGGCGTTACCACTGAATTCCCTCATTACGCTCAGGATTCTACTTTAGAATCTATTGTAGAATCCATCGCTTCATTCAGGATCCAATGTACGCCCTTGACGGAAATATATCATTTTGATCCCTTGTAACACAAACTACTATTTCGTGTTAGCATATTTTTATTATTTTTCTGTGGCACATAACTAGGATAATATTTCGTGTTAGCATATTTTTATTATTTTTCTGTGGCACATAACTAGGATAATGTAGTAATAATGTGTAACCTTACTCGGAGGACATTACGGTCAACCATGTTGCACAAGCAATAGCATAAACCGGTCCACCGGCGCTCTAGTTTGCAAATCTAGTCTTAAATTTAATCTTTTTGCTTTAAACTTTTAGTTTTTTAGTAAATATATAACTATTTATCCCTCCTTTATTTAATAAGTAATTTAATCATTTTGACTTAATTCAATATTTGGAGCGGCCCTGAATGTTTAGGGAAATTGGCATTGCACAAAGAATACATAGTTACAGAATTTAGCACTAACGTCAGGTATTTGTGCATTGTGAAATTCGTGAATTACTTGAAAGAACCAGGTGCTGTTACAAAATAATTTCAGTCAAAAACAAAAAGAAACAAGTTTTATGCAACCGTGAAAGCTTATACGTAACTCGAGAAAACGCAAGCGGTTGTATAGTTAAATTTACATTAGGTACGTACGAATTAATCATCAACGTTAATTCGTATTTCAACTGTTTCATTTAATTTAATAAGCAGTGTATAAACAATATAGACTATAGACAAAGGCTTTTAACAGAAATCAACAATAAATTGTCAAATATTTAAATGACCATGAATCCAGAAATAGACCACACAATCTTTGCTATAAGCACTTTGCAATACCTACTTAATTATCTAACTAATTAGCTGGTTTGCTTTTGTGTGAACCAATTGCAACAATTTTTCAAGATGTGATTATATTTTTCCTGTAGGTAGTATTTGGGCTTTTTCTAAAATAAATATCGAAAACCCGATTCTTTCAAATCTGGACGTTCTTGGGCTCATTCTACTCAGAATCGACAGCACTCTCCATCCTACCATTAAAAAAAGATGTCCCAAAATGTCCATTCCATTACGTCACGTTTTTCATATGAGAAAAATTTTCACTTCTATGTAACGTGACGTAGTGGAATGTACAATTTTCATACAAAATTTTGGGACATCTTTTTAGGGTTCCGTAGCCAAATGGCAAAAAACGGAACCCTTATAGATTCGTCATGTCTGTCTGTCTGTCTGTCTGTCTGTCCGTCTGTCCGTCTGTCTGTCCGTCCGTATGTCACAGCCACTTTTCTCCGAAACTATACTGCTGAAACTTGGTAAGTAGATGTATTCTGTGAACCGCATTAAGATTTTCACACAAAAATAGAAAAAAAACAATAATTTTTTGGGGTTCCCCATACTTCGAACTGAAACTCAAAAATTTTTTTTTCATCAAACCCATACGTGTGGGGTATCTATCTATGGATAGGTCTTCAAAAATGATATTGAGGTTTCTAATATAATTTTTTTCTAAACTGAATAGTTTGCGCGAGAGACACTTCCAAAGTGGTAAAATGTGTGTCCCCCCCCCTGTAACTTCTAAAATAAGAGAATGATAAAACTAAAAAAAATATACGATGTACATTACCATGTAAACTTCCACCGAAAATTGGTTTGAACGAGATCTAGTAAGTAGTTTTTTTTTAATACGTCATAAATCGCCTAAATACGGAACCCTTCATGGGCGAGTCCGACTCGCACTTGGCCGCTTTTTTAATGATAGGATGGAGAGTGCTGTCGATTCTGAGTAGAATGAGCCCAAGAACGTCCAGATTTGAAAGAATCGGGTTTTCGATATTTATTTTAGAAAAAGCCCATTATTATGTTAAAAAATCATAATTTTTCGTTCGTAAACTTCAGAGATAAGGGGGGGGGGAAGGGATATTTCTTTTCACATTTTCCTTTATAAGTCAATATTTTGTAATGTTCAGTTTGAGCTAAATATAATATCCCACTCGACCTAGTAACAAGACTTTGAAATGTTGCCCCCTCTTTATATTGAGCATTTCGCATAATTAATTAATTAATGTAAAATAAAGAAATTACACTTCCAATGTGTCTGGGTTTTAGCGTTGTTCATAATTGCTCCAAATTTCAAATCGATAGTTTGTATGAAAACAGTGTACAGATGTAGCATAATTGTTTTCCATCGTATTTTCTCGGAGACATTCTTTTTGTACCGAGACTGACTGAAATAGCAAGACACACTCGTAGGTACGTTTCCGTGAAAATACGATGGAAAATAATTATGCACTACCCACATCTGTACCTCATAACTCATAACTTTGCATTTATTTAAGAACGTTTGTTTCTAAAAATACACTTCTATTAACGCTACAAATAGTTATTAGTTAGTGTAGCTTAGATAAAACATAGTTAGAAATACACACTAACGTAGGATAACGAAACGATAAGAAGTTGTATGCAAATACTTTGTGTTGCCTTGTAGGAAATAGGTACTTACCTCCAAAACGACAAATGAAGCTCAATGACAAGCCTTGTGCAATTCAAATGTAAATAGCTTTCTATTCTCTAAAATAGTCTAAATCTTAGTATTACTAATTAATACATTAAGAAGTTATTTCCTTAGTAAACCTCCCCCTGCAAAAAATATTAAAGCGCAGGTGTTAATTTACACCTGAATACATTACAGATAAACCACTAATCTGTTCAGTTTTATGTGTATAAAACTTCAAATTAGATACATTTTGCGGATTATTAACCATCAACAAAATATTACAAATCGTTAGTTAAAGTCAACCCAACCTAGTTTGTTCAACATGTTCAGGTTAATTGACGATATTGACGGTATTATCTACAACGGCAATTAACTTTAAAACTAGGTAAACACACACTAGCATACACTAGGCACTTACATAATTATAATTTTGCTACCGAAGATAATATAAATACATATATAATACAATCCGAATCAGAAGTTATTTTTTTATTCATCACACCATTCACACGTCACTTTTACTCCAAAAACAGTTTATTTCTCTTTGTTAAATCTAGTTTTGTTAAAAAAACTACACACACATTAAAGGCACTTGATTTAGAATGTCTTCTAAAGAACGGTCGGTATTCACGCGCGTTATTAACGCGTTTTATTTGAACGGCGTGGCAGTGGAGCGTGTGCTCGGCGCGGCGGACGGGACGCACTGTTTCATAGTTTGTGTATTTAGCGTAAGCAAGCCCAAGGTGAGCCGGCTGGGTTCCGCCGTACTTTCATACTTTCATTGAAGACTCATTTGCCACCTGCCACGGTGGATGTCTTCACACCACACTACCCACAGACTTGTGATACTACCTAAACGATTACTAGGAAATTACTAGCAATTATCTACATATTACTTGCGACTTGCTTTCCTGGCATTTTTTTTTACATATACATATTTAATATTCATATACGTACATATGTTGATTATAATACCTACAACAATAACAAGACGACGAAGCACTTAAAAATCTTTATGTGTGACTTAAAAAAACCTGTAAACAAATTTTTTGTAAGGGATATTAAAAATAAATATTCTTTACAAAGTAACTTCTTCAGCACAACCTAATAAAACGCACTAGCCATAATCCATTCATTACGCGTCATCCACACCATCCACTAATGTTGCAAAATTCTCGTAACAAAGGTTAGCCTACAATCATCTAATCCCTCCTAAATCATTCAAAACAAGGTCAAAATAGGAATCTTCATAGTTGCGAAACGTATCGTATTAAGTATCGTTAATGAAATTCCAGTAACGTTATGAACAAATCAGGTTTTTTTGTCTCTTTCCTGCTAGCTGTACCTATTTACAAAGCAACTACCTTGGCGATTAGCAAAACCCTATTATAACTTGAACCAGACATTCGTAGCAATTATGTGTAATCGCAGGTCAGACTTAAAGTTGTTTCGTTATGATTAAGCGGCCGGTAAGTGTCGTGAAGGCGGGCATTGAGGCCGAGTGCAAACCGCGGACGCGTGCACCGGCGGCGCACTTAAAGAGGTCCAAGCAGCTCGTAGCCCGACTCGCTACGTGACCGTTGCGTGGACCTTATTTCATTGTAATAAGGTGTATGGATTGTGAAATGTCATTAATACAACGGGACTGGTTTTTCCGAGGGCACGAAAAGTTACGTTAGTATAGTAAGTGTA
Source organism: Cydia amplana (assembly GCF_948474715.1). NCBI lineage: Eukaryota > Metazoa > Arthropoda > Insecta > Lepidoptera > Tortricidae > Cydia > Cydia amplana. The sequence goes on from NC_086086.1 coordinate 11,165,869, forward strand.
TCGCACCGTCCTATATTATGAACATAAAGAATGATAAAGCCCAGAAACTGAGTTCTGGCCACATGACAACTTTGGTGAAGACATTTAAACTCTGCAATTCTGTCACAGTCTCCATAATTCCATACTTTGCCGTATCACTCATTCACTCGAATACTTATTGTAATAGGAAAGCGGTAGAGTTCCATCCATGTATTTAGCTGCCATCTAAAAATACATTAGTCAGTTCTTTTACACAGGCGATTATGTTCTAGAAATTGCATAGGTATTGCTTATATGTATATATTATAATTTAAATTATAAACATTATGTGGTTTTCACTGTTGTGTTAAGGAAGGAAACAAAGCTTGAGTCATCATCATCATCATTGGCCTTTGCGTCTATTCCAGACGATTTATGGTGTAACGCCGGAGAAACACCTATTTTGGTGGCTGAATAGACCGATGCGAGACCGACATGGTCTACCAAAGCTTGAGTAAGTACATAATATAAAATACATAGCACTAATGCTTATGTAATGTGCGAGGTGGATATTTCCTATTTATTATTCACCTACCTAATTTAATTTCTGTCATAATTTTAGTAATTAATACATATGTGCCTATTCTATAAGTACTTATACAGAAAATATTTAATGATATTGAAAAACGATTTACGACGATAAAAGTATATTCTCCTTATTTAATAAGAGGCGGATAATAAGGAGAGACATTTATTATTTAAGAGATTTAAAAACTGTTCCATTATTCCGTATCCGTAACATCATTTATACTGCATCTGTTCCCCGTGAGAACGTAAAACTTCATGGGGCGGTTTAGGTAAACTTTGTAAATATTGCTCAGCTACATGTTACATCAAAAGACCTATTAACGTTAAAGCGTTTTAGAACTCGGGATGTATCCGTCGCGACCATGACTTCATTTCGCGCCATATGGGACTCGATAATATCGCCCAGACAATGTAAAAAAATAATTCTGTACTAGTGACGTCATACACGGAAATCACAGAACAAGTTAGAATGGCGATGCGAGCAGGGTACGTGTTGCCGCCGGTTTTGAGCAAACGCTCGCATGCTACTCGCCCGCGCTGACCGAAAAACGAGGTAAACATGCCTTTTGCGCCACAATAACCTTCAGATTAAGAAGCCAGACATCAAATCTGTCTAAAGGAGGCGTATCCATTCACCACGCACACACAAGTTTTTACTACCGTTGCGCGAGTGTTAGTAAATGTGGAGAGGAACGAGCGGCGACACCGGTTCCGATACTATCTGCGCGCGATAGCCATTCTAACCTCTTTAATATGTTCTGTGACGTGTGAATATCTGAAAATTCAGACGTTTTCCAACTGATAGTCTCTTCGCAATTTTACGAGCGCAGCTGAAGCACTATGGCTAACTGCGTCAAGCAGGCTTCCGGTACACTATTTTTAGGGTTCCGTAGCCAAATGGCAAAAAACGGAACCCTTATAGATTCGTCATGTCTGTCTGTCTGTCTGTCCGTTTGTCTGTCCGTCCGTATGTCACAGCCACTTTTCTCCGAAACTATAAGAACTATACTGTTGAAACTTGGTAAGTAGATGTATTCTGTGAACCGCATTAAGATTTTCACACAAAAATAGAAAAAAACAATAAATTTTTGGGGTTCCCCATACTTCGAACTGAAACTCAAAAATTTTTTTTTCATCAAACCCATACGTGTGGGGTATCTATGGATAGGTCTTCAAAAATGATATTGAGGTTTCTAATATCATTTTTTTCTAAACTGAATAGTTTGCGCGAGAGACACTTCCAAAGTGGTAAAATGTGTGTCCCCCCCCCCTGTAACTTCTAAAATAAGAGAATGATAAAACTAAAAAAAATATATGATGTACATTACCATGTAAACTTCCACCGAAAATTGGTTTGAACGAGATCTAGTAAGTAGTTTTTTTTTATACGTCATAAATCGCCTAAATACGGAACCCTTCATGGGCGAGTCCGACTCGCACTTGGCCGCTTTTTATTAAACTGACCAATTATATAAATAAATAATTGTAGATTTCCAGTGAATACAACTGAATTTATTTAACCCTATTTCGAGGAATATGGCTTGCTAAATTCCTATGCTGATTTGTAATGTTTCTGTTATATTGGCGTGTCATCTGTCATCAACTAGGTCACGGTTCCTAGATGCACTAGTATGCGAGCGGGTGTTTGTCTTTGTAGTTTAATAAATTAAAAAAGAAATTTAGGAAAAATAAACAAAATTACGGTCTTAAGTTATCCAATTTCATATAGGTATGGGGCTATTCATAAATTACGTCATTTCAAATTAGGAGGAGGGGGGGTCTGGACATCGGATGATGCTAGCATGACGTAGGAGGAAACAGGGTTAATCGAAGCATAATTCGATGATTTTAGGGGCGGGGGGTCAAAAATCGTCAATAATAGATGACGTAATTTATGCCCCTATTTAGGTATTTGGGTAATAAAAACGAAATCTCTTCAAAAACATGAGAGCCCGTGAGTACCATGAGTCACTGACAGTGTCAAAACTGACATATACGCTATCAAGAAGGTAATTTACTTTCTATACATCGCGTTTGCACTTATATGCGAGCACGACCGAGATGTATAGAAAGTAAATTACGTTCTCGATGGCGTTTATCTCAGTGCCAAACTGATGGTAGCCGTACTGATGTAAAAAGATACAAGTCTCTCAACGCAGTTCTACAAAAAAGCTTTGGAGGCCGTACCGGGGGGGTGTCCACAGAACTCGATTTCCAAAGAGTTGTTTATTATAAAACCGTCTCAGTATTATATTGTTTATCTTAATTAATTTTTCATACATACAATGACAGATGCTACGAAAACTCAAGTAACTATTTTCATACATTTATCATCTTGGCTAGGCCCCATGAAAGCAAACGATAAAAGAAATATTCTCCTATACTCGTAATTGTCCGACTGACAAAAGGTGAAATCACTTGTCATGTATTGTGTATTCATTCAATTCAATTCAAACAGTGCTATATTATGTATGTACCTATACTGAAGGATATTGATTTCTAAGCTCGCACTATTACCTTACCTTATTTGGTAAACGCTTTTTCATTCGTAGGAGTTAAATATCATTAAGTAAGCAGATAGTATTTAATTACGGATCAAAATAAGTACATAGATACGTTCTAAAATGTATGTAAACTATACATTCAGAATTAACATGAAATGAAACGAAAAGGTGGTGGTAGAGGTGTTTACTTGCAAATATTTCTAGAAAAGTACAGTACAGGTACAGGCACAGAAACCAAAAACTACTGTTTATTTTTATTTTCTGTGGGTATAAGAACATTATACACGTAGCACACAAGGCCAAAACATTAATCGTATTTCATATCACTTTATACGTATTTTTACATAATTAGTACTATATTAAAAATAAATCGATGAATAATCCGTCGGGCAGTCAAACCATTTGGCAACTGTCCAATCATCATTGTCTATGCTTGCCTCCGGAAAAACGCGTTTTATGACAACGTTAAGTAGACGATTTTTTAATAACAACATTTAAAAATCTTCCAGGAAAATAACATAAAACAAATAACTCTATAATATTTGCTTTAGCACCTTTGATCTAATGTTCTGGTTATTTTTGCTTTCTATCGACAATCGAATTAAAATCACAATCGTGCCAGTTGACAGACACGGCGCGGTCGTTCGCGGGCAACGAAATTAGGTCGAGTCAACAAAGGACCCCCTAAACTAAACTAAACAATCAAGTTCGGGGCATCATCAGCGATTTTATGACTCTCCGAACACAGAGCTACGTCCGCTGGAAGTGTGTAAGTAGGTCAATTAGGAGAAAAGTCTCTTTAGCCGTTAATTATAACAACATTTTGGACGGACAACTAACTTTAAAATAACTTCATTCTTTTTGACTTCGACTTCGAAAATTTCACATATGGCGGCTCCAAGGATTTTAGAACCACGGTATGCTACGAAAAGTCCTTCTTCCTCGCGTTATCCCGGCATTTTTGCCACGGCTCATGGAAGCTTGGGGTCCGCTTGACAACTAATCGCATGAATTGACGTAGGCTCCAGTTTTTACGAAAGCGACTGCCATCTGAGGGCCTACCGCGAATGTCCGCGAACCACGCTCGACGTGTTGCCTCTCTGTCGCACTTGTAAACTCATACGTAAGTGTGACAGGGAGGCAACACGCCGAACGTGGTTCGTGGTAGGCCCTCAGACCTTCCAACCCAGAGGGGAAACTAGGCCTTATCGGGATTAGTCCGGTTTCCTCACGATGTTTGACTTTAAAAGATACAAGTATTGACCAAATACTTTACAAGTTCCGCTTCTTACTAAAAGCAGTCTAAGACTCGTTAAAGCGACCTGGCTCTACGTATGTCGTGATTCGTGATAAGTTTAAGGTGCGGCGCCTAGCACGCGATTCCGCGATCTCCAGCTATGGCACTATGCGATATATGGGCTCCTAGATCCGTGGAAAGAAACAATGAGCTGATTGAATTTAATCGGGTCGCCGATCGAAGCAGACGGTTTATTGCTTATGGGGCCCTAACGGCTAGCCAGCTTTTTAATAGTAACGGCCTCACGTTTGTAACGTGTTGACACGTCTACAATCCGTACAAATGACATCACCCCGCACACTATATATAATTCTGGTACTAAATATTAAACGATTTTTCGTAGAACTAATGTTGTGACACACCCATAACCCATAAGGCGAGCAGTGTTAAAGTTCCCATGAATTAAACAACATGAGATTGCGAAAATAACATCGGAACTTTCATGGCAGGTATTGTAACAGCGGTCATAATCATAACTATTAGAACAAAGTTCCAGAGCAGTTAATGTGAAACCATTAGTGGTCGTTACAGTCAATTAATTGTACATCGTCCACTTGTTGGAAAGCAAATCAATTGTATGTATGGTCTCTAATTATTTAGTTCGATCCGTCACGGCAACTTTTAGTTAAGTATTTATTAGTCTGTGTTTTGTAGGTTTAGACAGTTAGGTATACACTCTAAAAAATGAAGACCAACTAAGAGCAGTTTTCTCTTAGTTGACGTTAAGTTAATTATAACAATAACGATCTTACATAAATCAAAGAAACCTGATTACTTAAAACAATAAGTGTATCTGTGATTGAACTAATAAAGTAGGTATGTTATTAATCCTAACAATTGTATACTTTGCATCTATCATTAACTTGTTGGCATAATTATGTAACGTAGGTTGATTCAATCCTTAACAAATTAATTAAAACAGATAAATATGTTAATAGTTATGAACATTTTAATAGTTTATGTGATTATTTTCTCTTTGTTGATTTACATAAGACTTGGTATTTTAATCAACTAAACATATAATATTTACAACAACAAAGATAAAACATTCAATCCCATTATGATCAAGTTATTGTATTAATTACGAAACTAATATTCCATTCTATTAAGAATTATTTGTTAAATCGATTTTCTTCATAATTAAATTATATAATCAGTTAATCCGTTCAATCAAGAGATAAGTAGGGGGGCGCCGGTGCACCCGCGGTCCTCCCCGCCCGCGCCCCTGCGGCGCCTGTGGCCGTGCGAGTGGGGAGTCAGTCTCAGCCTCGACGTTCAACATTCAACTACTTAGTCATTCAAGTACGCGTCAACGAAATAAACTTTACTTGTGCCTTTATTTCACGGCAAGCCTGGAACAGTGAACGTTTGCTTTGTGTACCTTATGTATAATAGTGTATGTGCAACATGGAGCAAGTGATAATCGCGGCGACGGGAATAAAAGGCGCGGGGACGGGCCGGGATGGTTATGTGGGAATCCCTGTTGTGGACTAATGAGACCCCAGGTCTACCCAATAAAACCCCTGTTGGCCGCCTCAAGGCTTTAAGGCGAGGCACGGGAAACGATCGGGACCATGCTTCCGAAACCCCGCCAGCGGCTGTCCGAACTGCGGACTCGACTTCGGAGGAACTGTTTCCCTTTACTTCTCTAAGAGTGCGCCATTTTTTGCGCATTGGCCATCCCAGGGACCCTCGTGTAGGCGACAGACGTCCCCGAGCCTGCCGCCAACGGGTACCCATAAGGGGGAAATCGACGGTTGTACGCCAAACGGTCATTATATTTGTAGCCCGTTTTAAATGTTAATATATATGTAAGGTATGTAAAAGAAAGTTCGATTTTTAAATGTAAAACGTTTAGTTTTCTAAATGTTTAGATGAATAAATAACATCTTATTATATATATTTTTTGTTTTATTCATTTACCCCCTTTTCATAAAACTTTACTTTGTTAAATTTGAATCTCAATTGTTTAATCAGTTCAACTATGAAGCTTGTTGTTTGTTGTTGTGTTTTATTGTACTAGTACAATTGATGAAGAATGGTATATTGTACTAGACAAGCTTCATAGTTGAACTGATTAAACAATTGAGATTCAAATTTAACAATTTCTTAGTTCTGGCTAATAAGATGCATAAGTCGATGCAATCATGTTCTTAGTTGAACTTATTAGGGTCAAATAGTTGATACAGTAATTCTTCATGTTAACATTGATTTACATCTTAGTTGAAATGATTAAACAATTGAGATTCAAATTTAACAATATCTTAGTTCAGGCTACTAAGGTGCATTAGTCGATGTAATCATGTTCTTAGTTGAACTTATTTGGGTCAAATAGTTAATACAGTAATTCTTCATGTTAATATTGACCTACATCTTAGTTAAACTGACTTGTTTGTATTAGTTGGTACAGTAACTTATCATGATAACAATTATCAAGCCCTTAGTTGATCTTGCTAGGATCAATTAGTTAGCATAATTATTTTTCGTGTAAATATTGAACAAGATCTTAATTGGTTCAGTTACATAGATATAGTAATAGCAATCAGAATTACCTTATTTGATGTGTCTAAGTTCTTGTTAGGCTCGTATGGAATCAAGATGCTTGATTACGACTATCAAGATATTGATAGGGCCAACCAAATTTTTTTTAGAGTGTATGCACACACTTGCTCGATAAAGACGAATGGTTTTACCCTTCTGACCTCGGCCGGGCCCACAAGACAATATATATGAACCGCAGTATTCAGGTCGCGCGCCTCAAAAAGTTAGCATCATCATCCTTCAAATAAAACAAACAACAGACACGCGAACAATGAAGGGGTGGCTTTTTTGCCTTTTTCCGGACGAGCGGAAGACAATTAACAAATTACGCAGCGGGCTAGGATTGATGGAGTGGCAACGCTGGTGGTAATAGTTACGTGAATACATAGTATACGTACCCAAAGCAAATCACAGTTCCAGCGTGTAGTCTGCCAATTGACCCATGGTCGCCCACGTCTTAATTACCTGGGAACAATATACCAAGCTAAGCCAATATACAATTTTTGAAATTGCAACAAAAATGGATTATACTGAAATTACTAGTGGCTCTGTGAGCTGTAGAAGTGTAGTAGGCCTCGCGAACCCCCATGGCTCTCCATTTCGTAAAAAATCCAAAAACTGAATCTACAAAAAAAATCTACATAATTATCGAGCCTGCTCACCAAATTTCACGACAATCTGTTGAAAAATGCGACCTATAGAATAGGGGAGAACATACGAATTAACTTTTGTCTAAGCTGAAACGCAAACTTTCGCTTTCGCTTGGTCAAATAAATGTAAATTTGGACATAATGCGAATGTGTGACCCGTCCATTAATAGAATCCCACGCGGAAGAGGTACTTAAATTACGTGTTGTAGTCGATCAGAAACAGAAAAACAAACAGTGGTATAGTACGGCTCTTCTGAGGTGAACTTTTCGCTTCAAACCGTAATCTTTCAAACAAAGGCCATTGTCTCTATTATCGCAAAAGCGCTTGCTCTCGACTTGGCACGTGCCAGTACAACATTCATATTGAAAAACAACCGGTATCGTCATAGTATTAAGGTTCAAATTTAATGTCACTGATATTCTATATATTACGTTTTGGTAGTGTAGGACGATAGACCGCCCCGAAGCGATACGGCACTCATATTATTTTGATACTTAGTGTGGTGTTAAAAATGAAACACGGTTATTTATGATAAAGCGTTGTATATTTGTTATATATTGTTATATAAAAAATAAGTTTAACATAGGTATAATCAAAATTTTTCCGTGTAGGTATATAAACAGTTATACGTACTACTAGATAAAATCGTGTCATAAAAAATCAGATATAATCAATTTCTTTCTTATATTATAACCGACCTTTCTTCTGACCGTTGACACGCGACGTTTTGTTAGAAAAGCTGTACGCTTCAAAGCTCCACGTTTGCCTTATCAGTGTTTTTGTTGTTACTATGCGTCGGCATCACATCAGAGGTGCTAATTTCACAGTATCGTTATTTTAAAGATAAGAAAAAATAACAATGCTTGCAGCTGCACCTTTGTAAATTATTACATTTAGCACCGCAAGCTAATAATTTAAATAAAACAATATAATAAATAACCGCGTTTCATTTTTAACACCACACTAAGTATCAAAATAATATGAGCGCCGTATCGCTTCGGGGCGGTTTTTCGTCCTACACTACCAAAACGTAATATCTAGAATATCAGTGACATTAAATTTGAACCTTAATACTATGACGATACCGGTTGTTTTTCAATATGAATGTTGTACTGGCACGTGCCAAGTCGGGAGCAAGCGCTTTTGCGATAATAGAGACAATGGCCTTTGTTTGAAAGATTACGGTTTGAAGCGAAAAGTTCACCTCAGAAGAGCCGTACTATATCAATCACACGAAGATTATCTCTTTTCAGGACTTGAACCGCGAACTATACCTAGGTTCGTTCGTAGACGGAGTCACTACCGTACCGACTAAACTACCATGTCTTCATCGTTTTTAATTGTTCGATGTTAGGGACAATACCTACCATTCCGCCACGTCAGTAATAAAGTCAGCCCAAAGGAGAATTTAATTTAATGTTTTTACAAGGATTTGGCGTATTTAGAGACCTTTTTTTACATCCATTATATGATATATAACTTGCATAGGTGGGGTTGGAAGGGGTTGTATTGGCCTCATGTTCAGAAGAGAACACTCTACCCTTTTTAACTCAACTCTAAATCCGCACCTTCCCGAAGGCAGAAACGCCGGGTGAACCCTGTTAAGCCAAGCAACATAGTTGGGCGGCTACCAACGCGGATGGGGGGCAGGTAGGATCACCTCTTCCATCCCTACCTGTACAATAGAACCATAGAACAACCGGAATGAACATATTTCAAGGAATCACATACATCAACAGTAACACATTGTAATAAAATAAAAAAATAGCAACTACCAGCCATCTAACCTAAAATAGATACCAACTAAGCCTGTGCAGAAGGACGTGGGACCCCACTGCACTAACTAAAGTCCCAAGAAAAGTCAACATGCAAAGTCTATCGAAAGAAATAACGAGTGAGCAATGTGATCCGGCCAGCACCCGGCGTCACTTGGGTTCCGGGCCCAGTGATGTTAAATATGTTACCGAGGAAGAAGAAGGAAATCCTAAATCTATGAAGTTAAAACTTGCCAGACGGAAAAATGCGACCTGGAATGTAAGGGGCCTCAAAAAAGCAGATAAATTAGAGAACACAATACAAGAAATGACAAGGCTGAAGCTTGATATAATGGGGCTCAGTGAAATTAAATATCCGGATAATGGTACTATAATTACAGACGAGGCTACTTTATACTACTCGGGAAACCCGGCATCTGATAAAAACCACCACCACGGTGTCGGAATCAACTACCTGCCCTTTTCAGAAAGATACATGCTTCTACAAATCAGTGGTCAACCTTTCAACATCAGCTTAATACAGGCGTATGCACCGACTGCAGACAAAGACGATGAAACAGTAGAGGAGTTTTATAGACAGATAGAGGAAATTACTAGAAGTATAAAGTCGCAAGATATAGTAATAATATTAGGAGATTTTAACGCTAAGGTTGGGAAAGGATCAGTGGGAAGGGTGGTAGGAGAATTTGGCCTGGGAAATATAAATGTCAGAGGGGACAGGTTAATACAGTTTTGTGAGGAAAAAGAACTTGTAATTGCAAACACATGGTATCAACACCCATCGCGACGCAACACAATACGGATTAAAAATTAATATATCTAAGACTAAATATGTGAATAAAATATAAATATGTGAAATATGATAATTAGTAAAAAACATGAAAATTATGAACCCCTGAATATAAATGGCAAACTAGTGGAAAGGGTCATCAAATATAAATACTTGGGATGCTGGCTCAATGAGAAATGGGACCCAAAAATGGAGATCCGCATAAGAATAGAATGGCCCGGAGTGCCTTCATAAATATGAATAAATTATACATAAATAAAGATATAAATTTAAACCTGAGATAAAGACTAGTTAAACGTTTTGTTTTGCCAATTTTGATGTATGGAGTAGAAGCATGGACCCTAAATAAATCTATGTTCAACAAATTAGATGCATTTGAAATATAGATATACAGGAGAATGCTAAGAATATCGTGGGTAGATAAAATATCAAATAAAATAGTATTAGACAGAATGAAAAAAACAAAGGAAGTCGTATTGACAATCAAAAGAAGAAAAACAGTATATTTTAAAACGGCTGAATCGACATAAAACAATGTCAAATGAAATCGACAACGACATCCAGGCAACGTAAATAAACACAGTCTCAAATTATTGTAATGCAAGCATTCTGTCGAGCTTAATGCATGTCGCAACGTCTGCTATTGGGGACACAGTTTGAAAAGTCAAACAGTAAATGTTAACAGCAAAGATCAATGCTAAAAGCGATAAAAAGAACGTAAGCAAAATCTTAAACATAACAATAAAAGGTTGCTATTACAATCGTTCATAATAGCTCGCCTCGGGCATAAATGTAGCCTTGAGATCGTATTAACTATTAGTAATCAGAGATCAGACTGACTGGTTTTTCGGAGAGTGATTATTACACGAATTAGGAATTACAGTTCTGTAAGCCAAGCGAAGCACAACGGTCGCTTCTAGACTCGTTTTAAATTAGAAATGCTACCCTTGGGTTCGTTGTATTTTCTCTTCGATAAATGACCCTTGTCGTGTCCTAAACTGGAAGACTGGAACTTAGTACCAAATATGATGGTAAACCAGTTGTGATGTTTATATCTTAATCGGAGGTATATATCCACAACAGACAGACAGTGTTTTATTAATATTTAGAATAGAATAGAATATAATTTATTCGTAAGCACAGACAATACATAATATGAAAGAAAACACAAAATAAGAATATCTATAATAAGAATATTTGAATAGCTATACACTTCTGGAAAAGAATATGTAAACTTTTACTACTGAATATTTAAACCTACAGCAGTATATCGCGTTAAATATTTAGGCAACAAAAAAATTGTCACTCAGAAGAAAAAGATAAAGTTTTATGTCAAGGATTCATGATTCATAAATACATAATGTTTCATGGACAAAGCTGCTAATTGTACTTAGTTGAAGAACGAACAGCTGACCCCCCAGTGTTCGTTGGAAATTCAACCCTTCACCACGCGGATCCCAATAAACTCGTTTAGGATGCAAGCACGGAAGCGAGCTAAGATAAATAAGCATCGTAGCATACTCGTAAGATTGAAGGAAGGGTTCTCGAAATCAAATCTCCAAAAAAAGGGGTTATCTCTAAATAAAAATTCGCCTATTTTATTTCGAATCTGATATTCAAATAATTAACAATTTCTTAATAGAAACCTATGGTTTGAGAATGGAAAGGAAAGGGCCAACGTTTAATCACAGTGCAATTAAAAAGAAATATCACGGGATTTACTCAACTTATAGACCACGAGTAAGACACAAACAGTGATAATAAGTGCAATAAATCGCGTGTTTCGACCGACACATGCAAATGGCCTAAACAGCCAACACTCGCTACCTGTAGGTACACATTGTGCAAATAATGCGGCATCTAATGCGGCAGAGGCTCCGCCAATCACCACACGCACGCGTGCAATTTGTTTATGGACATCGCTTCCGCAACACTTTTCTTTGGACGGGGACGTCCAGGGCTACCACTAACCACCCTGTGTTATAGAGCTAAAAATAAATTTTTTTCTATGAACAGTCATGTATTCACTGAGGCGATTCTAACAAACCCGAACTTAAAGAGGTTGCGTTGTTTTATTACCTATTAGTTCCTATGGCCATCTTCGGTGTTAATAATCAGATCAGATTGATTATAATAATTGTCCTAAATTTGAGCCCTACCGAATGTCAAGATTGGAATTTAGCTTCCATTCCAAGATTTGACCCAAACTAACATAGGTTTGTATGGAGAAGTATCCACTATCCTCTTAATTGATATATTTTCACTGTTAACAGTGTCTTTAGTAGCTGTATATAGAAAAGCGGTCAGATGACTTCGTCCCCTGGCCCGTCGTCTTAAGTCGTCGTATTCACAAATCATAATCGTCAACTTATAGGTTTTGAGGCTGCCTATTAAGAAACGCACAACGTAAAAAAAACTAATGTCGTGATAACGACATGACAAAATCGAATGTAAAAACTGTGCTAGAGCTGAAAGTAGGTTAATGCGTACGAAGTACTTTAAAGGTATTTACAAAAGTGAATGAAGCATTGAAGACATCGCTTCAAAGGCTTTGAACACGAAGGATAATCAGATTTTTATTAGCCTTGTAGTTTTCACTGTTCGTGCCCATGCTCATAAACATAGTGTGGTTTACGGGTTTACGTCTACCTACTCGAAAAATTTGTGACCATTTTTAATCATTAATCAAATCAAATTACGGACATATTAGATTTGTTCTTAAATCTCAAAACTATAGTGATGAAAGATGGCGCCTTTCCTCAGTAAGTATATTTTGGAGTTTTCATGCGATATAATAGTTAGGTACATAAATATTTGTTTTACAGGGGGGCAAAGTTGTTGTTTAAGCTCTCGTCTCGAGCTAATATTGATATTGATACCCGACCCGAGTAAGCGAAAGATTCCAAAAGTACGAGTGTAGCGAGTGGTTCGAAAAATGTAATCATGAGCGTTGCGAGGGTTTCAGGGCACGTGGGTTAAACAAATTTTGCCACCGAGTGAATCACAAAATTTTTGACCACACCAACACAAGGAAAATACTAACTGCAAAAAATCAAACAAAATCAAAGCAAATCTATTCAAAATGAATGTTATTAAATATTTATCATTCAAAATCATAATTTAAAAGTTAATTCTACCAGCAAACATAAGAAAACAACTCATAATTTGCATTTGATTACTTTGCCTCACATGTGGATAAAATGCAATTTTCTTATCAGTTTTTGAACAATCAAGAGCAGGTAAAGGCTTACCAGCTGGTGTGGTGAAAATAAAATTGAAGTCTTGAATGAAAGTTGGCATTATAGATTTCCGTCATCTCACTTTTAATTCCTGAAAATGGTGTTTTGAAAATGTTTTGAGCGGAGTAGCCAGCCGTGAGACGATTAATTTGTGTAAATAAGTAAATGAATTACCATTAGGTACCATAATACACTTGCACAAAGTAAATCAACACAAAGAAATTGAGTCTTATCTTTGACGTTATTGTTGCTATGTCTTATCTTTTCGAGCCGTTAACTCTTAATAATGCGATTAGAGTTCCAGTTATTAACAACAGGCATGTGCAGTTTCAGTACCTACGTGAGTTTTTGAGTTAAAAGCAAATGTAGCGTATCTGACACTGGCACTATCATGACCATAACACCACCGCCGGGCAATGTTTTTTCAGGAGTGCCGTTATGTAAAATTCTGATGCAGACAAATTAGGGTGAAAATCTGTGACATTAGGAGAGGCCGACCTTATCAGCGCTCCACTTTTTCGAGATTAAATGCCAGAGGAGGCTCGAGGGAGCATATTGTAGGCACTTGGGCAGCCCTGCGGTGATAAAGATTAGGGTGGGCTCGCGGCCCAGGCGTGGCGGTCGCAAAGCTAAATGTCGCGCCATTTCACCGGCGTGACGTCACGGGCCACGCCTGACATTTTGGCTTGGCAGTTTATTATTATGTTGCACGAGCGAGGGCAAATCTATTTCGCCGAACCAGTTTTACTTGGCCTCGAGAACCGTAACAACTATGCGTTTATCCGATAACGGTGAGAGCAGCCTTCAGTAAGCTGTTGGAATGATACTCTTGAGCAACAAAGCCCAGCCCCACCTTCCATCACCACTGATAACTGGAAGCTTTAATAACTTTCCGTGCTTTTTCGGGTTATTCGCATCGCGAGCCGCGTCTTGCCTTGGCATTTAGAAATGCTGTTAACTGCCGATATACTTAAATAGTAAATACACAGCGCCCTTTGTCTAGACGTTCTTCACGTTCTAGACGAGGGCGAGGGGAAACATTGATTGTTGTTTGCAGTTGCTGTTTGCGGCGCATTATGGGATTGAAATACGAAAGCAAAGCCAACAAAATCATGGTCCGCTTTTACCGCGCTTTCGAAATATATGGTACAGTTTATTCGGTGTCAGAGAGTGACGAGAGTGACCGTAAATTCATGCATACAACGGTACAAGTTGTAAAGTATCTGGCAATGGACCTGTTTCGTACACCACAATGTAAGTATGTACCTGCAATACCTAGGTACTTACCTATAGCGAGATTCATTGTGATTGCAGGTGACTTTACCGGAAGGCCTAAAAATCTAATGAGAACCAAAACACACTTTTACTTTTGCTTACTAAACAATTAAATATTATCTTTTATTGATTATGTACTTATTCATAATTAAGATCTATGATTATGATTTAACGGTGCTAATGCTAACATGCCTATTGAACGCTTCTGCAACGATTCAACGAGCCACTGAACGTTACGTTACGATATTCAAGTGAGAACAGGTATTAAAAGCCAGTTTGATAAGGTTTTAAAATCCCTTCCAGTAGTTAAATTGCCAACCCTGATTAGTCAATTATAATCGCTACAGCAGTTGCATTTTCTACACGTGGAAAAGAGGACCATCAACATTAAATTGAAACCCATCCAATTAAACTGCCAATCAGATTACCTTCGTAAATTGACGTCTTTGCGTCCACACTACACGATTTCATGGGTCACAATTGAATAGAGATAGGTAGCGATTTCGTCCAACTAATATTCCATCTATATAAATTGCCAATCCAATCTAGTTAAAATATAGAAAAAATGTATCGTCCGGGCGGGGTATAAGAAGACTTCTTAAAGAAGTTTTTGGTTATCATAGTCGTATCGCGGATTCGCAGTAGGTTACGTTGAGAGGAAAGTAAAAGCGGTGACAATGCACGTCATGGCAAAAATGTGAACTTTCGTGGACTATCAGTCCCCAAGAATAGAACTGCATTACCAATGTATCGCACCATGATCGTACCTTTTTTGCTAACGCTTCGCTTGAAGAGTTGTCTGGTGTACTAGAATTAACAGTTTTTTTCCACTAGCAGGCAGATAATATTTGCTCACGTCGGTAGTAAGTGCATAACTATAATTGCTTTGTTATTTCTATGTTCTCTAACCTAACAATTATTACAATGTTGAAACTGATCGCGTGTATGGAGTATGGAAAAGTATAGGTGTAAAGTAAATGTTAGTTTCATTTTAAAACCCGTCGATAATGAAGTAATCGGTTTTGAAAAGCTGTGATGATGAGTTGCAGTTGTAAACATCACATCACGCACCATTCAGTCAGGCAGGCCCATCGCCAATGAATGAATGATAACAAAAAAGTAAATTCAAGGGTAGCATTAATTTTCGGGGGGGTCGAATTAAGGCTCCGTTAACGATTTTAGAGCCAAAATGTAAAATTGATAGATTTAGTCGTTGAAATTGTACTCCTTTTGTTACGTAATATCTAAATAACAAGTATTGGTTTCTATTAACACGTCTTCTCATCTTGCTTTTTAATAATAAGGTCCCGAGCGTGCGTCACCGGCAATATATGACGAGAAGGGGCAGTTTTTAAAAATTCATCAAAAAATTATAGTTATAAATTATAAAAAATAATGTATAAGAACAGTTTCAGGAAATGTTGTAGATTGTTTAAGTATCAAAATTACGTTGAAATTAAGTCGATTTTCACGAAAAATGTTCACTTGTTTTGAAGTAATTTCTGGTGAAAATTGATTTCGTCTAACTTTCATTTACTCTTGTTCAATATCATATAACAAAAATGTAGTCTATGAAAGTTGGAGTACAGGATATGTGTAATACAAAATTACCATTTTTAGCAGTCCAAACTTCACGAAATTTACAAATAAGATCGACTAAATCAGTGCTTTACGCGCGTTTACCTAAACGTCCATCAGAAAAAAAAAACATTACTAATTTAGTGAGTCAGTTTTCAAAAAAATGATCTGTACAAATGCAAGATAAGAAGACGTGCTAATAGATACCAGTACTTATTGTTTCTATTACGTAACAAAAGGTGGACAATTTCATCGACTCAATCTATCAATTTTACATTTTTGCGACTAAAATCGATACCGGCCTCTTAAAGGTAATTTTCTAATTTCGGCACTTTAAGTGGATTTTCAAAACAATACATAGTTTGAAATGGTTTCAAATATCCTCGATAACTTTTCTTTCTTTTTATCGCTTGTGCAACTACAACTTATTAAGTTGCACTACATGTAGGTATAATAAGAGAATCAATCAATTCTCGCCTCAGGTGTTGCGAAAAGAAAGTTCAAGGGTAGCATCGACTTTCGCTGGGGGTTGAATAATTTAGGCGTGTAATTGATTCCACGGCGTCCACGCGTGGGAAGCGCCGGCTGGTGTCGCAGCGGCGGCTGGCCCTTCCCAGGGCATTCGTGTCACAACGGCCAATGCCAAATGTCTGTACCTACAGCTACTCATTAACATGTGTACACGTGGTAACTGGTCATTTATTTATTAAATGTTTCGTGCCATTTTCAATGAAACACGTTGGTGTATCCGTCTGTTCTAATTCTCATTCCAGCGACTGTCAGTCCCAGACCGAGACAAAACGGCCAATGTACAGATTCATAAATATATACATTTATATATTACTATTATAATATGTACTTCGGTTCATCTCAACAGTACAGGAAACATTATGTCGTGTCTGACCGTCTGTGCTTTATGTTGCAGCGGCATATCTCTAGCTGTTGTAAATTATTTAGCGTTCCGTGCCATTTTGAACCATGGAAACACGTCGTTGGTGCTTGGCGTCTGTTCTACGTGTCGCGGCGCGGCAGTGGCGAAGTTCCCAAGCAGGCCAAGCAAGACCTCGTGACAAACAATCAATGCTACTTTGATAATATTTATTAATTGTTATTTTTACTTGTGGTAACATATTTAGCGATTCTTGCCATTTTCATTTTGGATTGGTTCAACATAACATTATTGACGGTCTGTTCCCAATATTACGGCAGCTGTGGTTGTTCCTAGAGCGAGGCATTCGTGTGACGGTTAATAGTAAAGTGACGTTCAATTTTAAAATAATTGTATTACAAATTTTGTATTTTCCCAATACTGGCCAATAAGATTTAATTTAAGACTTAGAGACTAAAGAGACTAAGGCCGCGGACTGGACGCACGCGACGCGCGATGCGGTGGGCGCGGGGCGGCTGGCGGCGCGGCAAGCCGCCGCCGCCGCCGCTGTCGTCCAAAATAGGATCAATCCAATTCTATACATTTTGATCGTGCCGAGCGCCGCGTGCGTCCAGTCCGGCCTAAACATTTTTTTTTTAAGTTTAGTCTTTTTTTTATATTATGGCGCGCCGACCATGACGCATTTTGCAGAGACTGGCTGGAACATGCATCAAACCGTGATGAGTGGCGGAAGAAAGGGGAGGCCTTTGCCCAGCGGTAACAAACAAAATTAATTATAAAAAAAACTAGAGGTGTTTGCCTTATTACAAAGGAGTAAGGTGCAAAAGTGTAAACATATCTTTGACGTCGACTGTACAATAAGGCAGGTAAATGGTTTCACTTATTATAAAAATCAATTCATGCCTACATAGTTCCATAGTTGTGACATTTATCCTTGTCCTGAATAATGATTATATATGCTATAATGTGTTAGAATTGTTCATTTTTAATGTAGAATTGCCTATATGCTGTAATTACACATAACAACCTACAACCTACAAGTGAGTACTTCGACTATCTAGATCATTTCACTTGATACAAATGGATAGAAATTACAATAAATTAGGGCAATTCAGATAATGCATTAAAATAATACAAGATTGTTAACTCGGTATGCTATACAGTGGTATAAATTATAAACTAACTGAAGACTGCTGCTTTCAGAATTTGGACCCGGTACCACAGTCTATAAAACAATACAGCTATTTGACGAAGCCGTCTAGACAGTGCAATCGTGTGGGGTGCAATGGGTGGGTCACGCGCACCCGAGCTGCATACATCGCCATTGTTACTACTTACAGGACTAGCGTGTCATATTTAAAATGTCACGCAACACGCTAGCCCTGTAAGTAGGACCGAGCTACTAACAATGGTGATGTATGCAGCTCGGGTGCGCGCGACCCACCCCTCGCCCGTCGCACCTCGCACGATTGCCCTGTCTAGATGGCTTCGTCGAATGACTGTATTGTTTTATAGACTGTGGTTTTAGTATGAGTAGCTACTGATACTACATGAATCTAAGGGTTAAAATTCAAATACAGTTTTGGAGGCATGGGGGCTGAAAAACTATAAAAAATATTGATTTGCATGATTGTAAGTGTGAAATTGCGGATGATATTGTGCTCATGACTAACAATCCAGAGTCCCTAAGACACATGCTGCAAGACCTAACAAGCAGGAGCAGAGAGGTTGGCCTAACAATAAATAAAAGTAAAACTAAAATTATGACCAACAGAATGGAAGTACCCATCACAGTGGACGGGGAAGACATTGAATGGGTGAAATCATACATTTACTTGGGCCAACTCATCGCTATGTCAGACCAAATGCAACAAGAAATGAACAGAAGGGTCACAAATGCATGGAACAGGTTCTGGTCTCTAAAAACTATTATGAAAAGTAAAGATTACCGCATCTCAATAAAAAGAAAAGTTTTCAATATGTGTATATTGCCTATACTAACATATGGATGCCAAACCTGGGCCGCAACAAGAAAAATCGCACAAAAGTTGATAACGTGCCAGAGGGGAATGGAAAGAAGCATTTTAGGGTACACAAAAAGAGACAGAAAACGGGCGATGGAAATAAGAGAGATCACAAAACTGGAAGATGTTACTCTAAAATCAAAAACTCTAAAATGGAAGTGGGCGGGCCACATGCTCAGGGAAAAGCAGAAATGGTCAAACATACTGACTGAGTGGACCCCACGCTACGACAAAAAAAGAAAAAAAGGCAGACAATACAAGAGATGGTCAGATGATTTAAAGAAAACTGCTGGTCCACTATGGAACCGACTAGCCAGAGACAGAGAAGCATGGAAGGCAATGGAGGAGGCCTTTGTGTCAAAATGACACGTCGAGCCGACGGTTGTTGCAAACACATAAATAAATAAATAAATATTGTATTAAATATTATTAGCTGTATGTTCGATAATAAAAGGCTTTGAAATTGAAATTGAAATTGAAGTGTGAAATGAGCAGTATGACTTATGTAGGTCTACAAACTAGCGAATTATGTTCACTATGTTAAGTAGCAAATCAGTAAACACTTCTTGTATAAAATAAAGGTCTCAATCTCCCAAACTGTTCTCTTATTAGTCACCCTCAACATGCCCTCAACCGTTGCTCAGTCAATATTGAATAAACATAATCAAGTGTAAGTGTATTTGACCCAGGTTAAAGTACTTCTATAATAATTTCGATGTCTTCAAAGTGAAAGTATCATTTTCCTGCACCAAAAGTTGACATCATTCTGAAACTTAAATGAAGGAAAACAGACAATAACAACGTAAAGGGAATACTTACATTTGTAAAAGTTTCACATAATCCAAGCAGGCACAGTTCACTTGAACAAACGGTAATTTATAATGTAAATTCACAATAAAAACCACCGGATTTCACAAAATAAACGAGTAGGTAATCAACTCGCTCGACTCAACTATCAGTTATGTCAACGAAACGAAAACTCGAAAATGGCAGTAATGGCACACACAGATAGAACAAAACGCACCAAACCGCCTTTCTTGTCAAATAATCGAAATAAGAGACTTAATACACAAAAAATATTCAGTAAGATTTGCCAATTTTATATATTAAACTACTCCTAATTAGGTTCTCAACTCAATAGAAGGAAAGCAATGAAACTATAAAAAATTATGATTTCATATGATAGTCAATACAATAATCAATAAATCATTCAACGGGAGACATGCATTCGATTCGATTTATTTTTTATAGATTTTCCGAGCGTGTGTAACGATCTTAACCACATATGATATACGTTCAGATACTAGGTTTGTTTTCTACCTGTTCCCACCCCAAGCCTTTGATAACAACCAAAATTATGATAATCAAATTAAATACTGTAAAAATTTAATGTAACATAGTATTACGATAAAATAATTATTTTTATTCTGGTTAAAT
Organism: Cydia amplana; assembly: GCF_948474715.1. Taxonomy (NCBI): domain Eukaryota; kingdom Metazoa; phylum Arthropoda; class Insecta; order Lepidoptera; family Tortricidae; genus Cydia; species Cydia amplana. Next base: position 11,186,415 of record NC_086086.1, read on the forward strand.
TGCTAATTCAAACGATTAGCTACCATCCTACATTTTGAGGTTAGTAAACTATGTCCATTTCAAAACGTATTTTTCAGCAGACGCTTCGACCGCTTCGTATCCATCTGTCATGTCATATCAACCAAAAGGCAAAAACCAAAATTACCAAAAAAGCTAATAAGCTGAATGAATGTTGTTCTCCACGAATTTGCTTACATATTTGAATGGTTTAATTTGTGTATTGGTTGGTAGCATTCATTAACTGGTCTCTTCACATATTATCATTTATAATTTGTCACTTGATCGTCCTTAACTTTTTGTATATATTTATGCAGATTTTCGGAAGCAAATAAACTTTATACTACATTGGTCATGAATATATCAATTGAAAAGAAACGTTCAGAGTGTCCTGCATTGCCTAAAGGCTGGCAAAGGGAAGAAGTTTTGAGAAAAACTGGCTTGTCTGCAGGGAAGGTTGATGTATACTACTATAGGTATGTAGCAAGCGTCTGATCGATTCAGATTTAAAGAGAATTACCCTATGAAAATCATATTTAGTATTTCCGACATATTCATTCATTTTAATTTGATTCTTCCTAAGTTACTTGTTCCTAGACTAAACTACAATACATACTAAACATCACATTACTTTGTACAGTATACCTAAGATAGAAACTAAGCATTGAATTGATTATTTGCTTATATTTCAATATAATATGATATTATATTCAATTTACTATAAGAGAGTTGCAAAATCATCAACTCCTGATTTTTTTTTGCCTGTAATTAATTAAAATATCCATTTAGTTGAGATAGCGAATGATCAATCCAGTGATTTATGAACATTGTAACACCCATCGCTACTAAACCAGGGAATGTCAAGCTAACAGTTCCCAGTCTGACAGCCTCATGGTTATGATAAATTTTCTATAGCCCTACAGGTAAAAAGTTTCGCAGTAAGCCTGAGCTAGTCCGTTATCTGGGTGATAGTATGGACCTATCGTGTTTCGACTTCCAACAGGGTCAGATAAACACAATGTTGCTGTGCAAGGCCAAGAAAGTGCGAGCGCAGTTTGATTACAGGTTCCATTAGTGACATATTCTACACTTGTGTTGTCATCATTAGTGCCGTCCTGTGCTTTTGTTACTGTATGCTAATCATGGATAGAAGCTTCCTCTGTAATCAGTGTTTTAGAATAAACATATTTTATATTCAGGGTTCATTGATATGGAGTTTATTGTAAACTTACTATACCTCGTAAGTTTGTTCATGCTTATGTAGTAGAAAAACTCTAATATAGAACTTATTAAATAAAAAAATATATTCAAAATTTGAAACCATAAATCACTGTGTTTTATAAGGTAAACTGAGAATTGAATTAGCTTTTAATACAATTTAAGGATACGCAGATGTATCATATCATAAATTACTGATATTTTTGAACCCTGTTTATTCTGCTATTAGTTTTTGCCTCCCAGTTTCATTGTTTTTAATAGGGTATTACATTTGCTGGAAAACTTGAATATGCACAGCTAGTAGACATCACCAGTCCTTTCCATGCACTGCTAGACTGGCCACAGCGGACAGTGGCTCTTAATAGATGATCAGATTATAATTACTTGTAGTTCAGTAAAAAGATTATACCTTAGAAAACATTGATCAGGACAATACTGGTAAGTGTGGCTGGCCTTGATATTGAAGCCTGTTTATATGTGACGTTATCTATGAAAAGGGACCTTATTGTCGATGGCGCTTGATTGGTGTTTTATTGTGTGAGTTCATCCATTTGTCACTATAAACACAAGTAGCAAGTGTAAGACTCGCAATAAACACTAATGAGCATGTAAGCAGGCCCCAATGTGAAGGTCAGTAATTGAACTGCAACTACATGTATACTTGTATTGATCCTTACCTATAAATTATAATGTTTCCATGTCTATAGATAATACCTGTGTTATATCCAATAGTCTGATCATCTTAGAAGCTTTGTAGAAGCATTTTCACAGTACTTCATTATTGTCACTGCTGCTTATGTATTTGTATTTTGATCATTTCCTGTTTTTCTTAACTGTCACCGGAGAGTAGAAATTCTATAAGAATGACCCACCATGGAAAAAAGTTATAGAAAATTTATCTTGTAGTTAAGCAAGAAAGAATCCCTACCTACTTTAGTACACATTGACTGAGACCTATTCTAATATGATGATTACCAATTCACTCGCAAACAAAGCCTTCCCTGACCAATAGGATAATTTTTTTCTATGGTGGTCATAACTTACTGCAATCACCTACTCTATTTTTTAATTGCAGCAGTGATTGTGCTAAGATTTTTATAACTGGTACATTTGGTTTATTAGAAGCTGAAGTGTGATTTAGAGACAAAATTATGATATGAACTAAATTTTAGAGTAGAGTCTGTGCGGAAAGAGAAGTGTAGTGGATTGTATTGGGCCCCATACATTCCACCACTCTTCTCTTTCCGCACAGACTCTGACAAAGTTATGTTGAGATTATTTTTTCTAAATTATGTGTTAGTTGTAATATGTATAGTGAAATGCCTATTGAAGATTATTTTTTTCAATCTTGTCAAATGTATTGTAAAATTTTCGATGCTTATATTTACTATGCATGAGTGTTTTAGATGGATGCATGGTATTGTTGTGTAACTAAACATTGTATTCTTAGGGTTTTTCTGTGTGCATTGATTTTTATATTTAAGGGACCTACACACTTAAGAATAAGAAGTATTCTTTGTGCTAGTAAAATTCCATTTTTAAATATCAGGTGTGCTGAAGCAATAATTATTTAGGCGCCACTGGTGTTTAGGGTCCTTATATAATTTTTACCACTTTATTGACTGGTCTACATGGTCGTAAAAAAAATTGTGGCATCAGAAGTGGCATAACTGTTTTAAAATGAGAATAATATTAGTTGTAATCTTACAGAGGAGTTCGTTCTGACGCGTCGCTGGTGCCACCTATCCGCCAAACAGCTTCGATTTTCAAACAGCCGGTGACCGTGTATAAGACCCAGGAGAGCATGGTGAAGACGGATTTGAAGCATGGCACTACGGAAAAACCGAAACAGCTGTTCTGGGAGAAAAGATTGGAGGTAAATTGTCACCCTATTATATTAAGCTTTGTCTCTTTCACTTTAAAATTCTGACTCTTTACTACTAATAGCTCTACTAATAGTCAGAATTTTAAAGCCTACTCCTATAACTATAACGTTTTTTTAATACGTACTCTTTTTTGATTAAATGCTTTTCGCTACCCGAAGGTTGTCTGGAAGCGATCGCTCTTTAGCGATAAGACCGCCTGTTGCCTGGCTCTATCGTTAATCAATTGTTTATCTTTAAGCTGTATCTTTTACTGAGGTGTGCCAATAAAGAGTATTCTATCTATCTCCTCTTCTAGTGCATTAAAGGAAGCCAGCTTTTCCAGATATGAAGTCGTTGACTGTAGGTAGAACTACTGAAAAAAAAAGTAAACTTTTATTGGTCTGACACATAAATAACGGTATAATCCACCATTTTCAGGGTCTAACAGCCTGCGATGCCAATGGAGTGATCGGTACGACGTCGCTGCCGAAGTACATCAAGCCACTGGGCCCCTACAACTCTGACGCTACCACCATACAGTCGCTGGCCACTGCCCTGCACGTCTCTTCACAGCCCATTACAGGTACAGCTGTTTGAAATACGAGTATAATAGCAGTCAATAAGAAAATTAAAATTATGGGAAAACTATAACTTTAAATAAATAGATAAATATTATAGGACATTCTTACACAGATTGACTAAGTCCCACAGTGAGCTCAAGAAGGCTTGTGTTGTGGGTACTCGGACAACGATATATACAAATACATAGAAAACACCCAAGACTCAGGAACAAATATCTGTCACACAAATAAATGCCCTTACCGGGATTTGAACTCAGGACCGCGGCTTCATAGGCAGGGTCACTACCTCACTACCCACTAGGCCAGACCGGTCTTCTTTAGATCAATTATATTGTTTTTTTTCTGCATTACTTGCCATTATGTAAAAATTAACTGTAACCTTTACTATTTATTCCATGATTTCAGGCCAAACCGGTTCCAAGCAGGCGATCCTGGAGAACCCGGGCGTTTTTTTAAACCCTGAGCAGCCGCTGATAGCGGCCGTCACCATCAGCAAGGAGGACGTTCGCCGTCAAGAGGAGCGCGTTAAGCGCGCACGTGCGCGGCTGCAGGTAAAAAATGTGCGGAGAAAATACCAAATGCATTTTCCGCGTTTACAACTTATTATCGTGGGGCTGTATATTACGGTGTCTACATCTTTCATCGTTTAAGGTATAGATATGTCGCAGTCGGATCGTATAATCCGCCGTATTACATTACGGCTAGCCGTTTTCAAAAACAGGGGCGTTTTGAAATGCGGCGGTTCAACGATTAGCCGGATTGAATGCGGCTGAATGAGGCAATGCGGGGCTCCGTCCATTTAAGTTGTGAATGAAATGTTTTGGAAAAGAAACACATGTAGTGCGGTGGGACCATGGTAAAAATAAATTAAATCGCAAACATTGTTAAACTCCGGTTACGTAGGCGACCGAAAGAACTGGTCACTCTACAATCTAAATAGTAAGTAGTACGATGCGGCTAAACGTAGGCCGCCTTATTGAAGAACGTATCACAATGACAATCCGGCTAATCGTTAAACCGCCGCATTTCAAAACGCCCCTGTTTTTGGAAACGGCTAGCCGTAATGCAATACGGCGGATTATACGATCTGACTACGACAGATATATATGATATGTATGACCTAGCACTCGGTTAAAGCTGATCTAGGCGGCCGCTCCTGGCACTACGCGACTCGACAGACAAGTATGCTCATCTAGTTGTTTGGTTCAGGAGGCGCTCGCGGCCGCGTAGCAGCCCGCCGGCGCGGCCGCCGCCGCCGCGCCGCCCCCCGACCAGTCGCACCAGCACGCCGCCGCCGCCCTGCTCCGCGAGCCCGAGCCCGCGCTAGTGCAGGTGCACTCAACCACCGACTAGCGTGCTTGCACCCGCCACACGCCACGCGTAGCTCGAGGAAGCCCAGTAATAGTACATTATTGTCGAGGTTCGGAAGTAGCTACTTGCAGGCTGAGGATTCGTTTTAAACGGACGACCTTGGGAGTCCGTTTAATTGAATCCGAAGCCAGCAAGTAGCCTTCCAGCCGAGTCATATATAGTGCTTTTCTCAAAAATGGTGCAAGTAATAGAAATATTTTACAGAACTTACAGAAGCAACGTTCTAATTTTCCATTAATTTTCACAGAAAAAAATACAACCATTAAAAAAATTAGCTTGCCGCCTTTTAAAAAAAAAGAAGTGTATTTTTCTGCTGAAAATACGCCAACCTATTTGAGACACCTAAATAGTCGCGGTACCAACATTAAGCCTATAACAGACTATCGCACCGCACCGCGACCTTGGAGCGTCGCACCCATAAGTGAGAGCGAGAAAGAGATATCTGTTTCTCGCTCTCACTTATGGGTGCGACGCTCCAAGGTCGCGGTGCGGTGCGATAGTCTGTTATAGGCTTTATAATAATAAATGCTGATCATCTGTTTGGCTGTTTAAGGGACCTATGCCTTCATTTGATATGGCCATTTGAAGTTTTAAAAAGTTTGGAACTCGTTAAATAATGGAATTTGTATGCGACATTGCAGTCCCGAAATCGAGACTGCAATGTTTTTAACTTTTTAATTTTTTGAATGACCATAAACTACGCACTTCGCGACCTATTTTTTAACCGGCAACGTCGACTTTGCCGTCCATTTTTGAGAAAAAAACTAAACTTTCGACGATAAATACCATCATCGGTAGTTAGACAGACATTTTTGAATAAAGCTTTGGATTCCTCCGAAAACGGTGCCGTCATATTACGGCCGCTATATAGCGTCGACTGACGTCACTAGAACGTTGTCTATGTAAACAAGATGGCGCGGTTTCCTAGACGGCGTTACGTTACGTTGACTGTCAACGTAACGTAAGATGACGGCCGTCATGACCTTGTCGATAGTTTCGTGAACGTTTTATTAGATAGCGGTGACGCCATTTTGAATAAATGACACGAGATTTGAATAAATGATTCCGTACTACGATTATTTTCCTCTTCTGATGATATTTCATCCTCCAAGTAAATTATAGATGATCAAGCAAATCTTGTCAGTAGGAAAAGGCGCGAAATTCAAATTTTCTATGGGACGTTATCCCATCGCGCCTACATTTTTCAAATTTGCCGCTTTGACCTTGGTGGATGACGGTGTGTTGTGACGCCGTGGTACTTTCCACATGTCGCCATCGTAAAGACGGCCGTCTTTTGCTGCCGCTATATGACGGCACCGTTTTCGGAGGAATCCAAAGCTTAAGCGCATCTTTTATCCGTATCTTACGTCAGTAATATGGGCATGTGTGCCCAGACTCAAAATTCCACTGGCGGCACATGATATTCACAAATTCATGCGAAGCGTGTTTGTAATTTGTATACAGAAGGGGAACGTCGAGCTTTATTTTAATATTTCATTAGTTATATGACAAATGTATGTGACTATTTATTAGGTACTTTTAGGTGTTATAACACCACATTTTACGTCTTTCTAATAATAATTGTATTAAATAAGGAAAGTAGCAATAAAAGTTTTATAATCTGTAAACAGTCGTTTTATTCAAATAATACAATCACTTGAATCTTAAGGTAATACAATAGACTTCAATTTGTGGAAAGTAACAAAAACTAAAATACAAATAACCATCTTTGAACGCACAATGCAAGGTAAGATTGTCGCGGTCACTCTGAAGAGCTTGTCCCATCCTACTAAATTTGAAAAGAGGGACATCGCTCACGTCGCAGATACCGTGTCTCACGTACAGCGAAGTCAGTCTTGCCAGTTACTAAAGAAGGTGTAACAAGCTCTTATTCCCAACACCAAGAGTATACACTTTACAGGGCAAGCAATTAAAAAGGGGACTCAATAAAGACAAAAAGAGGAAATAAACTCTGCTATGTTAGAGAATTAAAATTAAAAATGCAGTTTTATTAAGTGTTAAGATCGGCCTCGATTTACCCTTCAGCCTCTTTTGAATTGCCTACCTTATATATTTTTCATGGGAGCATATACCCTTAGCCCCGCTTGATGCTACAACGATACTCTCTCTAAGATCGGTTTTCCTAGGATAGCGGTGCCGTCATATAGAGGCCGTCTCCATACTAAATAATGCGGCTAAATATGGATGTCGTAGTATTTGTATGGAGACGGCACCGCTTTCGGAGGAAACCAAAGCTTAAGTATGTAGTAAAAACATGGAACCGAAACCTTTGTCAAGATTTGGACTTCCAAGTTCAAATTCACAACCACAAAGATAATTAAAAATAAATGATCGACTTGGCAAGGGGCACTACCGTGCCCCCCGATCGGTTTTACAGTATTATTATATCTAGGCTGGCTATGGCTGTATGTATGTTAGTATTTTATTTTGTAAACGGACTATATTATATTGCAGTAAAAATGGACGGTCCTATGGACTATCTAATCAAGTAGGTATTAATCAATGGAAGATGCAATCTACATCAAGCGCATGCATTGTACTTAAGTGCCCATCAACGTGCACACTAGCGCCACTGGTAAATAATCGTGTTTATTTAATAACGAAATACAGGATGGATTTTCTTTTTGGGTCAGTGAGGGCAGCTACCAGATCCCGTGCTGCTACGAGAAAACGGTCTTAGAAGACCTTCCCTCGATTTCAAATTAATGAAGATTGGCTTTTACAGATTTTGAAAAAAACATACAGGGTGCGAGAAAAAGGTCATTTTTGACAAACTTTTTTTTTATGCCTATCGATCCCATTCCTACTGAGGATCAAAAGCTTGTATGGAACAAAAAAACTTAAACTTTATTTTTCACATGCTATTTTTGTATGCCAATCGATTACATTCCTATCCAGTATCAATAGTTTCCTAGGGGTCAACATTCGATAATGTACTAAAAAGCCACAAATTAATAAAAACTTTTTCCATACATTTGGAAAAAGTTTTTATTAATTTGTGGCTTCCAAAGTCAAAACGGCCATTTTTGTTTTGAGTTCATAGATTGACGAATCCAGCAACATAGAAACTAGTTTGATGTATTCAAAAGGTACTTTAGTACAAGATACAGTACGTAGTGGCCCCCTTTTTTTAAATATCTTTCGTTAAATTTAAATAATCACGATTATTTAGCAATGGCGCTAGTGTGCACGTTGATGGGCACTTAATCTTCAAATTCAAACCTAATGTCAAAGTGTTGAATCAATTTAGATGGCATGAACAAATGAATGTAGAACATTTAATATTGTGGTTCTATATGAAAAGTAGGTATTTTACCTAATGCATGTCAAAAGAAAAATAGCCATACCAATTTTTTTTATAATTCTTATATCTAGGTATATTTGGTCAATTTATTATAACATTGTTTTAAATTAACAATTGCTCTTCCTCATCAAGCAGCCCAGCCGTTTTAACACGGCACAATTATAATTAAAGCTTTCCTAATTATATATTTAGGTCCAAAATTACTTTATGGAAATGCCTATTAAAAAAGACCTTATCTAGATGAACACAAATGACTAGAATGATATTAATTTAAAATGATGGACTAACATGCTTAATTTTATAATCAAGGAAAAAATTGAAAAAGTTACGCTTCCGGCAGGACTTGAACCCGCATCCTCCACAATCCGTGTGTTGCTCTTAACAAAAAAAAAAAGCTAAAACTAACATGCTTAAATAGTGGATATTTCAAATTCTTAAAAGGCGATAGAATTAACATTATTAAAATTGTAATGTGCGATATTTGTAATTTTAAAATGGACAAATTCTATAATCTAAGGCCCCATGCTTTATTAGATTTCAAGCGCGAAAGGTCTATTCACTCGTGTGATCTTATCAACTATTATTTGTTAGAATTCAATTGATGCTGATTCCTACTAATAAAAATACAAATTTATCTTAAGGGTGTTTTGCATCATTTAGGATAATACATTTTCTCCTAAAAGATTTAGTCACCCAATTAAGAAAATGTAATTACACTCTTCTAAATAAGGTAACTAAATAATTTTGGATACAACATTTAGGAAGTTGTAAAACACCCTTTAGTGATTTCTTAGGTACTTACTAAATAACGATAGCTAATACTGCAACGCGAATTGGTATAATTATTATTTCTCATAATTAAATACTGTTTATATGGCTAAGAGGAATGTTAAGTGATATGCGAATTATTCGTATATTATGTTAAAGTTAAAACTTTTGATATTTAATATTTCGAAAATCAGAACAGGTAGTTGTAGTATTTAGTACGCCCATAGATGCATTACAAATTCATTGGCATATAAACTGCTTTTGTACTGGGCGATATGTTCAACTGATATGTGTAGTGGAGATGAAAACAAATTTAAGTCCATGGGTAAAAGTTGGAAAATAATACTGTTCCTATAACAAAATAGCCAAGGAAATAGTACTGTATTAAACGAGACTGGAAATCTGGCATCCACCTCGTTATAATAAATGTTTTCCATTTACTATACATGTTATCTACACCTTCCAAATTAGCTATTGACAAATGGTGTGGAGGTATCCGCTTTCCAATGCCTATGCGTCGGAAATGTTCATTGATAGTATTCTGATCAGATGTCGGTGTGGGCCCCACATTCATCTTATAAGAGCCAATCCAATATAGAACAGGGCTAGCAGAAGCCAATAATCTTGTGGAAACCTGGATATGAACAAACATGACGCAGAATATAGCTAGGCTTAAAACATGAACAATGTATACAAATATTGCAGGGTCATTACCACCAAAACCTTTTGAATTTTGTCTCGGCCTATAAGGCACTTTGTTAATGTAACCAAAATTAAATATATTGCTTCTTAGTCCCAGTCTCAAAAATAGCTTAGGATTATTTCTCATATAAGACATGCAATGATATATTATAAGGAACAGAATTGGAGATGCAAGTAAGAAGTTAGGGATCTGTTTTAATTTATAATACTTAAATACTCCAACATCCCAGTAATGGCTCTGTATGTAACTATATGATATTGGCAAGGAGCTGTTGCACCACGGACTGTCTCCTCTACCAGGCAGAACATATGCAGAGTTAGACAAGAATTCTGGCAGATTGTGCTCTCCGGGAACACAGAATTTCAAGTAATTATAAGTCTGAACTAAAACAAAGGGTATCAGAGCTAGTATCACAGTCAAAAAGAGAGCTACACAAGATGTTAACAGTGGCAGTAACAGGAAAGGCATAATAATCTTACGCTTCAGAGTTCTATATTTGTACACTATCTCAGGTAAAGTTCTCTCAATCACATTCTTGAAACTAGTATAGAGGATGAATCCCATGTTTACAGTACCATTTGACCTAGTAATCATGGAAAACCCAGCAGGCAAGCCACTAGTTATATCAATATTTGCAAATCTAAGAGTCTCATTTTCTGTGCATTTCAACATTGTATAAAAAGACATAAGCGCAAACAACGTTTCAGAATATGGCGCCGAAAAGAAAATGCTAGCAGGGTTGACACAATACAGTACCACAGCCTTGTATGCTTTGCTCTCACTTCGTAGGATTCTAAGGCTCAACCTATGTAATATATCAGCTGATTTAATAAACATGATTATATTCATGACAGTTGCGGAAATGAGTAACGAGCTGTGAATGTTCAAAAATGAACCCAATAGACTGTTTAGTCCATATGCAACATATCTTACCACTAGAGGGAAGAATGGAAAGAAAGCTAGACAGTTTTCGTACGTGTATCCATATTGAGCAATGTGTATAAAGTACTGAGCGTCCCATCTCTTCAAGCCGCCGAGCAGCGCGTCCACGGCCGCGTCGCCCGCCGTGCGGTGCAGGCCCGCGTCCTCAGGACTGACGAACACATTGGCATTGTGGTCCGGGATAATAAAGTTAGATACCGCTTGTAGTACTAACAATATTACTCTTGAACTGAACGCAAACCATAACAGTTTCTGTCGCGGCGAATACATAATTTCTGAAATAAAAGTGTGAAGTAAGTTACCGCATCGCTATTACTCGAGTCATTACAGTATTATCGTATGATTCACTCACCACGTCGCTCTGCCTAATGAGCCATAATAATTTCAGTTAATATTTAAACTGAACTAAAATTGATTGAAACAAGAAATACATTGATTCAATATTTTGGTCGCCAAGTTGTCACAAACAATGACAAGACATGGACAAGACGTGCTTGACATCTTCTAGGCACGTTCAGTTACAAAGCCTAATTCTTTCGGATTCTTGTGTGACAGGGAGGCAACACGACGAACGTAGTTCGCGGTAGGTTTGGATCGACGCACTGTGACCTTGAGCGGTGCGGTAATGTGTTACGGCTTTATCCTGAAAAAAAATGTTTCTAAAGTCTGTCAAGCCATTTCCGTCAGTAGAAAAGAGCGGCAAATTTAAAAAAGTTAGGCGTGAAGGGTTAACGTCCCATAGAAGAGAGCATAAATGAGAGGGAGAAAAAGATATCACTTTCTCGCTCTCACTTATAGGTGCGACGCACCAAGGGCAAGGTCGCAGTGCGGTGCGATATCACTTTTAGGCCTCCTTCTAACGAGCGCTTTTTCAACGCGCGTTAAAAAAGAGCTTGAATCCGTCCAAACGCTAAATTCGATTTAACGACCAACGCTTAAAGTGGAAAATCCAATGTTTGATAAAAAGCGCTACCGCCATCGTGTGAATAAATACACATGTTTCCATTTGTGTCATTCACACTTTTTAACGCGCTTTGAAAAAGCGTTCGTGAGAATGAGGCCTTAGAGTTGTAATATATAGTTGGTCAAACCTAATTGTCAGTAAATAAAAACAAAAACTATTCTTATCCTTTTCTTTTGGGTGCTAGTGCTAGTGTAAGACAAAGATAGTATGATTCTCTCTATGTTTGAACTGAAACAGTCCTTTGACAAACTATACTTACTTTACCCTTTAGCCCCCTCCATACTTGTGCGCGAAGCCGTGAACGCGAGTGTGTAGTCGATTTTCGCACAGCGAATCGACTCCACACTCGCGTTCGCGGCTTCGCCCACGATTCACGCACATAGTCTAGAGGGGGCTTTATTCATACAACCTGCTGAACTCGCCTAGAGGGGGCTTTATTACGCTTGATACATACAACCTGCGCAACTCGCTTGTCTCATTTGCAAGCATTTACTTAACACGTTCACTGTCCCGTGCGCCACATATGGCATATGGGTCACGGCAAGCCTCTATTAAAAGGCCCTTAAGCTTTGGTTTCCTCCGATAGCGGTGCCGTCATATAGCGGCCGTCTCCATACAAATACGACGACATCCATATTTAGCCGTATTATTTAGTATGGAGACGGCCGCTACGGCACCGCTATGCTAGGAAAACCGATCTTAAGGTTGACAGTTAACAGTTGGGACAGTGAACGTGTTAGATAAGTCTAAAAATATCCTAAAGGCCCCAGTACACATTGGGCCATCGCCGGCCACTCCAAGGGACGCATTTATGCGTTAGAGGGAGAAAGTGATATTGCTATCTCATTCTACCGCATGGCTGCGTACCTTGGAGTGGCCGGCGATGGCCCATTGTGTACTGGGGCCTTAATAATGCTAAGAATGGTTTAGTAGGGTAAAATAAAACAATAAGTAATTTACTTTGTTAATAATAATTGCATTCTGTCACATAATAATATTGTTACACCCAGATTCATATCATACGATTTCAGACATTTCTAGCAGTTTAGACAATATACGCGCGTTTTTTGCATTGAAACGGTAAAAGCTGAACCACACGAGGCATTATATCACGTGTTGGTGTTCGCGTAAAACTCCCGGGGCCCGTCTCATGGAAGATTATTCCACATGTTGTTACAATACTTTCATGAAACGGGCCTCGATCTACGTCTTTACAAACAACATTATTTAATTTTTAGATACATTGATCACGAAGGCGCGTCAGTACTGTACAAACAGGATAACATTGTACTATCATAAGTCATAAGTGTTGGATGCACTATCGTGAATTAACGAATCTACGAACATTGCGAACCAAATAAATCGTACAAGCATATTTAAAAAACTTACAAATTGTTACTCAGTTATAACAAAAGCAAATTACAATACTTTTGGTGACTGCACAAATTTTTTTTGATGTCAAATTTTCATTCTTTACTAGGTTTTTTAGTCAAGTGTGGCTACATAATATCACATCATAAACCAAATCTGCGTTATTTTTTAAAGTACAACCCTACAGTCACGGTGCTTCTTGGACATATAATGCGTATACTGAAATGACTAATAAATTCATTTTTAAATATAATTCTGGGTAATTTAACACACTCCCCTCAAACTGAGCAACAGTACTCTTTTATACTTTTTACAACTTAAATTTAATGAATTCGCTATAAAACCACTACAAAATAATATTAAAGTATTATCATAGGCTACAAAAGGCTAAACTCTTATAAAATAGTTTACCACCACAACGATTGAAGGATATCTCTATTTAAATGAAGGCAATGGACACGCGAAAAGGGACTCAGTTTATGTACGGCACACCATTTAAGCTAAAACAAAATGGCGTGATTAGTTTACACCAAGTGTTTTAGTCGGAGTGAATATAGCGCCGCGGATTTACTTGAAACCAACCTCTAGCTCCAATATAAATTTGTGACAAACTGTAATTCACGATCAAACGAAAACAATACAAACATGAATAATAAAATAGATGCTACGATAGAAACAGACACATATGTGTAGACACATCCATTATTGCTGAATCGCGCTTCCTTATCTTTACTTTTTCAAAGGAAAATATTTACATAAACCGATTTACTTAACGCAACTGAAAAATTATATTTAATCGTTGAAGAAATAAAATAACATAAACCACTATTATATGTATAAATTATACCTCAGAAATATTTCTATATTTCTTTGGGGTATCATAGAAGTCATAGAACAGAGACAACAACTGATGTTTTTCTGTAATATTTATGAAATTCCTATTTTTAACAATTTCCTTTATAAACTAAAAAACAAGGAGGAATGAATTTTAGTTGCGATATAGGAAACACCTATACAGTTGAATAGATACATTTACATGTACTTGACGGTCTCTACAGTCAAGCCTCGCGCCGCGCCGCTGCGGCACGCCCGTCAAACCACGGCTTCTAAATGGCACTATGGAAATATCGAAAACCAGTCATATTCGTTCCCAAGTCTCAAAACTCGCTACCTCTACTAAATGCCCCGTATCACTTATGATCACGCAACTCAATACAAAACGACTTTGTCTTTATAAAATTATTCCGATTCAACATTTTCGAGTGTTTCGATAGAGCCATTTCTAGCCATATTGATAAATATAATCACACAACTCCCACCACAATGTAAATAAAAAATAGTGCAAATATCAATGGCCGCTCTCCTGAAACTAGCACGGAACGGTTCGCAACTTATTTAGTAGACATGACCTAACAACATATTATAATCACTAAGAAATTAAAAATTTGACATGAGACTAATAAGTTTGGGTGAGTGTAAAAATATGGAAGCAATATAAAGCAACAAATGTAAATATTTGTTGCTGTATATTTTAAAGTGTTGCGTAATACTTACAGCAACAGAAACAATTTTAATAAACAAGATTTAATATACCGAAGCCTAGGAACACTGGCTCTCAAACCGTACCAACTATGTTAGGTGAGAGAAGTTTACCATCTAAAAAACTAAAAACTCCAAACAGGAGAAAGAAAGTCGTATCTTGTGTGTAAATTAAAACTACCAGAACCAAAGATACATGATTGGGTAAGATGCGTAAAATCTACTACAATTTCGTGCTTCGAATTTGACAGGTAAACGAGATGACGCTGTACAGCTCCATACATTTTGCGCTAACTCTGATTGTCAAAAGTTGACGTTTGACAATTCAGTGACCGCAAAACATATGGCGCAGTACAGCGCCATATGTATCTGTTTTGGATGTCAAACTAAGGGCCACGTTTTTTTCTAAGACTTTACCTCTCTATTCCAGAACATATTCCCTCGAAAATAAATAATATGATTAAATCAAGTCACTTATAGCATTTCAAAATGTGGCTAAGTTGAACCCATTAAATTATATGGCAACACTTTGGGTCAAAGACTATGCAAAAGCCAAATGAATGTTGCCGCTGGTATCTAGTGGATTCAATTTTCAATTTTCGTCGACTGGACCAGAGGCCCTACCGCGATCAACGTTCGACGTGTTGCCTCCCTGTCACAGTTACGTACGAATTTACAAGTGCGACAGAGAGGCAACATGTCGAAAGTGGTTCGCGGTAGGCCCTCAAAGCCCGTCTACGCTAAGTTTGCAGTGACAATGTATGGCCGTGCCATACTTGATAGCACTTGTCATGCAGACTTAGCGTAGAAGGAGCCTAATGCCATGGATTTATAAACCCTACATGTTATTACAGGCACAATCGTCTGCACTGGTTAACTGACAATTCGTAAACGTTATCACAAGGACATAAAGTTCACCAATGGTCAGTTAACAGTGTTGCTGGTACCAGGAGAGCAGCGGTATGTATGCGCGGCCTATGTGTGTGTGTACGTGCGCTCGCCGCGGTGTTAGCTCATGGACAGCTGCCCCAGCGCCAGTAGCCTCTCCACGGCCGCGTTCACGTCGCCGAATGTCGCGATTAGAGCTGGAAACGAATACTCATTTATTATCACATTCATATGAAAAGCGGTGGTGGCCGAGTGGATATGACGCCCGACTTTCAATCCGGAGGTCGCGGGTTCAAATCCTGGCTCGTACCAATGAGTTTTTCGGAACTTATGTACGAAATATCATTTGATATTTACCACTAGCTTTTCGGTGAAGGAAAACATCGTGAGGAAACCTGCATACATCTGCGAAGAAATTCAAAGGTGTATGTGAAGTCCCCAATCCGCATTGGGCTAGCGTGGGGACTATAGCCCGAGCCCTCTCGCGCATGAGAGGAGGCCTGTGCCCAGCAGTGGGACGTATATAGGCTCAAATTATTATTATTATTATTGCCACCCAGCCAAACAAGACGTCCGCGCCAGGCCACAAAAATGTCGTCATATAAAGCTGTAGTAGCACGATCCCGACTATCGGGTCGTCCGGCCTGGGAACGAAATCATAAAATACCCGATAGTCGGGTTTTCGGCACTTTTATTAATTTTATTAATTAATCGTATTATTTTCGGCATTGAAAGTGTTAAACGCCGTTGTTGCAACAGAGTCCTGCTGGCTCCTAGGGAACTCCTGTGTCATTTTAAACGATGTTTGAAATTTAACATTGAATTTAGAGGTTATCCAGGTCCAGGGTGCCTATAAGTTTAATTATTACTTATTCATTTTTGTCGCTAATCTAACAGATGTTATTATATAACTTTCTTACACAAATTCGCTTAGAATCCTGATTGACAACTTTTGTTTGGCACAAACGCTAGTTCTATCAGGAAACTATTTCATCTAGATATACCAAAAGAATAAATAACATTCTGGTGTAACTGTAATAAACTAAATTTTGAATGTTTATATTACTTGTTGGCTAAAATGAGCTGGTGGTAAAACAAGAGGCTAAGTGCACATATATAAGCCACACCAACTCTGCCCTGCTAAGCTAGAAATCAGTCTTCAATGAAAATTGAATGCAAACATGTACCTTAAAATCGTAACCTGAAAGTTCAATTTTCAAGTTCATTTGTTTTTGAGATACCGCCTTTAAGCTAAGGAGGGCAGAATTATAAGACTTCTACTCTCTGGGCTATAACCGCGAAAATCGAAGTTTGCAAATTGCGGGCATTTTTCTCTGTCACTCTAATTACGCCTTCATTGGAGTAAAAGAGAAGGATCCCCGCAATTTGCGGTTTTCACGGTAGCCCCTGTGTCACAGTACAAGAACAGTAGTGAATCTTCATAGAAATGTGTCGCTGCCGGCTTGAATTTGTGCGTGCGCGCCGGGCGCCGTGTACGCACGCGCTGCCACGCACACATTCACATAATATACGGGGGAATACGGTGGCGGCAGTGTGGGCTGTACCGCGACTGTGATCGCGCGCATTCGTGTACGCTCGCATTTGCCTGCTCTTACCGGCCTTAATTTATACCTCATTTATGAATTGATAGAACTTTTCATTATATTATATAAATAGAAACCTAGTGCTACTCATAATACGCAAATCATATTTAACTAAAAATATAAGTGACAACCCTAAGCGCCAACGCAAGAGTAGGTAAATAACTTGCCGAGCGGCCTTAGATTCACTACTGTTCTTAGTGTACTGTGCCTCTGTATACGCACCTTGTAGATTGGCCTCCCTGTTGAGGAAGCCCATGGCCGTCAGTTGCTCGAGTTGTTGCGAGTACCGCTGCTCGGGCGGCTGCGACGAGTTGTTCTGGTTGTTGGCCATGGC
Organism: Cydia amplana; assembly: GCF_948474715.1. Lineage (NCBI taxonomy): Eukaryota > Metazoa > Arthropoda > Insecta > Lepidoptera > Tortricidae > Cydia > Cydia amplana. The sequence goes on from NC_086086.1 coordinate 11,203,885, forward strand.
GGCCACCATCCGCTGCATGAACTGTAACAATACCACACGTATATGTAAATGTGGATCAAATAATATTAGGGTGGTATTGTCCAATGTTATTGCGTCTCACTCTCACATTAAGAAAAATGTGAGACGCAACGCAATACACATTGGACAAAGGAATTGGACAGGTAGAATACAACTCTAAGACACCAGATGAAGAATTCAAAAATTCTAGAGTTGGGTGAAATTAGCGGTTGTTCGCCTAACATCTTAGATTATAAAACATTTTATCCAAACGGCGCCGACGCCGAGCCCCAGGTTGGCGCGGGAATACACAAAAATTATGGCCAGAATACCAGTTTTTTGGCCTAAAATTGTTCACCTTGATGCCAAATATCTCCTTTGACTATAAACTTTGAAATAAATATGGGATACTACATTGTTTAAAGCCATTGCTGTTAATATGAGAAGCTACAAAAACATTAGAAAACTAAGGGATTCAGATCGAAGGTCATTGGCGTGGGGCCCCTTAAATCAAAAAAATCCTGGCATTTTCGTGTTCCGTCCGCATTCCTGACATAAGGCCAAAATTCCTGACATGTCAGGAATATTCCTGAGATCTGTAGCCACACTACCACTCGGGGGTCGGTACCTGCGAGAAGAGCTCCTCGTTCTGCTGCTGGCGCGCCTGCGGGGCGGGCGTGGCCGGCGGCGGCGGCGCGGCGGGGGCGGCGGCGGCGCCCACGCCGAGCCCCAGGTTGGTGACGAGGCTCGGCGCCGCCGTGCGCAGCTGCTCCATGCCCTGCTGGATCTGCAGCAGCGCGTTCAACGCCTGTGCACACACAAGTATTTAGTCAACGAAATTTTAATATTTAATTAAATGTCCAGCGGTGCAAATGTCTTTAAAATTTAATTGTTGACATGGATATACCTGTGGATTAGACATCATCTGCTGCATCTCTGGGTTCTGTAGCTGGGCGAGCATCTGCGGCATCATGGTTCGCATCTGCTCTTGGAGTTGGGGGTTGTTCGCGAACATGGGGTTCTAGAAGAAACATATTTATTTTAGTTAATCAATCTCGTCCGGAACTCGCATTGCTGATGTTGGAAAAAAAACCGCCACGTCTATCGCATGCATCTGGATAGGTGGGCTAACATAGCCACCAAGTGGATGCCGACGAAGAAGCGTGGGCGGGGCAGGCTCGGCAGAGATGGCGGAACGACTGACGCCTTTCTTAACAACTGGCCGGAAAAAGCGCTGAATCGGGAGTCATGGAGAACTAGGTAAGAGGCCTTTGCCCAGTAATCAAATTAAGAATAACACTATCTACACACTACCACCTACCTACTAGTCTCTACTAGGTATTTTTACACTAGAGTTGTATTGTACCTGGTTGATGAGCCGGCTGGCCATGTCGGGGTCGGCGGCGAGCGCCTGCAGCATGCTGTTGGTGTAGGGCGCCGACAGCATGGACTGCACCAGGCGCGGGTTCTCGGACATCTGCTGCAGCAGCGACTGCATGCCGGGCGTGTTGATGAGGCCGGGCCCGGAGCCCGCGCCCGCGCCCGCGCCGCCCGTGCCGCCTCCGCCGCCGCCGCCGCGCTGCCACGGGTTGGGCAGCGGCTGACGGTTCTCGGCGCCTTGCTGCGGGTTCGTACCGTCTGAAACAAAGGTTATTTTAGTTTTTGGGTATTGTAGTGTTCTGTAAGTTTTTACTTAGCTGAGTCCCTGGGGAAGCAGCTATCATCAATATAATTAGCCCTAATAAATAAAATAAAGGATGGATATGACAAACATCGTCATCTATTTGTAACGCCAAGGGCTCTATGTTTTTTTTATTTTATTTATTTAGAAACAAACAGTCTCGTATTGCTACATTGGATACAATAGCATTTAGTAATATTGTAGACTTACAGTTTCCTTAATTGGATTATATAAACCTGAACATTAAAATATGAAAATACATAAGAATTATGAATTATCTATATAAATCAAACATACTTAAACGGTGTATTAATGAACAGTGCCAGAAAACTTGAAAGTTAACAATTATACAATTATGTTAGCGGCATCTTGACCTTAATATTTATCATGATTTGATTGTCCTGCAAATAGCATCAAATATTTGTAAATTGATAAACATATATTTATATACATATTAAAGTATAGACTGCTTACCTGAACTATCCACTAGCCCCGAAAAGGGATTTCCGGCCATACTGCTGGCAGCGTTCAGCATGGGCTCTTGTATGTCTCGGTACATGCGTTGCAATGCGTTGTAGCCTCCTAAAAATACACCTAAATTATTAAAGATCAGGTTCAACGTTAAAAAGTCACAAAAATACTGTGACTTGTAGAGTACAAAGATTTATTATGGTCTTTTGGAAAAGGCTGCATAGTAAAACCCATTCCAAACATGGAAATGGGTCGCTAAAAACGGCAACGATTGGCATGATTCCGTGGAGACACAATTTTTGTTCCTTTTTATCAGCCTCCTGATAAAGAGAGAGAAAAAATATACAGTCAATCAAGGCCAAGCTGAGATCAGAAAGCCTTCAACAGTTTCGATCGTACGTTCAATTGCCTCTCTATCGCTAGAATATGCAAGAGGTAAATAGACGAACGAACGATCGATGACAGTTTTACACACACAAAATGCATATGGCATGGCTGACTTCCTTTTCTATTCAAGAGAAATTTTCTAATCCCATTTTCACGTTCTTGCTGTACTCGGGCCGACCAAAGCTTCCGTTCGTCGAAAACGGGCAGACTACTAAAGGAATTAAATACTACGAGGAATTAAATTTTTCTATCATCGAGGCGGCGAAGCTCCATTGTCTGCTGGGGTTGTGCAGCACGTGTCAGTACGTACCCGGGATACTCTCGAGGTTGGATAGCGCGCGGTCGTGGGAGCGCATGAGCTGCAGCACGTTGGGGTTGCGCACCTCCATGGGATGCTGGGGTTGTGCAGCACGTGTCAGTACGTACCCGGGATACTCTCGAGGTTGGATAGCGCGCGGTCGTGGGAGCGCATGAGCTGCAGCACGGAGGGGTTGCGCACCTCCATGGGCTGCTGGGGTTGTGCAGCACGTGTCAGTACGTACCCGGGATACTCTCGAGGTTGGATAGCGCGCGGTCGTGGGAGCGCATGAGCTCTTGCAGCATAGCGGGGTTGCGCACCTCCATGGGCTGCTGGGGTTGTGCAGCACGTGTCAGTACGTACCCGGGATACTCTCGAGGTTGGATAGCGCGCGGTCGTGGGAGCGCATGAGCTCTTGCAGCATAGCGGGGTTGCGCACCTCCATGGGCTGCTGGGGTTGTGCAGCACGTGTCAGTACGTACCCGGGATACTCTCGAGGTTGGATAGCGCGCGGTCGTGGGAGCGCATGAGCTCTTGCAGCATAGCGGGGTTGCGCGCCAACTCCATGGTCTGCCGCAGCAGCTCGGGGTTGTTCAGCATGTGGCTGATCTCCGGGTTCCTCTGTGCACAACATTGATGTAAATGTACTATATACCTATTAATAAATTGCAGCCTGTCCACGCAAACTTGTCCACCAAGTTTTACGTAAAGTATGGCGGGACCATATACTGTCACTGCCAAGCGTACCAAGTTAACTCTAATTTTGTTACTATACCCCAGTAAAATAGCATAACCATATTAGTAAAAAACCAGATTGAATGGCAACTATAATTGGTGTTGATATTTTCTATGAAAGAGGCAATTTTATTTTCGCGATTTCGGGGTTGGTCCCATAGTAAAAGTATCTCAGTATGACCAATATATTCAAATCGTAAAATGTTGCAGGTTATTAAAAAAAAACCCTGTATAATTTTAATTATACAGCAACAAACATTCCACAGTTTAAAACGTCCGACTTTACATGATAAATCGGTAATATGAATGCTTCTTTCTCAACATCATTGTGAAATACGAGTAATGAAGTTCAGTTCACATGTAACTAAACATTTAATTTTATTTACGTGCACAAGTACAACCTAGATAAGAGTGCAGTGTACAGACAATGTCAATGGGGTGACTGTCACACTGTTTGTGTTGTTATGTTCTTTTTTACATACAACATGTACGTTTTAAGGTGCGAACAGACAACCTAAATGCGAGGCGAGTGCTCGCGTAAGTTTGGTTAAGATAGCGCGCCTCATTAACGCAACTCGTGCAAGGATCGCATAAGGCGCGCAATGTACAGCAAACTAGCGGGCGCGTTCGGGCAATTTGGGCGTACGTTTAAAGCAAGAAGATTGGAAGCAGCGTAAAGCGTAATTTCGAAAATATTAATGAAGTAGAAGGACTTATTACTGCAACGCAACACTTATCAAGGTGTCTGATAAGAGTTTGCGAGAGAATTAATTGCTTCTAGTGTAGTAGATAAAATGTGATTGTCGAAATGACACCATTTCCACAATTTTCCTCATGCATGCTTTATGCATGTCCTAATTTACTCCAATGCATCTTATTATGATGTAGGACAAACACTTCTGGCCTTCTACTTAACTGAGTTGGTTTTAAAAAGGATGATCTAGAATCTAAGGTACTTTTAATTATGGAACAAAATTGCCTTATTAACAAACGCGTTTAAGTGGTAGGGTTATAAATGGTGATGATGTTTAATTGAGTAGTTATACCATTCTGACATCCATCCTCAAACATTCATTTTAATCATAACCAAACAATGCCACAAGTTTTTTCTAAACTTATAATCATATCATTTAAAACCAAAATATTACAACTCCCACCCAACAGAAAACCATTCAAATCATAACACCTTTGTCGGTTGTTTTTTGAAAATTTGCTTTTGCAAAACTTTTTCTGTAGGTGTGTTCAATTTATTCACAACAGATGTTTCAGTTAAAAGAAAGTGTCCATGAGAGGTAGACTCATGTACCAATCTATATATCTGAATATTCCTAGCGAATGATATACAGTCAAGGAATTTCATTTATGTACTATTTTGTACCTTTTCACAGCAGCTAGAGGTCTCATATAATTCTCACTGTGACACATAGGTACATCAGATTTATTATTATTTATAATTGCCTCCGTTAGAATGCATCCATGAAAACGCTGTACAACTTGCATTTTATAATATGAATAATAAAAGAACAATACATAAGTATAAAAAAAAACTATGGGAAGTACCCATGGTACCAGGCCCAGGCCTTACCTTAATATTTCCCATGACTCATTGATCAATGATCATATATTTAATGGTTTTCCTTTTAAAACAAGCTTTGCCTGTATGCTGGGTCTCTTTACATTACCATCTTACTTTACAGTAAAACCCATTTAAGAAGATTCTGAAGAGACCACGCCAAAAAAGCGTATTTACTGTGAAAAAATGTGTGAAAACAAGTAGCTGGGAACAGTTTAAAATGGCATATTATACGGACAAATGTATGAAACGCGATTGTTTTAAGTAGGTTTTACTTTATGTTTAACCCTAGACTCTAGGGTTCGCGTTGGGAGCATTTTGCCGCGAATACTTATCATGATCTTTTGTTTAGAATAATGTGTTTGTAATCATTTATATGAGATAAAATAAATCAGAAACTATTAAAAAAATTAACAATTATAGGTAGTAGTACAAAGATACCTTGACAAATGTGCCATGTTTAACAAATCTCAGCTTTATCGCCACGGGTGTCAAAATGCTATGAGCATGAGCACTCTAGGGTTCATTTTACTACTTCTAAACTTACAGCCATAAGGTCCTGCATCTGCGGGTTGGAGGTGATGAGCGTGCGCATGTTCTCGGGATCATTCATCATCTGCTGCACTAGCGGGTTGTCCAGCACCTGGCGCAGCATGTCCGGGTTGGACAGGAGCTCTTGTTGCATGCGGGCCTGAAATTACACTTTTATGCTAGTATGAACTTGTGAGGCAATCAGTTGAGAAGGAGGCTGGCTCAACTGGTCTCGGCTGAAAAGAGCTGGAAGTTGCCGCTCAAGATCGCGACAAATGGAAGTTTCTTCTGCAAGCCCTATGTCCCTGATGAGGGATAACAGGAATGCATCATCTCATCATCATGAACTTGTGAAGTATGAGAGTAGCTTAACATGTAGAGTAGAGATGCTGGAGAATTTAGAATTGATGTTTATACTGTGGACTTGTGGAGTAACGAATTATAAATTGAGCTGGTAAATTTTAGTGAAAAAAAAAAAAGAAAACAGAGGTAGGGCAGGTTCAGCATTTACACTGCTAAAAGTGCTAATTCGTGTGTACTTTTTTGTGATATACATAAAATCAAAGGACAAGAGAGTTTGTTATTTTAACCATTATACAGTTTCAAAGAAATCAGACTTGGGTCTTCCTTGTAAGTAAACATAATAGATACTTGTAATGAGAAGACACTTTTCCATAAATACATTTTATTTCTATCTGCAGTCAGGTCAGGAAGGTAAGGAAATGGTATAATTATTATGTATGATAATTACTAATTATGATCCATGTTCATTACATATTACAATCTGATGAGACACTTGTTAGTCAGTCTAGCCCAGTGGTTCCTAACCGTTTCAGTCCGGTTACCCCTATGACTAACTAGGGAACCAGATGTCGGTTGAGCCGATCCGAACAAGCCGAGCGATGTGTTTTTCGCTAGGTAGTTAAATATTTTGCGAGGCTGAACAGCGATTGTCCGACCGTAAGACCATACGCTGAGCCACATGATTAAAATTAAACTACTAATAATGATTTTCCATGTATTCATTGACCAGTAAAGCTACCATGTAGGTACAGGGCCAACCAGCAAAAAATGCGAGCGTAGCGAGCGCGAATTTTTTTGGAAAAAATTTGTGAGAGCGTGTTAGAAAGGCCGGGCCGGCCCTAAAAATTCGAAGTTGCCCAGTGAGGCGAGCTTTCATGCGAGGTCAAAACCGTGCTTCAGGACAAGCTCAGCTGGAGCACAGACGCCAACGAATGTCCATTGTACTAAAATAAAATAAAAAATAAAATAAATAAATAAAAAGCGAGACCGCAGGCCAAGCTTGGCACAGCGAGACCAAAGGCTAAGCTGAAGAAGAGGAGATTTGGAAGACAAACCAATAATTGAGGTAGCCTCACTTTTGGCTGAAGGTCGAGCTCAGCAATCTCCACATTACTTAACAAGCCCAAAGCGTACTTATAACCAGCGAGGTGAGCTTTCATGCGAGGCAAAAGGCCAAGCTTCTGAAATCAATGTTGATATTTGTTAAAAAGCGGACGCCGAGGATCGAGCTGTAAGAAAGCAGTGTGCAGCGCTCTGACACGAACCAATCGTCAAATATTACCCAACAATAATATGTGTCATATGTACAAGAGTTACTCGGAGGGCCGAAGAGGCTCCATTGATGAGGTTTTAGGCCATCAGGAGCCTGAAATTCGTGCTCGACATTACATACTTTAAAAGCTATAAAATAACATAATTTACATAATCATCTAATGATTGTGTGTCTGAGAAACTGATATTGGACATTAGGTACCTACCATACATTTTTTATTTATTTTGACCATATGAAACAAATATTTTTATTTGGCGCGCGTGGGGCCCCCTAACCGAGGCAGGGCCCATAGGCAGTTGCCTACTATGCCTTAGGGTTAATCGGGCCCTGCCCAATGGTAATATAAAATAAAACGTGTATGTTTGTTGTATTGTTATATTAGGTTAGCTTATTACCCCCGTAAAATACCAGTTTTACCCCCACGGGGGTAATTACCCCCAGGTTAGGAACCACTAGTCTAGCCTAAGCTAACTTTGCAACAACTTGAATAGTACAAAGTGAGGCGGTGCCATAATAAATGTCATATTTTCATAGAAATTCAACATTAATGATAACATGGCCACAAATAGGGTCTGTTGCACCAAACTGTTTGTCATTGTTAAAAAGTTCGCGAAATTTTGCTGTATGGAAAGTTTCATAGTAAAGTGCCACGGCGCGCCGGGTGACATTGATCAGTCTGTGCGGATGGTGCAACTGGCACTTAACTCATTGAAAAAGTGATGCAGAGTTGGCTTGCTCTAACTCTATAAACACTTAAGTTATGAAACATGCAATGAATGCTGATATAATTGATGTTGTATTATAACATGCTGCATTTGTCTCACAGTATTCATTTAATAGTCATTAAAATGAAACCTGATTATGTACTGATATTCTCATTAACCTTCACAGCCTTTCTATTAAATATTTAAGGAATTCAATAATTTACTGTAGAATTTTTATTTCTTCTTATACTTTGCTTCACACAGAAAGTTAAAAAGAATCTTATTTCTAGAAACCTCATCAACCTTAAAATGTTTAAAACACAACCAAAGAAAGGAAAAACAACTCAACATCATAACCTACAATGTTAGAACACTATCGTCATATGAAAAATTAATTGAATTAAAAGAAGCTCTGGTAAACATAAAATACGATATCATCGGACTATCCGAGGTGCGACGACTTGGTAATGAAATATCCGAATACGAAGATTTAATTATCTGTCACACAGGTCACACGCCTGGCAAATATGGAGTCGGATTCATAATAAAACCATATCTCAAGCAACATATAGAAAGTTACATTGGACTATCTGAGCGAGTTGCTCTACTGAACATGAGCTTCCCAGATAAACAGATTTCTTTAATACAAGTCTACGCACCTACCGAAGCGGCACCCGAAGAAGAGGTCAACTCTTTTTATAATACCATAAACGAAGCGATCAACACTGCGCACAAGGATTTCATACTAATGGGAGATTTTAATGCAAAAATTGGTCAACCTGAAACAAATGAATCTCTTGTTACAAAACAATATGGATATGGAGTGAGGAACACCAGAGGTCAAAAACTAGTGGAATTCGCTTTAGAAAACAAACTTGCTATCATAAATACTTTTTACAAGAAGAAACCCAAACTTAGATGGACTTGGTGCTCTCCAAATGGGCAACATAAAAATGAAATTGACTTTATACTCTCAAACCAACCACAAATATTTCAAAACATAGGGACACTAAACATAAACTACCCATCAGACCACAGACCACTCCGAGCAGTAATATCACTTACAGTGCCAATCAAAAGCAGAGCTAGATACCAAAACAAACAGTACAGTCCTCTTAGCAACGAAGAAGAAATACTAGCTTATAAAGAGACCTTAGAAAAACACATAACTGTCCTACTAGCGAATAAACAAAAAGACACGGTGCAATCTTTACACGACAAATTAATACACTCAATCCAAAGCAGTCTACCAAGCGTATCTAAAACAAATAATCCGACTACTAAGAAAAACATAATTTCAGAACGCACAAGAAACCTGATGGAAAGAAAACAAAATCTACAAAAAACAAAAAATAAAACTCGAACAATGAAAAATGAGCTTAAAGCACTATACAAACTAACAAGCAAGTACATAAAACTGGACTATCAGAAACATAGAACTACAACACTCGAAAAGCACTTAGAACTAAAAGGAAGCTTAAAAAAAGGGTACAGAGAACTGAGAACAAAAAAGACATGGATTGAAGGTTTAAAGGCTCAAAGTGATACAAAATATGACCGCAGTGAGATCATTAATATTGCAACAGACTTCTACAGAACTTTATATGCTTGTGCCGCAAACAAAGTACCAGAGATAGAATTCCCGAGCCACAGCAATGTCATAGAAATAGATCAAACCAAACCAAATGTAGCGCAAATAAACGATAAAGAAATTATAGATGCCATTCACAAATTGAAACCAGATAAAAGTCCAGGAGCTGACAATGTTACAAATGAGGCTATAAAGGAAGCCCAAGATATTTTAGTGGCACCACTACAAAGACTATTTAACAAAATACTAGAGACATATGAAACGCCGTCACAATGGTCTAAATCTGATATTATTCTATTATATAAAAAAGGAGACCACAAGGACATCAGCAATTACAGACCCATTAGTCTACTACCAGCAACATATAAACTCTTCTCTACAATCATCAACCAAAGATTAAGAGTCACACTGGAAAAGAAACAACCTATCGAACAAGCCGGCTTCAGAAAGGGTTTCTCGACCATAGATCACATACACACGTTAGAACAAATCATTGAGAAATACCAAGAATTTCGACGACCATTATATATTGCGTTCATCGACTACCAAAAAGCATTCGATACTGTCTCTCATGAAAGTATTTGGACAACCTTACAGGATCAAAACGTAGAGATAGAATACATAAGCATATTAAAGAATATATATACCAAGAGCACAAGCAGAATAAAGCTAGAAAATATTGGGCCAAGTTTTCCAGTGGAAAGAGGAGTGCGGCAAGGGGATCCCCTATCCCCAACAATCTTTATAGCGGTACTAGAAAACATCATTTGCAAACTAGATTGGAAAAACAAAGGCTTACTTATCCAAGGCAAATATCTAAGCCACCTCAGGTTTGCAGATGACCTAGTGCTACTAGCAGAATCAGCCCGCAATCTACAATACATGATTGAAACCCTACACAATAGTAGCAAACAAGTAGGCCTTGAGGTAAACATTACTAAAACTAAAACCATGTCAAACTACAAAAAAATAAATATAACATTAGACAGCAAACCATTAGAATATGTTGATCATTATATATATTTGGGGAAACAGATTGGGTTCAGCAGCACAAACAAAGAACTAGAAATAGAGAGGAGAGTTAAAAGTACATGGAACAAATACTGGAATTATAAAGAAATATTCAAAAGTGAATTGCCAATTACATTAAAAAAGAAAGTCATGGATACATGCCTTATACCAAGTTTAATTTACGCATGCCAAACATGGAATTTTACCGAAAAGGCAAAAAATAAAATAATCACATGCCAGCGAGGAATGGAACGCAGCATGCTGAATGTGAAAAAGATATATAAGATAAGACACAGCACAATAAGAGAAAAATTAAAAACAATTGATGCTCTTGCTCAAGCAAGAAAGTTAAAATGGAGATGGGCTGGACACGTGGCGCGTCTGAAAGACCGCAGATGGACAAAAACAGTAACAGCATGGAAAGGGCCTGATGGCAAACGCCGACAAGGAAAACCAACTGCACGCTGGGACGAAGACATAAGAAAAATCGCCGGGCCGAACTGGCAAAAAACTGCTCAGGACCGAGAAAAATGGCTAGCTTTGGAAGAGGCCTTCACCTAAGGGGTTCCTGCTTATAGACTAAGTAACTAAAATACTAACAACCAAATACATTAAAAACTAATATCTAACTAACCAAACATACATTCATATAACATATTTGTAGCAGGAAATAAAAGGCTTTTTATTTTATTTTTATTTATTTATTTTATTTATTTCTAGAAACAGACAGAAATAACATTTTACCTGCAAGTCCATAAAAGTGCTCTGCCCAAGACCCAGGCTCTCAAGCCCAGCTAAACCTCCTAATGAGTTCAGTCCAAACGGAGTAGCTCCAATATCAGCTGAAATCATACAAATTTGTTACACTGGTAAACATAATAATTGAAAACATGACAAGGTGACATAGCATATATTGAATAGGTAGGTATAGTGTTGTATACACGTCAGTTGATTGGTTACCTGGGGGTCGGCGCGGGCCGCCCTCCGGGTCGGGCCGCGGCGGCGTCTTGATCACGAGGTGGACTGTCAGCCCGTCCTTGATGTTGTGCTGCTTCAGCGTGTCGGCATCGTTCATAATCTTTCCGGCAAAGATAAGACATAGCTGCTCCGGTTCCGCTCCGAACCGCGGTCCGAGCGCTTCCTTCAACTGAAATCATCACCACAAATTACACTCCCGTTGCCTAATGATTGAATAAATGTCGTCACTGATTGCGTATGCAATATCTGTGTTATTACGCCATGAGTAAGGTTTCCGATGGTGGCGTACTTACTTTTCTAATGTCGGCATCTTCTTCGATGTCTACTTGTTGTTTTTCTTTTGGGGTTTTTACTGTAATTGTAATTTTTTTAGGATCATCCTGGCCTTCTGCCATTTTGGCAAATATAGATAAATGACTCTGGACTTTGGCGGAAAACTGAAAATATGTACAAGCACTATAGAATTTGACGACTCTCGTTGACTTGACTTGACGGCTCATAAATTTCTTGTCTATGCATTGTCTTATTGTCTATGGCGTTTTAGTGTTGCCATGCCTTTACAAATCACACTATTTAGGGATGCACAGTGGAGTAAAAATACCGGTTTTGGAACATATTTAAGAAACTAATAGCCATAACACACTCCCGCATCGTACCGCGACCTAGGTGCGCCATAAGTGAGAGCGAGAACGATCTGGGGGCACGGCAGTGCCCCCGCCAAGTCGAGCGCGAAGCAAACACTGCCGTACCATCCTTTACTGGAACCATTTCGCCGCATTTTCAGGCCCCTATTTGAGAACCTCTGGATAAGACCAGAACGCAGAAATTTTCGTCATCAAGTAAGCTATAATCACATACTTAAAATCCAAAATTTCAAGTCTGTAGGTCATTTAGTTCCGAAGTTAAGCGAAAGCAAAGTTTCGCATTTATGACACTCATTCATTCACTCACTCATGATCATCAGAATAGAATTAGTACTTCCCATAAACTCAGAGAGCTGAAATTTGGTACAGAGTTAGGGTTTAATGGCCACATAAAAGGTAAACCTAAAAATATTGAAATATCAGTCACGTTTTAAAGATTTGAGAACTGCATAAGTAACTTTGTAATCTCATATAAATATATGATATTACAAAGTTACTGTTGCAGTTCCTACAAATAGTAGGTAAAGTAAAGGTACACTACGATGTACGATGTGAGTATGAATGAAGATATGTTTAGTCATACCCATACTATGTATACCCATACTATGTGTATACATAGTATGGGTATGAGTACCCGAAAAGAAGGACTGCCTACAAAAAGAGATGAGATCCAATCAAAAACATTACATGTAAAAAGGTGCAAGTCTCGCAACGCTTTTACTACAAAAAAGTTTTGAGATGTAATGTGAAACCAAGTCGGTTATTTTAATCAGTGCCAGGGGGTGTTAAAACCGTATCAATAAGATATCTTTAATTTGTAATACATATAATGACTTGACAATCGCACATAATGCTTTATTCGTACCGTACTGGTAAATATGTGTAATGCTCAAACTGCAATTAGCGCTAGCGTTATGTTCAATTAGAATTATTTTTAATAGGTGACGATGATCCTTTTGTCATTATGCAGCCGTGCATATATCTTTCTCGTTCTCACTTATGGGTGCGGCGCACCGTGACCTTGGTGCGGTGCGGTAGTGTGTGACGGCTATAAGTGTAGCAAGGCTTTTGCAGTTTTCCGGATGTTGTGAAAAGCGGAAATGATTAATTTTGTGACGGTTAGTTTGTTTGACATGACAACTGGCACGAAACAAAAACAAAACAGTTTCCAATAATGTCTTTTGCAAATTTTTAATGATATTAGTAAATAAAACGTATGTTCGAATTACTTATAAAAATATGTGTTTTACCATTTAGTGATTGTGTACATTTTTTATGTTTTAGGATTCCGCTTTTACGATAATATTTAGCCATAAGTCCCGAAAGTTGGCATTGACACGTATTTATTGCAAGCCAGATAATGTCAAGCTCACTTTTTTAGGTTTTCCATTTATACAACTCGAACCCTAAATGGAGGTAAGCTACTTGATGTATTTTGGCTAGGTATTAGAACTTTATTTTTCTTTTAATTTCTGCTTATTTTGACTTACTTAAGTTGGAGTTGGAAGACGCTTTGTTACGCGATGAGGATCAGCCATCCGAACAAACTTCTAAGAGGCCCAGCCCAGTTCTCAAGAGAAAAAATGATAAATCACGAGGTAATAATATGTAGGTGGGTGAATCAACTTTTAAATGTCCACATGATGAAATTGTGAATTTTTTTTTTAGTTCTTATTTTCCATATTTATATATTTTAATCTAAAGATAATGTTCTCTTGTTTATGATTATGCATACAGCAGAGCTGTTTCTTTAAGAATTTAGTGTATTTGGCTAAAAATGTTCACCAGCCCAGATCAGCCCTGTCCCCTGGGCCACTCTCCAAAAGTATTTTTAAACAAACTAGATATCAATTATTGTTTAAAAATTATTATACGTACATTCATTAAACAATGCAGTTTAATAGGTTATCTTTATATATGACGTATATCTTACGAAATCTCACAATATCTCCCTTAAAAGTGTCCCCTGGACAACTCTTATTTAACAAAATCGGAACTTTTTAATTTATACGCGAAATAGTTATAGTAATGTAAGAAAATTGCTCCTGCTACTTTCTTTTATATTGTGTTATTGTATCTTTAAACATTTATGAACTGTTCTTGAATTTAAAAAGAAATAAAATAATGATATTTGGTTTTCAATTACGGGACAACTTAGTTGTCCCATAGACATATCTGGCTGTCCAATGGAAATATTAATAATAAATCTTAAAGAGGGTACTAAATGAAACAAATTCAATAAAATATCAGAAAGCAATAACATATATATGTATGTTAGTGCTTTCTGATAGATAATTAAATTTGTTTCATACCTTATAAAAAATCTTATCTCATCGTTTTTATCCAACGGACAACCAAAACGTCCTACGGACAACCACTTCCGTTGTCCAAGTGACTAGTTGTCTGAGGGACTTTTCTAAAACTTTCATCCGTATATTCAATGTTATGGATTTTTTGTGTTTTTTTCACCCTTATGGTAAAATATATATAAAATAGTATCTGGTACAATGTCATTTATTGTAATATGTTAAGTATTTATGTATTTGTGCCAGTGGTCCGATGGACATGCAATAAAGCCACCCACGCTCTCCAACAGTACTCGACCGACTGACGCCGCGAGTTTCGTGTAATCAAAATGACGGGTAGGCCTATCTGCTTACCAGAAATTTGAACTTGTTGTCAAGTATCTTACTACGTTATCTATATTTAGATTTCATAATTAATTTATGGTTGTCCAGTTGACCTGCATGGCGTGGACAATTAAAGGGACAAAATTAACAGGCAATTTATTCATAAACCAACTAACGCAAATATAATAAATCGGTATGTTTTATTAATTATACTTAACCATAAACATGATTATGTGTTTAAATACCAATTCCACAACAGTATTTTTTTATGATACAAAGTTTTATGGCGCACCGTTGCACGGGGACAATCTGTCCTACTATTGAAAACCAACTTTTGGTCTTTTGGACAACCAATATAGAACGGGTAAATTGTAAACAAAATAAAATGTTTTGTAATAAACTGTTAGATAATATTAATAGGAACATAACGGAATACTAAAAAAACTCATTACTTTTATTTAAATTTGTATTATCGATCAGGGACTCTGTACGTGTGATGGTGAACACTAAAAAGTTGATTCACCCACGTATATAATTAGCAGATTGTACGTTGGGCTGTACTGCACAGCAGTGCAAAACTAAAAGGTATAGCAAAAAACACCTGGTATTAGTTCAACTATAGGTAAGTAGCAGTATTAACTATCGCTGATGTAGATCACACAACATAGTCAAGTCCGCGTTACAGAGTAATGTGCTAAGCACTGAAGTCAGCACGTAGCCACGTACCTAGAGTTAGACCAAGCTAATAA
Source organism: Cydia amplana (assembly GCF_948474715.1). Taxonomy (NCBI): domain Eukaryota; kingdom Metazoa; phylum Arthropoda; class Insecta; order Lepidoptera; family Tortricidae; genus Cydia; species Cydia amplana. The sequence continues at coordinate 11,219,441 of NC_086086.1, forward strand.
GTTGGCAGCTATTTTGATAGCCCAGACTGTGCAAGTGTTATTTAAACGTCATAATTTCATAGAAGTTTGACAATTTAAAAAACACTTGCACAGTCTGTGCTATCTAAATCGCTGCCAAGTTAGCTTGGTGTAGCTACCTGGCTACTTGTAACTTAGAAGCAATGTGATTGCAGAAGAAATGTTTGAAATGATGGGAAAGGACGAGCGCGACTTCGACGAGTCCATTGTGTCGTTGATACGCAACTACAACAGCAAGCTCAGCGGCGAGGACGACACGTCGCAGCCCACGTCACGGGCTGCACCCATCGTCGCCTCCGAGCCTACCCGCAAGAAAAAGAAGCGAAAGAGGTATGTAGGATCACATTTACGTGAAAAAAATACTTATATAAACATTTGCAGCCGGGGTTGTCTATGGTCGGAGGAGAGAGGGATTCCCCGAGCGTCAACAATGCGATCATCAATTTGTAGGCTAAAGATCGGTTTTCCTAGGATAGCGGTGCCGTCATATAGCGGCCGTCTCCATACTAAATAATACGGCTAAATATGGATGTCGTAGTATTTGTATGGAGACGGCCGCTATATGACGGCACCGCTTTCGGAGGAAACCAAAGCTTAAGCGAATACCTACGATCACAGACATCGTTACAGAGATCGAATGAAACCTCTCAGGGGAAATGGAACCACAATAGTCATTATGATCTGAATTCCGTCGTGTCTACGACAGCCTTGTAATCGATATCAGAAAAATCCGGTTCGAAGGACCACGTTCAAGCATCTAGCTCAGCGGTTCCTAACCTTTTCAGTCTGGTCACCCCTATGACTAACTAGGGAACCTGATTTTACCCCTCCTCCCATTGGTAATAAAAAATAAAACGTGTACGTTTGTTGTATTGTTATATTAGGTTAGCTTATTACACCCGTAAAATACCAGTTTTACTCCCACGGGGGTAATTACCCCCAGGTTAGGAACCACTGATCTAGCTGCTGGACTTATAGCAAAAAACTTTAAAATTAAATGAGACGTGTAATTTCTTGCTTGTGGTAAGTACAGGGAATGATGACAAAATAACATACAATTAAAAAAAAAATCATCATTATGTTTTACAGGTAGGAATTCAGTTCTTTTAGGTATTTATAGAAAGATACGAAATTACGAATAAAAAAACTCATACTTTTGTGACCTGCTCAATCGGCCGTTAAGTTAGATCATTATTATTATTAGGATTTGGCCGAGTGACCGAGTGGTTTAATTTGCTTACATACCTACCTAAAAGAACAGGGAACGTACTATAAATAAAAAAAAACCACGAAAGATGAATTTTCTAATGCTCATACAGATCCCAAATATCGATATGCCTCACAAACTGTCGGTACGAGTCCATCCGAAGGGTTTCCAGCGCCTTCGGCATGCGAGAAGTGTCCGAGGAAGACGCGTGGAACTTCTACTGGACCGACATGAGCGTCTCCGTCGAACGGGCGAAGGAGATGAAGCGGTTCCAACGTATCAACCACTTCCCGGGCATGCTGGAGATTTGTCGGTACGAAATGAACCTTATGTTTGACGAATAAGGGCTATAACGGCGAAACTCGAAGTTCGCAAATTGCAGGCATCTTTCCGTCACTCTAATTGCGCCTTCATTGGAGTACCTAAAAGAGAAAGATCCTCGCAATTTGCGAAATTCGGGTTTCACGTCACGGGTGGTTTTTAATTTTTTTGGATTTTACAGGAAAGATCTCCTTGCGCGGAATTTAAACAGAATGCAAAAGATATACCCGAAGGAGTACAATTTCTTTCCGAAAACGTGGTGTCTTCCAGCAGAGTAAGTATAACGTTAACAGTTCGCCTAATTTTATTACTTATATTATAGGTAAAATTTGCAATCAAGAATTTGTCTGGCTGGCTGGCTGGCTTGCCTCTGTCTGGGCACCCTTTCTTGGGACGAGTTGGGACGAGCTAGTTTTGTAAGCTATACACGTTTCGTACAACAGGTATCCCTAGTTTCGCCACAGCAACTACACAGAGTGATTATTAAGTAGTAGTGGTATGGTATATGTCGCTGCGGTAACGTAGTCGTTAGGTCGTTACGTAAAGTAGAATATAGGTAGGTACTTCCCCAATTATTACTACAATTCACAAAAAAAGTAATTACAATTTAGGTTACTTTGTCAGTCATATAAGCCTATACATTTTTACTTATTATAAATTTTGAATTTCAGTTTCGGCGAAGCCCTGACTTACAGCAAGGCACGCAAAAATAAAACGTTTATAATAAAACCCGAGTGCGGCAGCCAGGGTCGTGGAATTTATTTGACTAAATCACTGAAAGACATTAAACCTACGGACAAACTTATTTGTCAGGTAAGAGTTAGATCATTCAGAGTTAGCACATTTTTGACTTAAGTAGTGACTATTCTGACTATGTGCCGGTCTTGTGAAAGTACCTATACTATAGCTAATCTCTTTCGGGGACATACAAACATAATAAATAATTGACATAGAAATGATGCTTACCTATGTCTTTCAATAGTTTGAATGCGCGTGACACATCTGATGAGTCAAAGAAATATTTTCATAACGGAAAAACGGGTGCCTTGCCAAGAGAGATTATTACCGTTGCGCTCGCCGTAGCGAACGATACGGTAATCTCTCTCTATCACTCTTCCGTATAGTATAGTCTGACAGGGACACAGTTGAGCTGCCCTCCTAAGGCCGTATTTTCATATAGTGTTCTTTGAAAATACGGCCTTTTACCTTAGGAGGGCAGTGAGTTTCGTTCGCTACACGGAGCGTACCTAAACGATTGGCATCTTTGCTTCGCACCAAGTACCAGAGGGCCTACCGCGAACCACGTTCGACGTGTTGCCTCTCTGTCGCACTTGTGAATTCGTACGTAAGTGTGACAGGGAGGCAACACGTCGAACGTGGTTCGCGGTAGGCCCTCTGTCTACATCGATCTACGGCGTAGCACTCGTAGCATATCTGTGATCCGTAATAAACACTTCTCAAAACGACCTACATACTAGGAGGCCAAAGAATCCCTGAACTCGTTGACTTACTTTTGGTCTTGTATGTATTACTCTCAACACACGCTTTATTGAGCTTAAGTATGATTGGCCCATAATATGTATCAAAGGTACTTTAGTATTTAATTACTTTAACACTGTTTTCAGGTTTACCTTGCCAAGCCGTACTTAGTGGACGGGTATAAGTTCGACATCCGCGTCTACACACTTATAACTTCCTGCGATCCTTTAAGGGTATTTGTTTACAATGAAGGACTCGTCAGGTAGGTTTACCGAACCGCAGCAATAGCGAATCTTTTTTTAAACAACGCAACCTTAATCTTTAATCAGTTTAATTTTTAATTAAATTAATCAAAGAAATTAGTTTAATCTTGTTAGGATTGCCTTGATGATTAATTACGTAAAGGTTGTCTGGAAGAGATCGCTTTTTAGAGATACGACCGACTGTTGTTTACCACTTCTTTTCTCTGCATTATATTCTTGTATTGCGGCGAGCAATAGTGTGTTTAATTGTGAAGGTATATAAATGAGCTTTGATTTAAGCTTTAGAGATTTTTTGTACTTACAAAATATTTTTTTAAGATTCGCAACATCGCGGTACGCGGACCCGAACGTGAACAACACGACCAACGTGTTTATGCACCTCACCAACTACGCCCTCAACAAGCACAGCCGCACCTACGTGTACGACTCCGAGGCTGGTAGCAAGCGGTGAGCAACATTTTCAATTATTCTACCTTATTTTAGGTACCTGAAACATTGTATGCGCATGTGTAGCTAAATATTAAATTTTGAATGTGCCGCTGGCACTTAAATATTTCAGCCCGTACACAGCATCGTATCAATACTAATCAAGTCAAACGGAAAATGATTACCTACAGATAAATCAGATAATGTTCGGCTATTTATGATTTTAGACTGCTACGCGCTACGGCGCGCTACAGCGTAGCACTGTAACTAAACGCTTTTCGGTTTTAGACTTTACTCTCAGGAATAGACCGGTATATTAATATATTATACTTATATTTTAATTTGTTATCGTGAATTACAATTACGATGAATAATACTTATTGCTCAGCTTTAAAGTATACGAATACTAGAGCAATTTCTTTTTATAATACTTACGTCATAATTTCACAGAAGTTTGAGGTTTAATTAAAATAACACTTGCACTGCGTGTGCTATCAAAATCGTTGCAGAATTATCTCGGTCTAACTCTACAAGGTCCGTAAAATTACAAAAGTATCGCAGCGCGCAACGCAACGAGTAGCGATCGACATTTACGAGGGGCGTTCAAAATATTCTCGGTATTGATATCTTACGACCTCTTCTAAAATTTCTTTCGTTACTGGCCGCTAAGGTTTATTCATTGACATTAAAAAAAAGTATAATTCGAACCGAGATAGTCTTTTGTTTTTCTGCAATTGCTGAACAAACATGAACATCCTGTGCGAATTGACAATGTTAACTAAATTAGAACATCGATGCGTGATAAAATTCTTGACAAAACAGGGTAAAAATCAAAAAACCATAAAAGAGGAAATGGATTGTGTTTACCGGAGTCTGCTCCTTCTTTATCTACCATTCAAAAGTGGTCAAGCGAGTTTAAACGCGGAAGGGAGAGTATTGAAGATGACCCTAGACCTGGCCGGCCTGTAGTAGCTACTTCACAAGAAAATATTGATAAAGTGGAAAAACTTATATTGGAAGATGGTCGAGTGAAGGTAAAATCTATAGCACAAGTAACCAATCTCTCTATTGGTACCGTACATGATATTATACATGACCATCTTAATATGTCAAAAGTAAGTGCAAGATGGGTTCCGCGAATGCTGACTCGGCTTCAAAAAGACATGCGTGTAGCTTGTTGTTCCGATTTTATTGACCTGTGCGGTGAAAATCCTGATGAGGTGCTGCAAAGAATAGTTACTGGAGATGAAACCTGGGTTCATCATTATGACCCAGAGAGTAAACAAGAGTCCATGCAGTGGCACATTAAGGGTTCAGCTCATCCCAAGAAGTTCAAGGTCATCCCTTCAGCTGGCAAGGTCATGGCCACGATATTTTGGGATTGTGAAGGAGTATTACTAATCGATTATAAAGTAAAAGGTGTAAATATCACAGGACAGTACTACGCTAACATTCTACGTCAATTAAAGGATGTAATTAAAGAAAAGAGGCGAGGAAAGTTAACCAAAGGTATTCTGCTTCTGCATGACAACGCCCCCGTCCATACTGCTCATATTGCCAAGGCAGCTATTGTTGAACGTGGGTTTAAAACTGTTACTCACCCACCGTATAGTCCGGACTTAGCCCCCAGCGACTTCTTTTTGCTCCCCAATCTTAAAAAGGATCTGCGTGGAAATAAATTTTCTGACGATGAAGCATTGAAGGCGGCAGTGGAGGAGCATTTTTACACGAAAGATAAAAAATATTTTTACGAGGGATTAAAAAAAATAATTGATCGATCTTTTAAGTGTATGAACATAGGGGGGGAGTATATTGAAAAATAAAAATATCAAACTTTTCGTACTTGTTTGTTTTCATTCTCATACCGAGAATATTTTGAATACCCCTCGTAGTTTAGACGGCGCGCGTACTCGTATACGATTTTAGTTACATTGTGGACCATTGAGGTTACAAAAATTCAGCCGACCGATCAAATGACGCATTGTAATGAAACTCGAATGCGAGTTCTCGCACCATCTAAATAAGGAGGTTGTTTACATTGCCGGCGCGTTCAGTACTTATCCTAAAATAAAACATTGGCGAAGAAACAACTCGCTCAACGTTACTCGCTATATGCCACCGCCTACAACGTTAACATTTCCGGGGCCAGCAAGATATCGACTCTCAACAAGATCCTGCTCTCGCAAGGCGTGGACCTGGACGCACTGTGGCATTCCATCGACCAAGTGATCGTGAAGACCGTCATCTCCGCCTGGCCCATCCTCAAGCACAGCTACCACGCGTGCTTCCCCTCACACGACATGGTTACTACCTATACAATATCGGTTGTTCTCGTAGCTTCGCAGATAGTACAGAATACCATCCTTTGCCTGTAATTCCTGTAAAGGTTATTTATCGTTGTCTTATTGTGACTTTCAATAAACATTTTACACGTCACAACCCTTTCTAAATGATGTATTAATCTTCACTAACCCACGTCAATTACATACACTCCTAAAAAGCAATTTAAAACGGGTCGTTCTGTATGGAACTTTAATTGCTCTTACATTAAGTATCAACTTGATAGAAAAACTCAGTTAAAGTCAATCTTTGATCATTTGACAAACATTCTTTACGTCACCCTAGGCCCGTAAGTGGAATTTTCTTCCCGCTACGCGAGAAGAAAATCTCACTTCCTGGCCAAGGCAAGACGTAAAACTTTAGACTAACCACGGGCGGTAATTCGTAAAGCCCCAGATGGCATATTTATGCGATCTGGACCATTTACGAATTCACCTCCCTAGGTATGTATAGGTAATGTATTGATTATGTCATGTAGAAAGAGTGTTGTTTACATATTTATTACACGCAACATGAATACTTACTTCACGTCATTTGAGACATTTTATTGTAAATATTCAGTAGGTGCTCACTTTGTGGAGTTTATCTTTATTAAGTCTAATTAATGTAATTATGTATTATTTTATATGGTTTTTCGAACTGCTCATTGCGTTAAGTAATTAGTTTTTATTCTATTTTAGGCGTTATTATAAGCATTTGTCGATATTTGGGTTAATACAACATATGAGTAAGTAGATAAAATGCGTTTAAGTCGATTCGCCATTTGCATAGATCGTCATTAGGCAACCATATTTTAATGTAGGTACTTATAGCGTTAGTAAATAAATAATGGTATCTTTATATTCAGTATATTTTCTACTCTTATACTTGCTTATATTGAAGTACCTAAATAGTTATTAAAACTTGAGCTGTAGATATTTGGAAATTGAGATTTAAAAGTTTCTTTCCTGTCATTTGTTACTATAACAATATAATAGTGTAACGTTTTCAGGTGCACGCTTGCTTCGAAATTCTCGGCTTCGACATCCTGTTGGATCATAAGCTCCACCCGTATATTTTAGAAGTAAGTTAATATCTATTTCCATAAGAATATTCTCTACTTACCGCAATCATGGAGTAGGAGGGTAATTATTTTTGATACGGTTAATTAGGTTAGGTTAGCCCACCTGACAAATACATACCACGTAAATTACAAGTTCTTAAATACACAACAGTAAATGGCAAACACACTTTGTAGGCATAGAAGGTAGCATCCTATAGAAGTGGTCTACACGTGCCTCCGTGAGGGACAAAACATGCGCAATGCGATGCTATGATTGGTCGAATTTATTTGTTATGGTGGACAACAAATAAATTCGACCAATCATCCACTAATTTACGGTGGGGAATAAAAAAAAAGTGAGACTGTGACAAGGACAAACAATAATAGCGCTTTCGCTGCTACTCCTACTGAAAGATACATAAGTCTATCCCGTTCTGTCAGTTATCCCCACCACTCATGCCCAATCCAGTTAATACTAGATTCATGTTTGTAGGTGAACCACTCGCCGAGTTTCCACACGGACACGCAGCTCGACCGCGAGGTGAAAGAGGGCCTTCTGACTGACACGTTCACCATGCTCAACATCTGGCAGTGCGACAAGCGGCGCGTGTTGGAGGAGGACCGCCGCCGCATCCGCGACCGGCTGCTGCAGACCAACAAGTACCTCGCATCTATTCATAATTCATAATTCATAATTCGTTTATTGTCTGTAGAACATGGGTATATACAATGATGGAACATTAAAATATAGAATCACCATGGTCTTGCCATTAGGCGTACAAACAGTCAAACTTATAACTATAACTACTTATTACTACTTAATACATAAGTCATGCAGAATACAATATTTTTAAGTACATTATTAGTTAACAAAAGCGGTCTCATATGTTAAAATGTATCACAGAGGTACTCTTGAATGGAGTAATAGGCTTTTTTTGATAAAAAGTCATGCAAAATGTTCTTAAAACGTTGTAAATTATTACAGTCTGATAAGATGGATTTTGGGAGTTTATTGTACAATTTCGGTGCAATTCCAAAAACACTTTTAGAAAGTAAGGCCGTTTTGAATGGTTTTGCGTATATTTCTCCTTGATGTCTAATGCTATTAAGTTTTGTATATTGACCGATGTTAAGTTTTACGTGTATAGCTACTTCATAGATGAAAAGGCAAGGTAAAGTTAATATTTGATGTTTTATGTACAGGGGTTTACATGACTCTAAAAATTTTTCATTACATGCTGATCTAAGACATTTCTTTTGTGCTCTGAACGCTCTTTCCCTATCTGTGGAGTTTCCCCAGAATATAACTCCATACCGTAAAGTGGACGTTACATATGCGTGATACGCTGTAAGCACAGTAGCCTGATTAGCTACTTTCCTTAGGTTATATAAAGCGTAGGAATATTGGTCTAGTTTACTACATACTATATCGGTTTGATTTTTCCATGTCAATTTATTGTCTAAATGTAATCCTAAAAAGCGCGTCATTTCAGTTTCGTCAATCTGTGTATTCTTATAATTAATATTTAAATCAATTGTTTTATTAACTCTTTGTCTAAAATTCATTATTTGTGTTTTAGATAAATTAATTTTTAAATTGTTTTTGTCCATCCATTCAATTATCCTTTCAAGCGTTCTATTAATGTTCAATTGGTATGTCTCTAAATCTGAATCTTCTCCTGAGATAATTACTGTGCTGTCATCAGCAAAGAGTATCATAGGATATTCAACGGCTAGTGGGAGGTCATTAATATATACGTTGAACAGTAAAGGACCTAAAACACTACCCTGCGGTACCCCGCGTATTATTTCTTGTGTATCTGATGAAAACGTGAATTCAGTTTTACTGTCTAAGCATATTCTATTCACTTGAGTAATTTGTTTCCGATTTCTTAAATAGGATTTGATCAAATCGTAAGCGTTACCTCGTATACCATATCTGTATAGCTTACTTAACAATAATTCATGGTCGACGAAGTCAAAAGCCTTCGTCATATCCATGTATACTGCGCAGACTGGTATTATTTTGTCTACTTTTGCCATGATTATCTGTAGTAATTCATATATAGCCATGTTTATTGATTTGTTTTTCCGAAACCCCTTCTGTTCTTTGGCAAATAGATCGTTCTTTTCAAAGTACGAACTGATATTATTATAAATAACTTTTTCAAAAACTTTTGAAAGTATTGATAATAACGCTATCGGTCGATAATTATTAATATCCAGTTTGTCACCTTTCTTATGGAGGGGTTTAATGATAGATGTTTTCAACCTGTCTGGAAATATCCCTTTTTCAATGCTTAAGTTTATTATGAAAGTCAAAGGTTTCAAGATAGTGTGCTTTACTTTTTTAATGACATTGGTTGTTAGTCCATCGATTCCTGTACTATGTGTATTTTTTAATGAATCTATAATTATACGGATGTCATCGCAAGTTGTTGGTGCCATGAATATTGAATTAATTGAATTAAACGTCATTGTATTATTAATTTTACTATTGTTATTATATTTATTACTATTATTCTCTAAATTCAGCTTGTCATTATTACTATTCAAAGATGCTAGGTTGATAAAATTATTATTAAATGCTTCAGCTATATCTTTTGGATTTGTGATAACTTTGCCGTCAACTTTTATTTTTTCGATAGTCTCCTTTGGGCGTCTCGTTTTCGGGTTGTTGATAATGTGCCAGGTTGCTTTTGATTTATTTTTAGAATTATTTATATAATGGTCGTTTTGCGATTTTTGTGTTAACAATATGATGTTTCTCAATCGACGGGAGTAACGCTGAAAGTTATTTTTATTGTTTATGTCTGGCTGCAATCTATATTTCCAGAGGAGATCTCGCTTCCTCTTACAACATTTTTTTATACCCTTACTTATCCATCTAGGGCGACTGTGCGAGGTTACTTTAATTTTTTTTAAAGGAAAACACATATTGTAAAATAGAGTGAATTCGTCCATGAAATAGTTAAATGCTATGTTGGGATCATCTGTCATATAAACTTCATTAAAACTGAGTTTTTCTAAGCACTCTACAAACTTAGACACATTTTCATCACTATAATCTCTCTTCACAACATACCAGTGAGAAAACCTACATGTTTTTTTGACCGGGCATCGCATTAACTGTGCTGTGTGATCAGATATAGCAAATTCTAACACCTCAGTTTTACTTCCGGGTACATTGTGTAGGATATTATCTATACAGGTATTACTACCAAGACGTGTCGGCTCTAGTACTCCTATTTTTAGATTGAAGCTCTCTAAGAGGCTTTTAAATAAAATAGATTGTTTCGTTCTTTGTAACAGGTCTATATTAAAATCACCGCAAACGATTACTTTTTTGTTTTTGTAACAGACTTTGGTTAGAATATTATGTAATTTATTTAGAAATACGTCTAATCTTGATAAGTTATTATTAGGTATTCTATATACACAGATTACTATGATCTTATGTTCTACTAGTTCTATACCCGAACATTCAATAATATTCGAGACGGAGGCTTGGGCAATATCTGGTAAAACTACATATTTATGGGTATTTCTGACTAGTATGCATGACCCTCCATTCCTGTTAGGCCTTGAGTAATGTGCAGCTAATTGATAATTACAAACAGCGAGATGTACTTCGTCACCAGATTTCATATTATGTTCCGTAATGCATAGTACGTCTACAAGCCTATTCGATTCCATTAATGTTTGTAAATGAACAGTTAACATATCCGCCTTATTTATAAGGCCGTTTATATTTTGGTGGAGTATATATACGGTGTTATACACGAAAAAGATTATCGTTTCCGCCGGTTGCGCCCTGATTGTTTGCTGGATTGTTGGCCGAAATGTTGCTGTGTTGTGCACTGTCCTCTGCCACAGGTGTGTGGTGAATTGTGATATTGCTGCGTCCTATGTTGTCTTCTACCTCAGATGTCTCACGAACTGTGATATTTTCCTCCTCAGATGGGCGTTTGTCCAACGAAGGTTGAATTATGTTGTTGAGCGTCGTAGGTGTTGCCGTTGATTGCACCGGAGGTATCGGTATGAATTCTTTACCATCAATAAATAGTTTATTATTACGGATGACAGCGTATTTTCCGCTTTCGCGGGCATTGTGGAGACAATCTCTTAGGTGTTGTCTATACTTTAGAGCGTGTCCATCTAGCACTTCCGAAATAGAATATCCAGTATTCCTAAATGCGTTAGAATTTTTCATGATGTAATTTTTCATGCGTCTGCTAATTAGCTCGATGACAAGAGGACGACGGTTTCCTCGTTTTCCGATTCGCTTTACACTTTCAATAAACCCGTTAATGTTAATATTTAACAAGTCGTAGAACATATTATTGAGTCGATAACATATGTCATCCTCGTTTTCATTGTAAAACTCATCCAAGCCATATAAAACGATTGTCCTGTGATTGTTATTATTATTTACATTCATCGTTTGATCCAGGCGCGTTTGTAATTCTTGTAGCTGTGTTTTAATGACTTTATTTTCCTGTTGTAACATATCTATTTGAGCGGTTGTTTCTTGCAATTGCAGTTCCAGATGATCTTGGCGACTAGTAAGCTGTAAGCTATGTTGGTTGAACTCGTGCTTGAGCTGATTGATTGTAGTGTTTATTTCTGATATAATTATCCCCTTCAGTTCATTTATAATTGAAATGTTGTTATTTCTAAGCTTAACATCTAATAGAGCGCCGATTTGTTCTAAGCTGTTGCCGCCGGTGCCGCTGGTGCTGCCGGTCATGCTGCAGGAATTTTGAAAGTTCCGTTGGGATAGTTGGAAGTTCTGAGTATCGTCCGAGTGGGTAAAGTTGATTTGGTCCATATGTAATAGATGATCTATAGACATGTTTGTTTCATTCAGGAATGTATTATTCAGTTGATCGTGCACCATCACCGGGTTGATATTATTTTTGCGTCGGGATGTAACATTTGTGCAGATGGAGCAGCGCCAGTCGCGTTTAATTTCATAATTTGCTCTCATATAAACGGCTGTGGTAATATGCAGACATTTGTAATGATAGTTTTCTTTACAAGATATACAACTCAATAACTCCGAGTTGTTGGCGATCATTAAACCACATTCGGAACAATTCATTATTATTCTGCGTCAATTACTTATTAAATCGAGTGTATAATCGATACTTAGAATCGATTCGCAGTTTCTGAACGAACACTGTTTTTTTTTTGTATTGGTAATATTAATTTAGCCTGTGCGGTTGGTAGTAGTGCACGCCTGTCAAGTGTGTCGTCCAATCAAAAATGAGTATGGCACATACGTAAGATTTGTTGTCAAACTTCGAAGTGAAACGGTCAGATGTTAATTCTTACCGGGATCTAATTTTGATGTTAATCCGTCTCAGCTAGATGTTTAATCCTTATAATATTGAAGTCCTTCGGCTATTATATCTTTTAAATTCACCAACACTGTTTTTTATATGATTTTACATGTTAATTTCGAATAAAAAGTCGCAGAGCTCCGAGTAATTTGTGTATGCTAGCCTGGGGTTGCCAGCTTTTTTTTCCTTGACCTCTCGGTCGCACTCGACTAGAGCCTCCTGACGGACACGTTCACCATGCTCAACATCTGGCAGTGCGACAAGCGGCGCGTGTTGGAGGAGGACCGCCGCCGCATCCGCGACCGGCTGCTGCAGACCAACAAGTACCTCGCATCTATTCCTTAACCTCTCGGTCGCACTCGACTAGAGCCTCCTGACGGACACGTTCACCATGCTCAACATCTGGCAGTGCGACAAGCGGCGCGTGTTGGAGGAGGACCGCCGCCGCATCCGCGACCGGCTGCTGCAGACCAACAAGTACCTCGCATCTATTCCTTGACCTCTCGGTCGCACTCGACTAGACCTGCCCTAGTAGCACGGTCGCATTTTTATCATTTATCACCATGCCTGTCACGTTCTAACAAGTATGTAAGTGCGAAAGTGACGGGCTTAGTGATAGTGGATAAAAATGGATCCGTGCTGAGCCCGCTGGCTGACGGACATAACAAGCTTCCGCGACCGCTTACTGGGCTATAACCGTGAAAATGTAAGTTCGCAAATTGCGGGCATTTTTCTCTTTCACTCTAATTACGCCTTCATTGGAGTAAAAGAGAAAGATCCCCGCAATTTGCGAAATTCGGTTTTCGCGGCAGCCCCTCTGGAAACCAACAAGTACCTACCATCGTACCATCCTCTCTTCTTAGCGTTTATTCCACGGCCTTCTAAGGCCGGTGCAGACGGACTGCAACCTGACTGCAATTACGGAAACTGCGCAGTCGGGGTGCAGTCAGCGTACGGGTCCCGTATAAATTGCAGTCCTAATGGACACGTTCACCATGCTGAGCATTTGGCAGTGTGACAAGCGTCACAAGCAACTCATACTCGAGGAGGATCACACCTACCTACAATCCTATAATGTTAGCGTACCGACCCGGTTGTATTCGGCCGTAAGAACCTATACGGCATGGGAATTATTTCGAAGTTGTTTTTAGCCACCCAGAGAAAGTGAAACTTGTGATTTCAACAACACGTCCATTATAACGAACATAACTTCACCCTACTTAATACTGGTCTTTTTTTAGGTTTTCGGAGGTAGTTTCCGGCGAAGAAAAGGAGCCAGAGAAAACACCGTGGCAGACGCAGATACAGTGGGAGGAAACGCATTTAGGAAACTTTAGGTAATATAGATTCCCTTCACACCATTCACAGGCGTCTTTTTCCTACTTATTCTAAAACTACGAACATGGGGCGTATGAGATAGAAAATTCTAAAAAGTTGTATTTCGTTAAAGTACGATCTGCAATCAGGACGAATTCGCCAAGCTAGCCGTAGATGATGATGACGTAAGAGATGTCGCCAAAGACGTCAAATGACGCGCGTGGCTTGCAGACCATATCAACCTTGATGCAATGCGAGGTTTATCATGATGCGTCACGCACGAGAGGCGTGACGTACAAAGGGTCAAAGCATGGTATAATAATATACTCCGCCTGGTACTCTCTTCCGACCACGTGACTGACACAAGCCTACGTCATCATGCGACAGCGCTATATAATAATGTGCAAAAGCGCTATATAAAGTGGCAATGTTATTGTGACGTAGGCTTGTGTCACTCTGGGAAGAGGAGACCATGTTTTATTAGACTATGGGTCAAAGGTGCTTTTATACCTATACATCAGGGATGTAACGGATGTGGTTTTATCGGAACCGAAAGCGGAACCAGATGTTTTAAATTTAGTTTATCGGAACCAGAAACGGAATCGGAACCGAAAACGGAACCGGAACCAGAACCGGAGCCTGAGTCAGTACTATCAGTAGGTATACATTACACAACACAACACATACGAATACGTACTTTAAATTCAAAAACACGGATAAACCAGAACATCTAATTACTGCAGCACGTGGCAAGTGGGACTATGAGCGAATGACAGGTATAAACCTGTTTGTTTTTGATGTACACCGCTCATGTCCCGCTGCCGCACTAAGCATTGACATCCGATATAACTTCCGTTTCAAAAGTAACGGAACCGGAACAGAAACGAATGTGTAATACCAAACGGAAGTTCCGACTTAACGGAAACGGAGCTCCGTAACATCCCTGCTATACATATACTCGATTCTGCTGTCAATTAGTATTTGTAATGTGTTTGTCAGACGCGTGTACCCCGTGGGCGAGCAGTACGCGAGCCTGTTCCAGCAGCCCTCGGGCTCGCTGTACACCGGCACGGCCTCCTCGCGCGCCCGCGGAGACTGCACGCGCCTGCAGCGCGAGGAGTTCCAGGTGCAGTCTGCATTTGACCTTGTTACTTAGGAATAAAGATTGAAAAAAAATTATATGCCAAAGCCAAACAGCCAAAGGTATATGTAAGAAATATACTGAAATATAATAATTACAGGCCTTTTATTAGGTCGACCTGTATGTAACTATGTAATGGAACCTAAGGTAACTAATTCAACCATCTTCCAAGGATCGTAGCGTCATGAAAATTGGCAGCTGTATGTGGTTCTGATGACAATACAATAATACGGTACTGTCGAACTGATCTGATGATGGAGACAGGAGGTGGCCATAGGAACTCTGTGATGAAACAACGCAACCTAATTGTGTTAGGGGTTTTTAGAATTATCTCGATGAGTATTAGTTGTCTGTCTTAAGAAAAGTACAGTCAGCGATAAAAGCTTGTACCAAAAATTAAATTTTTGCCAAAAACTTATTAAACTAGATAGAACTTCTAAAGAATTACACCAAATTCCAATTCTATAGGCAGGATATCTAGTGCTGGATTTTCTCATTCTACTTCCTTTAAACAGGTTCACTACATAGTATGAAACAAAGTCGCTTCCCGCTGTCTGTCTGTCCCTATGTATGCTTAGATCTTTAAAACTACGCAACGGATTTTGAAGCGTTTTTTTAAGAGGAAGGTTTATGTATAATTTGTTACCCGTGCGAAGCCGGGGCGGGTCGCTAGTTGACAATAAAGAAATCTTATCTTATAGCAAACAAAAGCGAAAGCAGAAGCTCTCCTCAAAACGAAACCGCCACAAAAACCGGGCAAGGACCCAGAGAAAAAGGCCCCGGACGAGGCCAGCGTGGCCTCCACCAGCGAGAGAACGGCCAAGTCCAAAAAGACGGAAGGGGCCAAGAAGACGGAGAACAGGAAGCCTGGGAATAAGCCGTCGCTTTCGATCCTCCCCACTGTGAGTACTTTGTATTTGGGTGCATCAACTATTTCTTGTTGTTATTCTGTCCGGTCAGCCAAGAGACAATAGTAGCATAGATTGTTAGAAGACATTGTACACCAACTTCTGACACGCTTGGTAGACGACCCTCAATGGAAAGGGTACACAAAAAAAGCGTGTTTGGTGAAATGCCTAAAAATCGGGTTTTAAAGAGTGACCCAGGAGAACGTAACCATGGCAACGAGTGACAAGAAAAAGTTGATTCACCCATTTGTACTTAACTTTGGTAACCACAAGGTCAGTGTGGTGTCTTTCGGGGAACAAAACGGCCAAGTCCAAACGGCCCGAGAGGAATCTGAAGAATTCGGAAGCCGTCCCTTCGAGTCGCCCCACTGTGAGTAGGTACTTTGTAGTCAACCTTGGTATCCACAGGGTCAATGTGGTGCCTTTCCAGCGACAAAACGCTGCTGAAAAGGGACGTAGGCAAATATTATTCTTCAATTTTTATTCTCTATCTTAAGTTATACAGTATGTAACTGAACGAAAAGCAATTACTCAAACCCGTTAATTAGGTCATACTAAGCAACTTTTACTATGGGTCCAACCCCGAAATCGCGAAAAAAAATTGATTTTCCCATAGGAAATTTCAACATCAAACCAGCAAAATGTATGAAACATCCAATTTTTTTCCTCGTTTTCGGGTTTGGTCCCATAGTAAAAGTCAGCAGGACCTAAACATTTAGGAATGACATATTGATTATACCTACAACTGTAAACACCCAATTATGAGCCTTGTAGCTTGCAATAAATGAATTTTATTTTTATTTTTTATTAACGCGTTTGAGTAATTGCTTTTCGTTCAGTTACATACTGTATATGTTACGATAGCCAGAAAGTTTATTATCCAATATTGTAACAGGTGGAGGAGAAAGAAGTGAAGCCATCGTACGTGCTGTGCTCGTTCGAGCCCGACCCCATCGTGGAGAAGGAGGAGCGCGAGCGAGTCAACCAGCTGGCGCAGCGGGACTTCCTCATACGGAGCTACGGCATGCTCGAACAGGTCCGTGACTAAAGTCTTACTCTCAGGCAGTGAGTGAAGCCCAACGTGAGGTGGTCGTTCGAGCCCGACCCCATCGTGGAGAAGGAGGAGCGCGAGCGAGTCAACCAGCTGGCGCAGCGGGACTTCCTCATACGGAGCTACGGCATGCTCGAACAGGTCCGTGACTAAAGTCTTACTCTCAGGCAGTGAGTGAAGCCCAACGTGAGGTGGTCGTTCGAGCCTGACCCCATCGTGGAGAAGGAGGAGCGCAAGCGAGTCAACCAGCTGGCGCAGCGGGGCTTCCTGATACGGAGTTACGGCATGCTCCAACAGGTCCGTGACTAAAGTCTTACTCTCGGGCAGTGAGTCAAGCCCAACGTGAGGTGCTCGTTCGAGCCTGACCCCATCGTGGAGAAGGAGGAGCGCAAGCGAGTCAACCAGCTGGCGCAGCGGGGCTTCCTGATACGGAGTTACGGCATGCTCCAACAGGTCCGTGACTAAAGTCTTACTCTCGGGCAGTGAGTCAAGCCCAACGTGAGGTGCTCGTTCGAGCCCGACCCCATCGTGGAGAAGGACCCGTCAAATTATCGGCCCATCGCGATCACCTCCATACTCTGCAAGATTATGGAGCGTGTATTGAACACCAAGCTCCTGGCATACCTCGAAGGTAACGATCTCCTCAGTGATCGGCAATATGGATTTCGCCGAAACCGGTCTACTGGGGACCTTCTGATTTATGCCACTCACCTTTGGGGCGAGGCCATCGAGAGACATGGTGAGGCTATCGCCGTGTCCCTCGACATTTCCAAGGCATTTGACAGTCTGGCACGACAGCCTAATAAGCAAGCTATCCGCGTATGGGATCTCCACTGGCCTGAGCTTCTGGATCACTGACTTCCTGAGAGGCCGATCTATTCGAGTTGTCCTTGATGGATGCTCGTCTGATCTTCTGGCTATTAACGCCGGGGTGCCTCAAGGCTCAGTCCTCTCTGCAACCCTCTTTCTGCTGCACATCAACGATCTGCTCAAGCCCGGTATCTTTGGGTATGCGGATGACAGCACGGTTACAGAGAGATACTTTTCTAACGCCAGAGCCAGTGTAGGTGACACCGAAACCCTTAGAGAGACCATGGTGGAACGGTTGAATTTGTCCTTGGATACCGTGTCCGAATGGGGCGCGGCCAACTTGGTTAGATTCAACGCCACAAAAACAGGCGTGCCTATTCACCGCAAAACGGAGCCAGTTCACCTTGGCTCCCACTTTCCAGAATGTGTCCCTTCCCGTGACCAACCATCTTGAGCTTCTTGGTCTAAGTCTAAAACCCAACCTAAACTTCGGGTCGACTATTGAGTCCAGGGCTAAAACTGCTGCCAAGAAACTTGGTGTCCTATTTAAGGTGAGGCGGTACTTCACGCCGAATCAGCTTCTCTCCCTATACCAAGCACAGGTCCGCTCGTGCATGGAATACTGCTGCCACCTTTGGGACGGTTCCGCCAAGTATCAGCTGGCGGCCCTGGACTCAATAGAGCACCGGGCTCATAGACTTTTAGGCGATGACCCAGCTGTCAAATCAAAATTACTGAGCCTCGATCATCGCCGACGAGTCGCATGTCTATCGGTGTTCTATCGGATACATTCTGGAGAATGCGCACAAGAGCTGCATGACCTGATTCCACCTTCCCCTTTTCATCATCGGACGTCCAGGCGCGGGGAGCGAATGCACCCGTTCGTGGTTAACATCCCATTTGTCCGCACAAAACGATTTGCCTCGTCTTTTTTGGTAAGGACGGCTAAGGAATGGAATGCGCTCCCGTCATCCGTATTCCCTGAGAAATATGACCTCGGTCTCTTTAAAGCTAGAGTGAATAGGCTATTACTGAACCGGTGAGCTCCATCTTAGGCTCTGTCTTCACTTTCCATCAGGTGTGTCTAGAGCCAATCGCCGATCAGTTTAACATAAAAAAAAAAGGAGGAGCGCGAGCGAGTCAACCAGCTGGCGCAGCGGGACTTCCTCATACGGAGCTACGGCATGCTCGAACAGGTCCGCGACTAAAGTCTTACTCTCGGGCAGTGAGTGAAGCCCAACGTGAGGTGCTCGTTCGAGCCCGACCCCATCGTGGAGAAGGAGGAGCGCGAGCGAGTCAACCAGCTGGCGCAGCGGGACTTCCTCATACGGAGCTACGGCATGCTCGAACAGGTCCGTGACTAAAGTCTTACTCTCGGGCAGTGAGTCAAGCCCAACGTGAGGTGCTCGTTCGAGCCCGACCCCATCGTGGAGAAGGAGGAGCGCGAGCGAGTCAACCAGCTGGCGCAGCGGGACTTCCTCATACGGAGCTACGGCATGCTCGAACAGGTCCGTGACTAAAGTCTTACTCTCGGGCAGTGAGTCAAGCCCAACGTGAGGTGCTCGTTCGAGCCCGACCCCATCGTGGAGAAGGAGGAGCGCGAGCGAGTCAACCAGCTGGCGCAGCGGGACTTCCTCATACGGAGCTACGGCATGCTCGAACAGGTCCGTGACTAAAGTCTTACTCTCGGGCAGTGAGTCAAGCTCAACGTGAGGTGCTCGTTCGAGCCCGACCCCATCGTGGAGAAGGAGGAGCGCGAGCGAGTCAACCGGCTGACGCAGCGGGACTTCCTCATACGGAGCTACGGCATGCTCGAATAGGTCAGAGATTCTGCTGAAATACTTCCCAACGACAGCGAGAATTCCGTATAGTCTGTGCGGAAAGAGACTCTTTCCGCACAGACTCTAGTGATCGACTAGTACTTACAACGATTTCGCGTAGCGCCAACTGCGGCAATTAAGAGCGCGCGGCGACGGGGTTTGCTTTTTTACCTGTCCTTTCTCCACATTTTTGGGATATAAATCCGTTTATTCATTAAAAATAGACTACCTAACAAATAAACATAAGCATGATGGCTGCTGTTAGCGTATTTTGATTTTAGGCGTTGATTTGTTATGTGTGCTCTAACCTTTTGAGTTAATTTTCGTGTACAGATCTACCTCGTGATGAAGAAAATGGGCACGCTGAGGCCCGAAGACGAGCGCAAATACGGCGTTTATGGTCGTCTGTCTATCGTCTCCAACTCGCCTAAGGTTAAAACATTCTCTTAACTAATTTTATTGAGTGCCACCCAAAGTTGCCAAATAGTAACACATTCTTATTTCTAGGGTAACAAAAGTATGTAACAATATATTGGCCACTTGGGTCATCACTATTTAACGCTGACTGTACAATGTTGTTATGTATAATGACGAATTGCGCCAATGTAATAAATGATATAATTTTTGTACTTACCGTCACTTTTGAAATTTCTTCTAAAATGTGTTCAAACTGTTCAAAGGCCATTTCATTGTAACATATTCCTCTTCAGTTGGCCAACACAATGTTTTGTTTTAATTTATTATTTACATGTTTATTTTTATTTATGAATTGGCGTTTGAACCTTGACATAAAGTAAAAAAAAAAACAAATATAATTGCCCGTTGTAGCTATTATTAATGTAAAATATTGTGTTTGCCTACAGAAAGTGTAAATGCATATCGGTGGAACGAAACAAACATTACGAAAAAATTGTAGATATAAGGACTTACGCAAGGACTTGGAACAGTTTACATTTTGTATATACAGCCCGCCATTGTAAAGACTGGCCAACAGAAACACAAGCCGGGCGGCCGCGGGGACCATTCTGATGAAGGCAAGTTTCACTTACTTTTTCGAAAAAGCTACCGATTAGACCCTCATGTCTGCGATAATTAATGGTTTCAGTGAAGTCGCCGAATTGTATCCCTATACATTGATTTGATAACCATATCAGAACTGATTTCAGTTAAATCTGCTTAATCTGTAGTCAATTCAAGTCTTCTGACCATTCGTTTTCAATAACAACGCAAAATGATTATTTCTCCGAATCCATTAATTTTCTGTGATCATTCATACATTGGGCTAAATTCAGTAGCTCTTGACCGTAAGATCTAATTCCTTCGTTGAACGCGACACCATATTACTGAAGTTACTGTTACTTCCTCAGGACTGGTCGTGCAGTGTCGCCTGGCGGCGCTGGCGGAGCGCGACGTGTAATGTGGTCGCGCCGCACTGACTCTTATCGTGAGTACCACATATTCCTTCAGTTTCAGTAAGTATATACAGGGTGCTTCCTGTAACAGGAGCGATAAATTAAATTGTAGGCTGTACTCCTCAAACTGACCAACATTTGTTCAGCAACTTTTGAAAATAACTCGTGTTTTGATTTTTATTACACTAAAGTTTATTCTAAGACGCAATGTATTGCAAATTTTGTTATGATTAAAGCGTGACAAGCAACGTCAAACACACTGATGTCAGCCTACATTGAAGGCAATATTTATTTTGTATGAAAAAGAGGAAGTCTAAAGAATTCATAATTTTTAAATGTTGCTGAACAAATGTTGGTCAGTTTGAGGAGTACAGCCTTAAGTTTAATTTATTGCTCCTGTTACAGGAAGCACCCTGTATAATTTGTTTTAAATGTCCGACCGAAACCGAATTTTTGGGCAACGCTCTAATTTCGGCCGAAACGTGATTTTTTATGCCGAAACCAAAGCTTCGTTCGGACATATGATTTTATATCATTTTATTTAATTACCCCCTTATTTGAGTTCATTTACAGCTCTTTTTTTTGCTTTTTCCAGATAAGCAACACCGATGCCATTTCTCAAAAAGAAATGTTTGTGCCCCAAGTCAATGTTGACCAACGCGTGCCCCCGTTATGTTTTTGAACACGCTATTTGCTCGGTTCCGTTGAGCGAGTTGTAAGATTGCCAAAGGTAATTTGTATTTGTCATATGTAAAGATAAAGATCGAGCGTTCCTATTTTGCTCAAGGTTTTTTTTATAATGTACTTTTTTAGTTAACTTTTCGTATGCCTTGTCAAGTTGTCACGTATCCGTCACACACAATAGGGTATTTATTGACTACCAGTCAAATCAGTTTATTTTTTGAATAGTCGAAACTTGTATGCTACTTTGGAATTTATATGAAATACTAGCATGTGACGTCACGATCAAATTACCTACTCTTTATAGTTTTTTGTATTAATCTTCTGGTGTTTTATTTTTTGCATGGTGCAACAGTTAAATACCCTATTTGGACTGTAATTTACAGTTTCAAGGTTATTAATTCAGTAGCAAATTTTTGACAGAGGCATACGAAGGGTTAATTCATAAATCTTATGCTTATGCTATGTCTAGTCAAGCTCCAAGAACACTGTCCAATCGTTATGTTCTGTAAAAATTCTGGTGATGAAAAAATAAGCAAACTCTGTGAAAATATATTTACTTTTGTTTACTTAAATGCAGTTTTTTTTTCAACTTTCCTCATAATCAATATGAAACAAATTCATTATATGTATTAAAACTATAGGTCTAGTTGTACAAAGTCCCGCTTTAACTTGAAATCACTTAATACTATCTGTGCCCTGTTTATCAAAAGCTTGTAACTTGTAATACAAGTCCCTTTCTAACAAAAGCTGTCAAAAAGTGACTTCCAACTGTATTACAAGTTACAAGCTTTTGATAAACAGGGCACAGGAATTACTTTTCATTGATATCAAAACCCGTTTCTCAAAAATTTGTAACTTGTAATACAAGTGGAAGTCCGTTTTTGACAGCTTTTGTTAGAAAGGGACTTCCACTTGTATTACAAGTTACAAGCTTTTGAGAAACGGGCCCCAGATAGATACCCTATTCACAAAACAATGTAGCTCAAGTTTCTACAAAGTTAAAAACCTGAACTTTGTTTAGTATGAATTGACGAATAAGTCGAGTGAACCAAAGAACCTTTTAAATTTCTAAATTCAAATTGCACTTTCTAACTTCTAAGCTATGCTTCTTTTTAGCATTAGATAAAAGGTAACAATCTTTACGTATCTTTTTATTAAAAAACGCTTTAAAAAAATTAGTAACTATTGTTTATTAAAGCAAAAGAATGTAAAATGATCGTATAAGATTTATAATTGTGGTTTATGCGTCGTTGGACTAAAAGTAAATATGGCGATGTATAAAAATGTCTAGATATAAAATAAAAATTGGTCCAAGTATTAGAAAGCCAATACTTCAAAATGTTTAAGTCCTATCAAGTCGGAATATAAAAATGACTACTTTCAAAGTATACACATGTCTAAGTCTTATCAAGTCGGAATATAAAAATGACTACTTTCAAAGTATACAAATGTCTAAGTCTTATCAAGTCGGAATATTAAAATGACTACTTTCTTTACATAGGTCCAGGATTATAATAATACATATACGGAACAAATTCATCCCCTCGTAACATCTAGTTCTTAAATTAAAACGAATAATATTCAATAAATATGAACAAGCTAATAGATAAGCGATCAACAAACAAGCTGAATTCTAAACAGACAAACTTTTATCTATAAATTATAAAAAAAAACTGAGAACATTTTATTTATTAATATTTATATATGCCATATTTACTTTTAGTGTCGCAACATATTTATATTTGGTCTAATATACAGATGCACATTTTTATACTTCGTCGAAATTATATACGCACGAACTTATGCAAGTAGACATTTTTATACATCGCCATATTTACTTTTAGTCTAGTGCCGCAACATATTTGTATTTGGTCTAATATACAGATGCACATTTTTATACTTCGTCGAAATTATATACGCACGAACTTATGCAAGTAGACATTTTTATACATCGCCATATTTACTTTTAGTCCAACGACGCATAAACCATAATTGTTACATATTTGCTGTGACTTAAAATATAACTGTTTTTAAATAAAAAAAAACACGTTAATATCGCTTACCTTCGTTCTAATGCTAAAAAAAACGAAGTACCTACAGAATCTGTACTGCATAATTCTGCCGTGCTAACAACAGACGCAGTAATCGCAGTTGAAAAGTCATGCAATTGTTTATCTTTTTCTCTTTGAATAAGTTCTTTATTTAAACGATGATTTTCATGCAAGTACTATTAGCAGGGCAGAATTGTTTTCCATCGTATTTCCTCGGAAACATTCATATTTGTCATGCTAACCTCAGTACTTTTTGTACCGAGACTGGCAAGACACGTTCGTAGGTATGTTTCAGTGAATTATGCACTACATCTGTATACGTAGCAGTGTTGGCCGAAACGTTAATGCAATTGAAAATGTTGGCCATTAACCGTTATAAATTGAACCTTAAACCGTAACGGACGATTACAGTTTACGGTTCAATTTATAATGGTTAATGGCCAACATTTTCAATTGCATTAACGTTTCGGCCAACACTGATACGTAGACGCCTTCTAGATATGGATTTTGTATGTTATTACAAAAGTAGTTGCATTCTGGATTTAGAATATTGATCATTCACGTAAGAAAACAAGCGTACCTCTCAAGTTGCACTTTGTAAATGATATAGATTGCACTCCCTGTCGTACTAAGTTACGGCGCCGGTCAGAAGAGCAGTTTCTTGGGTAGGGAGCCTCCGTCGATACTGTCGAGCAGTTTCCTCTTGAGCGTGGGCTTCTCTGTCTCGATCTTCGTGAAACTGGAGGGCATTGGGAGCTTGTTGCCCACTGTTGGGGCTGGCTTGTTGCTGGGAAATAATATAACATAATGAAATAGGATTATAGTATACAATACATGTCTGTGGGTTGCGTAGTGTTTCTTTTAGCAAAAAAGGAAATAGGTCCCATACTTACAACGGGTAAGTATCGCAACCTCAAAAGATTTATTGTCCAATGTTTCACGAATGGGTTTATTTAAATGGACGGATTTTCCGAAGGGTTACAAATCTACCTAAACTAATCTAATAACTTCTAAAACATGTTTTTTTCTAAAGGTTATAACAAGTTGCGACTCCACAGTCGAACAAATGTAGTTTTGTGGAGCTTTGTCCTTAACAAAAAAGGTGTAACTTTTGTTTAATAAATAACTAAAATAAAATAAATAAGTTACGGACTAACATAATAACTTCTAAAACATATTTTTTTATAAACGTTATATCTATCTATCTAATACCTTTAAACGAGCAATTCTTGTTTATTTATATATTTCGGGGATCTCGGAAACGGCTCTAACGATTTCGATGAAATTTGCTTTATGGGGGTTTTCGGGGGCGAAAAATCGATCTAGCTAGGTCTTATCTCTGGGAAAACGCGCATTTTCGAGTTTTTATGTTTTCCGAGCGAAGCTCGGTCACCCAGATATTAATAAGTTATGCTTGTTGAAACACGCGTTCAGTCAAATAAAAAACCAAATGAAACATCGGACTAAAATGTTTCTAAGTTGATTAGTATTTTTTTTGTATATTTTTTTTTCCTTATTTTCTCGTAATGCATGTTAATTATAAGATGTAATTATTTTTGAAAAGATGTGTCCCGCCGAGTTTGTTGCCGGTCCCATAATGGGATACCCTCCTCCAATTGAGGGGGGATTTAAATCTTCTCGTGGCAGACGTGTAGGGTTGGAGCCGGTCTACCTAGCTTTATTTGACGTTCATAAGCGCATTGTAATTATGCCTACTTGAATAAACTATCTTTATCTTATCTTTTAATCTACCTGTGGGCATACCTGAAGTACGGCATCTGCAGCGCCTGCGTGCAGTCGCAGCGTTTCGGCGGGAACAGCACGAGCAGGCTCTCCAGCAGTTGTATGAGGTCGTCCGGCGCCGCGCTGAAGATGTGCCGCAGCGGCTGCGCTGGGAACTGCTTGAATTGCACGTAGTCCGGCAGCCCCTTCATTCCCTGGAGACATTTAAAAAATATGCTGAGCAGTGATTCCTAACTTTTTTGGTGTTTAGGGGAGTGCCTGACCTAATTGAGAAAGTATTTTTTATGATATAGGAGGCAAACGAGCGGACAGATCGCCCGATGGTAAGCGCCTCAAAACCAGAGAGGTTGCAAGTGCATTGCCGGCGTACACTCTTTACATGACGGTCCGGAAATACCGCAGGCGACAGTTCATTCCTAAATTTACGATTCCTAGCATATCACTCCTTAGGCTTCGTTCCGGGCACATTCCATCAAACAAATTTAAGCACCTGATGAAACTTGCTGCAACACCAAACTGCTCTGAGTGCGATATAATAGAAGACGTCCACCATGTGTTGATGGAATGTGTCCGCAACGAGGCGCTGAGGAGTGACATGACATTCATCAAAACTACCAACTTAGGGACTTGCAACGTCGTCCTGGCATCGCCTCTATCGGACGAGGCCAGGATGATGTGCAACCTGTACTTAAAAATAATGTAGTGGTGTAAGTAATTCTACACTACTACATTATTACTTTATCTCACTACAGGGGTGACATAGTCACTGTGTGACAAAACCCCTTTAAAATTAAGATTAAAAAAAAAAAAAAAAAAAAACGATTCCTAGCAATATATACAAGGAAATACTATTTTACGCGTTTTGGGGAAACTAATAGATCGTAATAATGTTACTAACAGGCCAATTCTCATCATTAGGTGTGCCAAACACCTGGAATATGCGCGTGAGCTGATCCAAGTCCGACTCTCCAGGCAAGAAGGGCACCCGGAGCAGGAGCTCTGCTAAGATGCAGCCGATGGCCCACATGTCCACACCTGTGCCGTACTGCCGAGCCCCGAATAACAGCTCTGGTGATCTAGAATAAAATTATCTAAAAATCCTATGTGAAAATAGAACATTACATTTATCTTTTGTAACAAATATAAAAAAAGTGACAAATCCTTATTTTATTAAATCATTGATAAATTTATAAAAAACTGGCATGTGTAACAAATATGTTTAAGTATTATTGCCTTACCTGTACCATCTGGTCACTACTTGATGTGTATTTATTCTGGTGGGAGACCCAAAAGCCTTGGCAAGACCAAAGTCACCAATTTTCAATATTCCATCCCGATTTATCAATAAATTGTTTGGTTTCAAATCTCTGTGCAGTATCCAGTTCTGATGCAGATACTCTAAACCTTAAAATACAAATATTATTTATTAAGCTTATGGATACTTTTTTTATGTGCATGAGTGAAGCTTCCATTCTTTAATATAAATTTAAAACCTTATATTCTGAAAGTAAAAGGTTAAAATGGCATTCAAACATTCTATGCAATAAAATCTTACAGCACTTTCAATTAGTAGTATGGGTTAGTACTTCTAACTAAGGTTTTCAACCTCTTTAAGGTTTAATCATTAATGTCTCTCAAATGTCAGGGTTAAGGTACCTATAATATAGTTATAATATTTTAAGATGTCCAAATTGTAGGAAGAGTTCTTAAGTAATAATATAAAGGGGTAATCATATGACCAACTTGTCATTGAAAGGATAGTGAAAGTACCAGCTTCTGTCTTTATCTTATTGATTGTCCTGCCCATCTCCAATGAGCCCAGAATCAATATACATAGCATAGAAAGGGTTTTTGATATACGAGATCTTGGGCTTATTATGGATACTCAGCTTGACTTCCGAAAACACATAACTGGGACTTGTAAAACTGCGTGCAAAACTTTAGGGTTCATCATTAGAACAGCTGCCCAATTTACAAGTCTTAGGCCAGCGTTGGCGCTCTATTTTGCCTATGTTCGGAGTCGGTTGGAGTATGGAGCTATCGTGTGGGATCCGCATGAGGCCAAGTATACGCTCGTGCTTGAAAGAGTGCAGCGCAAATTTGCCAGGTTTGCCTATAAAAAGATGTTTGGCTACTATCCCTTTCTCTACCCTTCCCGCTTTGTCTTGGGCATGGTTGGCCTGGACTCTCTGGAACTCAGGCGCAAAAAGCTCCTCGTAGCGCATTTCCACTCTTTGTTCTGGGGTAGAGTCGACAATCCTAGTGTCCTGGGCCGCGTGGGGCTGGCTGTTCCGTTACCCAGCTTCTGTCCAATGGAAGGGGATTCGGTTTCGGGTGGCGCACGTCCCGCACGAAGGCGTAGGCGCCTACTGGCAGGCCCTGTGACGCGGACTGTACGTGCTGCGAGTGCGCCCTCCGCTCGGGCCATCGCACTTATAAATAATCTGCTGATGCAGGTCCCGGATGCCGACATCTTTGCTAACCAGTTAGGCATTTTCCTAGAAGCTGTCATACCTGTTCTCGACTCTATGTAAATGAATTGTATTATTATAATTTTTATTGACTTATTTTTTATTTGTTTATGTTTAATGACTTTTATTGATAGCGACATTTATTTATTCTGTGATTTCTGTGTAATTAATTGGTATATTCTCTGACTTAATTTTTATTGCATGCCTGTTACCCACAACTGTTTACTTTTAAGTTTTTATTTTTTATTGTACCTATACCGTGTAAGCGTTTTGGTGAAATACTGTTAGCTTATATCTGGGAAATAAATGAAATGAAATGAAATACAAAATAATAAAATGCCCTAAATTAATTATTTTAAATTACAAAGGTACTTACCACTCAATGTCATGATCATGTAAGCCTTCACATTAGCCGGAGTGAGCACAATGTTGCTGTCCTTAACTATTATCTCTAAGTCAGTGTCCATAAAGTCAAACACTAAAGATACATTTGATTTTTGTCCAAATACATCTGTAAAGTGAAAATATTACCTACTGTAAAATACAAAATATAACACAACCTTGGGAACAAATTGATTAAATATTTTTGTGTGCTTCTTTAGTGCCTATTCAACATTTACACTAAAATCACTTTCAGTTTTGTTATAGACTGATGTAAATAAAGATTCACAAACAATTTTATTAGTGACAATTACTCTGGGTTAGTTAAATTTTTTGCTGTTGTTGTTTCATGACTTTCATGAGCCACAAAAGGTTAAATACAATGTCAGTGCCAGATTAACAAATAAGCAAAGCTGATAAATTGTCTGGAAATGCTTAAAGCATCTAAGTGTCTTAATCCAGCAGTGTAGAGTTAGATCAACCACATTCCCATGCCAAATGCCAATACACCTTGAATCCCACAGTCCGTAACACATGGCCTGTCTGCATGAAGTACTTTTAACATGATTTGTAGATGAGGAAACATGGTTTCAAAGTGTGAACAGGAGACAGTATCTATCATCCATCTATGTAATAATATCCAGTATTACAATAATAACATGCTTCCTGACAAAATTGTTCCTAGCCATGTGATAAATATTCCATAGGGTTAAACTAGGCATAAGAACTTTATAATATGTACAAAAAATAGAATCTTCAGGTCAATACCTAACAGTCCAATCAAGTTAATATGCTGCAGCTCCTGCAACAGCTTTATTTCTCTGAGTGCAGTCCTGTTTATGCCATCCTGAGCCTCCAAACGGGAACCTATTTTAATCTTCTTCACAGCCACTATTTTGTCAGTTTTCACATCTCTTGCTTTGTAAACGGTTGCAAACTGAAATGCAACAACAAAAACAAAAGGTTGAGGTTATAAATGAATTTCGGGCTGAATTTTATTTATATTGCTACGAACTTTTAAAAACTACACATGTTATGATTAGGTTAGTAAATATGTATTTTGAGTAATACTCACTTGGCCTTCTCCAAGGAAGTCAATTTTTTCATAACGTAAGGTAGGCTCTTCCATTGTGACTTTTTGTTGATTATTACAAGTAAATAGTATTTATCTTATTCTCATTATGCTAGTAACTATACTAAACAAAGACTGTACAAAATACACCATTCATTTCTAGGTGCGATGGCCTTTTTGAACTCGCCTAGTCGCCTCAAAACGATGGCAAATTCAAAATTTGACAAATTATGTTTTTTTTTCCTTACGTGAGGGATGTCCAAAGTTGGTCCAAAGCAAAAACCGGTTTTTATAGAACAAGAAAGATGATTAAGCAGATGGTTTATTAATTGGCTCAAATAGCTTTTAGTGCGTTCAAATACCTCAGGCTTATCATACTTTTATTTAGTAAAGAAAATCAAATATTAATCACCGCAGTATTTCCATTTATTACAATATTTCTTCTAAAATTAAGTTAATTAATTAAGTTAAATTTTCATGAGTTATTAGCGCCTACGCCTGAACCTATATTATTATACTACTCTTTGCCTTTAAATAATAACGGGTAATAATAATGGGTATTTTCCTGAAATAAATTTTTATTTAATTTAATTTTAATTTAATTTAATTTAAATATGGAAATTTAATGGTATCAGAACGCACAATGATATAAATCTGTCAGTTTGACATTTATTTTGATGCTGTCATCTATCTATTTGTTGCAAGACGCGACGCGGTGTCGGCAGCTTTTAGATGTAATTATAAATGATTATTCGTCGTTTAGAATAATAATGGCTTCAACTAGCACTAATCCCGTATACTATGAAGATATTCCACCTGGTACTCTCAATGAGGAAGATTTTATTTGCACCGAAAAAATTGTGCCAAGAAAAATAAAACCCCAAAACATTGTAGTTCGACTCATGGATAGAGAAATTTACGGCTCCCGGCGACCAGGCGCTCATTTTCATGTTGTCCGCGAATACTATCAAAATGTTTTTCCAAATTTGACCATAGTCAATGTTGAAAAGCCACCGTGCTTCCTAAGAAAATTTAGTCCAGACGGGAAACATTTCATAGCGTTTTCTGCAGATCAAATGTCTCTAGAAGTAAGTTTGAACATATTTAAGGGGTCATATCAATGTAATGTCTTGGTTTGTTTTGGTAAACACATGAAATGTTGCAGATATATGAGTATCGGGGAGCTGCTGCTGCTGCAGACTTGGTTGCCGGCTATCCTCTGGACTTGTTAAATGCTGATGCTGACGTTCATTACAGGATAAGGACGCACATATTTTATAGGTTTTTTAAGGTAAGGATTGCTATTATAGTTTGTCAAAGGACTGTCTCATTTCAAACATAGACAGAGAATCATACTAGCTTTAGCACTTACACTAGTACTAGCACCCAAAAGAAGAATGAGTATAGTTTTTTTTGTTCTTATTTACTGCCAATTTGGTTTGACCAACTATAAGTACCTACTGAATTTAAAAATACAACTTTTATTTTAAATATAACTTTAACCTTCACAGCCAAAATTCACAGTTAATGTGTGTGTGCAAAGAGTGTTTGAGAGGCTACCAAACAACCCGCCGATGGAGCAACAGCTGAACAGAGAGTGTAGCCTGTTCACGGAAGATGGCCGCTATGTGATCATTGGTTCCGCTGCTCATATCCCTGATGACTTGAGACCTCACTTCTATCATATACATAGTAACAATGAAGCAGTTACACCAACTATAAGGTAATTGAATAATTGAAGCTTAAATAAGTAAAAAAAGTTTTGTGAGTTTTTTATAACTGAAACACCTATTTTAATAGGATTCCTCGGAACTGACTGTTAATTAGGCTTTGTCTTGTGGCTTGTATGCTGGCTTTAACAAAGTAAAAACTTAAAGATTGGAAATAGATTTTCATAAAATTTTATAAAAACATAATTTTTTTGTTTACAGGTCTGCCTTGGAAGACTACTCCCTTCATTTAGTAGATTTACACCATGGAAAGTTGTGTGACACCAAACATTTTAGAATAGACAAAATCTATTTATCACATAACCAAGGCATTTATCTATACAAAGAAGTGTTGGCAGTGTTGTCAGTGCAACACCAGACCATACACCTGTTTCAAATTGTAGACGGAATGCTGATAGAAATCAGGAAAATCGGCAGGTTTTGTTATGATGATGATCCTTTCCTTGTGAACTCTGTGTTTGCACCACCAGCTAATGAGAGGCCTTTCCATGAAGAGACAATAAATAGCCTAAAGCACAGGCTTCTTGTATTTCTGTTTAAAAGAGCCAAGTCCATCAGTGATGAAACAAAGGATCCTCTGGAATTAAGGAAGTTTTATAAATACTTTGACATGTTCAAAAGCTTAAGGATGTGGAAGATGCAATTGTTAGATGAAGACCATTTATTTATAAAATATGCGAGCGAGGAAGTGGTCACACTGAGGGTGGCTGAACCAAATAGTCAATCATCATTCTTTGTCATTTACAATATTAGTCAAAGTAAAATACTGGAAGTGTACGAAAACACATCAGAGGGGCTGTTGCAATTATTTGAAAATTATTGTGACTGCTTTAGAAATGCCAGACTGTGTGCAGATTCGCAGTTCACTTGTTCTCCTTCCAACAACTTGTATGCTAGACTGACACAGCAGAGGTTTAAACAAACCATAGTGAGAGCCATCTATGGCGGCCGGACAGAGGCTACAAAAAGAATTCTGGCTCAACTACCAATAAGTGCACAGTCTTACAGTGGATCTCCTTATCTAGATTTAGGATTATTCAGTTATGATGACAAATGGGTATCAGTTATGGAAAGGCCTAAAGCTTATGGAGAATATCCTATTAGGTAAGAATTAGTCAGTAATGAATGAATGAAATCTTTTATTTCAGGCAACTAGTGGCCCATACATAAATACCTTAAAAACTAGCATACATATTATAAAAATATAACTAAGCACTAAAAAAACACATTATGATTGCAACGCATTACGCAACCCCGCAGTGTCAGGGAACCGGCCGCGGAACCGCCGCAACTTGACACCCTTCGGCCAAAACTCCTTGGTGAAGGTCGCTAGATGTTCAGTCGGAACGGTCACCACAAACGAATTAAAATTCGCATTGTGTCGAGATTCCAACTTCGCGACCCTCAGGATGAATTTTGCTAATAATGTAGTAATGTCAGCATAGCACATAGAATAGTTAAAATTCTCAGATACAAATAATTATGTAAACTAGAATCATTTACAAAGTCCTTTACAAAACTTGTATTATTAATTTACTTGTGTTCATTAGTCTTTGAAGTTCTCAAAAAAGTCTGTAGATACTCGTATATTACCTCTTTTTATTTAACTTTTGATTGTTTGTAGCAAAGATCATGTAGGTAGTGGATTGCAGCTTTAATCATGATTAAAGGCGTCTTACTAGAGTCAAATAAATTTGAACCTTTAAAACGCTAGTCACGTTTCATATTTGAATGGCAGTTTCGTTGACTAGTATAGGTGAACCAGGATCCTATTGAGGGTGCGCCATGTTGCGGAATTTCACTGGAACTATTTTTTTCATACTACACTGAATTGTCACCCTATACATGAGAATAACAGCGCCCTCTTGACAATTATCATATATTACTGGTCAGGCTATAATATGCGTCCTACATTGCTGAAGTCACGTTTATATCTCGTAGATTCTACGCCCGCGACTCAGGCCTGCTCAAGTTTAAGATCTACGCGGGCGTGCTGGGGCAGTCGGTGCCGGCGTCGGCGCGCCGCCTCGTAGCCTTCACGTTCCATCCCACAGACCCCTTCGCCATCTCCGTGCAGCGCACCAACGCTGAATACATCGTCAACTTTCATATCAGAAACGCTGTCTTGAGCTGACGTCCGCTGTGTCCCCATCAAGCTGTTCAACTGGCTGGTTTTAGCTAGTTGGATTGTGACAATGTCTGGTGTGATATGTGTGGCAGTTGGCGGAAAACTTATCACTCGGTTTTGAGTATAGTCCATTTAAGCGCGCTAAGATTTAGGATGGTAGATTGATGTATAATACATATATGCTTTAATTTAGAAGTGATAATGATATAATAACAAGAATGTTGATTGTTATATCGTGGAAATATAATATTTAAGAATGACTTATTTTACTAAAATCTAATGATATGCTAATAATATGCAATAATTGTATTAAATATAAATGTTACATTATTCAGAACAAAATATAAATAACCACTTTTGGATTATGCCTCTTGTTTGAATCTTTCGGAAAATGGAAACAGTCCGAAAGTAAAAAAAAACTTGTTAAAACCTATTCCCTTTGTTTATTTTTCTAATCATAATGAATGCCATGTAAACAACTGTGTCATTGACAGATAACATATCGGCCTAGATATGTCAACAATCAAAACATTTATTTAAAAATGGGAACACAACACCAAAAGTAATCTAGCCCTCTAACATACCCCATAAGATGAACAAACCGGTGCACTAGATTTCAAGATGCAATACTATTCACCGCATAACGGATATCCGAATAACGAGGCTGCCTTTCCTTACATACCAAGTAAGCATCTGTGATACCATATAGAATCAGTAATATTTACCTTACTTTAAGTATCTACAGAAGGTTCACTCGCCTTAGGCTGCCTTTCCACTTCAAGGCGGAGATGAGAGCAGACGCACGCACGTCTCCCCATCTCCACCTGTGGGAAGGCCGCCTAACTTTTGGAGTGAGTAACACCTGCACATACTTGAGCAGTTTTTCTATCTATAGTACAATATAGGACGGCCTCTCAGCAGGTCAATGCACTAAAATGTCCTGTTCAATTCATTCAAATATAAGACATGCATAGGTTTTTATGAAAAGAGTTTATGAATAACGCACCTATACGTAGAGCGTAAATATAGTCCATCTTAAATCAAACCTTTGAATTAGGTTTAGTGAGCCACTGTACCCGGCAATTTTTTTCCGAGCTACTGTTCCCTACTTGACCCACAGTTGGAGAGCTTGTCATATTCCCTTGTGACACCTATCTAGTTACATAACTTCACAAGTGTTATTATTTTAACAATGGGTAGGGAATATTACGCAAAGCTACGCGTAGGAGGCGCCACTAGCAGTAAACAAACCGCCTTGATGCATCAATCACAATGTCACATTTCTTGGTAACAAGTAATCCGTGAAAACTTGTCAAAAAACTGTTTACGGCATAGTAGGTATAGGTATATAAGTTACTCTATGTGTGCTGCACCCTAGCGGCAGAACATTACAGGAATACTCCCTAATGTGTCGGTTTTGTCTGAAAAACCTATCTGCCGTAGTGCCGATTATACTCATCAGCTACGGCAGTTTCAGCGCCACCAGTGTTCCCATGCTCGCAAATAGTAGGCGAGGGAGACGTGACCTCGGTGACGCTGCCCGACGGGACTCTCCAACTGTACTTCATACCCGTCTCGCGGACCACCTGCTTCAACCAGTGGGGCGCCATTCCAGCTTGGTTCATACGTACTATTCCTAATCTGTAAGTATTTGGGGCGACATCTAGATGTTCAGAAATGCCTATAGATGGCGTTTCGCTGTAAACATATATCGCACTTATGATATTATTTCTGGTAGGTACTTATTGTTAGTTTAGTTCCACGCTGATTGATGTAAGAGCGTGTTCACATTGTCCGATCCGATATCGGATGTGGGATTCATAAGGAATGGAATTCATTCATAAAGTGGCCACACACTTTTGCAGCTGAGCGTTCATTATTTTGTATCGTATTGTGTATGATGTAGCCATATATAATACTAACTACAGTATGTAATAGGTACTAGCTAACGATTCTAACGAAATGAAATAATAGTTTTGCAGCGCCTCAGCCGTTCGCGTCGAATTACCGAGATAGTACACAAGCCAACAACATCTTCCTACAAAATGATGCAGTAAACGAAGAAATATCAAAATATCAGTTCCAAGTTAGTGGACTATTTTTTTATCTGTCACTTCCAAACAATAAAAATAATTTAAAATACTTCATGACAATCATGACATTATATTCTGCCATTATTTACGCCATCATAGTTAACGATACTAACTTACCAGTAAATCTTACCATTGGATAAAGTCTATCAAGGGCTAGTGATCCAGAGTCGCCCGAGACAGTGAGTTTTTCCACTTTACATTAATTTCTTAAATCTTAATGTATTGCCGTTAGCGTTCGTTAAGATTTCTTAAGATCGAGATAGAAAAACATTGCATCCACGTAAGGTTGTAAGACTTGTAAGGGATTCATCAGTTGTAGAGTAGCAGTGACTCTTAACCTTTTGGACGCCAATGACCGATATATCGGCACCGTAGGTTCAACGCCAAAGGCCGATTAATCGGTCACAGACCACAGAGCAACATAGACCTACGTGCATATGCATAAAGTTCAATTTCAGTTTTGACACTTCGGTGACGTGGCGTCAGCGTGACAGCTTTTGTGTTTGACACGGCGTCGAAAAGGTTAACTATAAAAGTCGGTAAGTACCTACGTACTTATACCTAGTATTTTTGCAGTTCCACAGTGACAAACAGACGTCATCAACAGACTTGCAATATTTCTGTCAACCGCCACACCCCTTCTGGTACCCGCGGCAATCTGTCGAAACTCAAGCTGAACCCGTCAGATCCTGCGACGTTTGCTGCAGGGCGTGCACCTGCAGGCCAAGCAACCCTGAACCCCTGCAGTCTCGCGGCAGCGAAATGTCAGTAGACGGCAAGGATGAAGACAAACCCACATGCTCGTGCACTAAAAAAGTGAATAAAGTCCGGTTCAGCTCCGATAAGCTCTGTGATAATTGTAAAAATAAGTGCAATGTGATGCGCTCTACATCTGATAAGTCTAATTGAACCCCGGCAGTGCTCGATTACGCCTCGGGTTATGCGACAACTATACGCGAGTCAAAATAATCTGTCCAATGTCCAAAAACCAAAACATATATCAATGACAGCGGCGTTCAAGCACTGATGATGACACTACCGCTTCAAAGGGCAGATGATTTTGGCGCAGGTATAGCGATTAATGGATGGGGCATTAAAACGACAGAGGATGTTGAGTGAATTTATATTCTGTTATTATACATATACTTTATACCTTAACATTATGTATTTACAGTGAAAATAAAAGTACAGTAATAAAAACAACTTGAGATTTGTATTCTCTTATGTTCATACATAATGCACACAGAAACAATATACAACACGAACACCACGGCAGTCCTTAAGGCTTACAACGAAATAACCCTTTAGACTAGTGCACTTGTACGAGAAATTAATAATTACCGATAAAGGAAGACTCTAGCTAGCGGGAACATAGTTCACGTTTTCTTTCAAAATACATAGAATATACTTTGGTAGACAAAACTCTTCTGCCGACCGTCCCTCAATTTTCAAAGGCGTCATAAATAATAAATCGTAATAAACAATTTAACACTTAAAACTAGTATTGCATAATGAAAGTTTAAATAGATGAGCTGCAGTTTTTCATGCTTTCAGTTTGATGAGAAAACATAAATAAATGCATTGCTTTCCAGGCATAAATGGTGCACCATAGACATATGTTATATCAGTGCGGGTGCAGCTAAATGCGATATTGTGATGCAGTTTGTGCGAGTGGCTACTCACAGTCGACATATACTTTAAAAATAATTGCTGTCTTATCTCAGAAACGGAATAAATATTTACATAAAAGAATACTAAGACGGATTTGTTAGACCTGTACTCCAAAATCATAAAATTGTTGTAGTAATTCACCGAATCGCATTTCACCTTGAATGAAAAAGATATCACTAGATTTTTTTACTTGACGCACTTTTACGCGTAGTTTTTGACATTAGTATAATTAATTTGTAGTATTTAATTTTTCGTGTAGTATTTTACCGTAGTCGCATTTCGCCGCGATCGACGTTTGTTTGGGACTCTAACTTGATACATTAATTTGAAGATAATTAGGTTTCTTTTAGGGAGTAATAAAGCAGCTTTGTGTCTTAGATCATTTGTTTTGCTTTCTTTAACGCCAAGTATCCGAAATTAAGAATTACACCCAAGTTTACAGAATCATCAATCTACTCAATCTTCATACTGTTGCGTCGAATCACGTCGCCAATACAATACACGATCGAGGTGAAATGCGACTAAAGTAATAAAAGATTGAGTCATAACGCGAAAGTTAAATGCACGATCGAGGTGAAATGCGACTAAAACTTATAGCCACTAGAAAAAAAAAACTATTGAGACACAATGCGAAAATTAAATATGAGATCGAGATGAAATGCGATTCGGTGAATTACTACAACAATTTTATGCTTTTGGGGTACAGGTCTAACAAATCCTAAGACGGATAAAGTGGTGAAAAATGATGTAGAAGTTAGTTTGATCGCAGACAACCTAGTTACCGCATTGTGTGATGTCATGGCAGACAAAACTACGGCCACAATATTTTTCCCCACGTTACTTATTCGCCTTAGCATTTATTTGTCTATAATATTTGGAAACAAATTTCCCATGAATGTAGAGTTGAGCTTTCAGAACGTTAGCCGCGGAAACGAATTCAAAATGGAAATACATTGAACAATCCATTATAGTTTCAATCTAATCACACTCATACATAATATAATATGGCCACTGCAAACATTAAAACTGGCGTTCGGGTGGATTCGTAATAGACATGCACCAGCTTAGACATTATTACATAAAACATATCACAAACTATCCATTTAGTTATAAACTGACAGCACTCTACATGAGATTCAAAATCGTGGACAATACACCGTTTAATTTATTTCATAATCAATATAACTCTATTACATTTATCTTATACATCGCAAAATCAACCTTTTGTGTACATATACTATCAATTTTATTATTATCAATATAATAGCACAACCTGAAAGTTGGCCGCTGCAACTTTTCGCTTTATGACTAAAGCATTATCTTACCGAGCTACTAGACAAAGTGCAAACCAATGCATTACATTACAATTAATCACTAACGCACATTTTCTAAACTGCATACAGTAGTTTATAGCTAAGCAGCGCTTTACTCTCAAGTGTATTCTCACTCTAAACTGCACTTTACCACAGAATAAATAATAGTACTAAGTACAAAAGACTCACTCTCTAACAAAACGCGTCTGTTACGATCAACACAGATATGGCCGCTAGGTGGCGACAGCGCCACGTGCGGCTTATGGCTTTCCCCAAAATTGGGGCCGGAACGGATGTACTTTTAGCTACATGTAGCAAAGCGACGAAATCGCGGAGTGAGCCACGCCTGACTTTACCGAATTAGCTAATTGTGTAAAATCATCAGAAAAACTAAACACTAATGGATCTACACTCATCACTGGGTTACATTATGTATTATAAAGAACTAATCATTTTGTAGCTATTAAATCTTCCGAAAAATACATAACTTCTGCATTTTTGCGCTATAGCAAGGTGTATACTTGAAGTGCATGCAGTAGTTTCTCGTTTTAACGTTATCAGTCGTCTTATCGGTTTACTGTGGAAATTATAATTATGATACAAACACTATTACAAACTTTATTTGACTAGACAGTAGCATAGTACCGACAAACAACCGAACGCGGTCCATAATGGGTGGAATCTTTACCGTAATAATTCGTTACGCATTTAGGCCTCGAATAAGGATAAAAAACAATAGTACACATCATACTAAAATCTGTCAATTTTCCCTCTATAACACACCAATTTTACATGCTACCTAAACTAGATTAGAAGTACTTCATGAGGAAGTGTCTTTAAACATAATATCAAAATAATTTAGTACTTAACTATAGGTTATTTTTAAAATACATTTTGCAACTTCACAGCACTTTACCTAATCCTGTGTGAGAATGGATGTAGAGTCTAAGTTATATCTTTACTAGCGCCCTCGGCCGTCCACGCCGTTCACTGTGGACAAACAATTCAATGTTAGTATATATGTAAAGACCGCTTTACACAGGGTGGATTTTCTTTTTGGGTCAGTGAGGGCAGCTACCAGATCCCGTGCTGCTACGAGAAAACGGTCTAAGAAGACCTTCCCTCGATTTTAAATTAATGAAGATTGGTTTTTACAGATTTTGGAAAAAACATACAGGATGCGAGAAAAAGGTAATTTTTGCCAACTTTTTTTTTATGCCAATCGATCCCATTACTATTAAGGATCAAAAGCTTGTATGGAACTAAAAAAAAAATCCGACTAGAAAAGCCACAAATCGAGGAAAACTTTTCCCATACAATTTGTATGAAAATGAAAACTATTATTTTTCATACGCTATTTTTTGTATGCCAATCGATTCCATTCCTATCCAGTATCAATAGTTTCTTTGGGGTCAACTTACGGTAATGTACTAAAAAGCCGGTTTAAAAAGCTGGTTTTTTTCTCGATTTTGGCCACCGGAGCCTATGGGTATTTCATTTTGAGAAAAGCATTATACAAATCTCGACGAGAAACGGGCTCGCCGGCCGCGCATGCCGATCCGGTCTCGCTATGTTCGGCGTTCTATATCTACTCTATAGACTCTATAGTAATGTACCAATGCACTATAGCTGTACATTACAACACCGGTGCTAAAGTAGACTGACCGGGTGGTCCTGGGCCTGGGCGAGCGCCTGGTCCTGGATGGCGGCGAGCGTGCGGCGCGTGGCGGCGAACGTGGGTCGCTGCGCGGGGTCGGCGTGCCAGGCGGCGCGCATCACGTCGTACGGGCCCGCCGGGCAGCCCTCCGGCGCCTCCATGCGGTACCCCCGCTCCACGTGCCGCACCACCTCCGCCAGCGGCTGCGACCAAACACATACAGCGTCAAACTAAACTATACTACCTCTCCTCCCACGATACATACGCCATGTGACTTCAACGTAACGAATAACAATGAAATACGGTACGGTACATTTGTTTTATAAAAAAAACTTACAATTCTAGGATATGGCACCCTTCCGAACGAATAGATCTCCCAGAGCAGGATACCGAAACTCCACATGTCAGACTTATTTGAAAATTTCTGAAACAATAAAAAATATACATTGAATATTACAAATTCTTTTGCAACCGTGCGAGTGAGTGGATGTTTGCCGAGTGGTGGTAACGCACGTTGTACTTGAGCGCCTCGGGGGCGGTCCACTTGATGGGCAGCTTGGCCTGCAGGCGCAGCTGGTCGGCGGGGTCGTCGGGCGCCTGGTCGGTGCGCGCGAGGCCGAAGTCCGCCACCTTGGCGGTCCCCTCCGCGCTGATGAGCACGTTGCGCGCCGCCAGGTCGCGGTGCACCACGCGCTGCCGCTCCAGGTACTCCATGCCGCAGCACGTGTCGCTGCAACACACAAGATTCCTTCTTATACGTTCACGACTTAACCCTTAAATACATGATTTTTTCGTTTTGCCCGAAATTAATATATATATCACATAATTGTTTGCCGTTTCTAGGAAAAATAGTAAAAAAAAATATATCATCGATTTTCACTGGGAAATCAGTGTTAAAAGTTGCATAGTCTAAATCATATTTTTGAAAATATATAGCTATTAGTAAGGGGTATAGGAAAAATCTTAACTGCCAACAGAAAGGTACACTATTTGTGATGTTCCTATGATAAAATTTGTAAATATAAAATAATTACAAACCCCGAAAAATCTGCCCAAAATCACATACTAAAAATCATCAACTTCCAGGTTTTTCCAAGTTTTCCGACATTTCGTCTATAAACAAATGTAACTTTTATAAATTAAAATACTGCGTAAATTTATGTAATAATTCGGAAAATTTATTAGTTTTACTATTGAAATAATATACAAGAACAAATATAATTTGTTTAATAATGCATAACATTTGATGTTTATGTTGTGTGTATAAATGCATCACTATGCATTTAAGGGTTAAGCGAGGTTTTAAATCTACACTCATTAAAAACGCGCGTGAAAATCACGGGTCGCTCCGCACCGCCAAACATACCACGGTCGGCCCAACGCAACATATGTCGATCGATCCGCCGCGTGTCTGTTTCTTGGCGCGGATTAAGCTCTTAATCAGACGGCGCGGTGCGGCGAGCCATATAGGTACTTAAACCGTGTATCTGATTCGCGCGCTGAAAGGCGAACTTCTTTGCTGCGACGCCGTGAAATATCTCCGGGGCAACCACTTTCGTATCCACTTCACGCGCATATATCTCGCAAAACTGATGCCCGCTGGTCAGGTAACCTTATCCTTCATATATGTAGGGATAGCACAGTGTACTCACTAGGCGAAGTTGATCTGGTCCCGCTGCGTGACGTAATGGCGGCCGCGGCTGCGCAGGTAGTCGAGCAGCGAGCCCTGCGCGCAGTGCTCCGTCACCAGGCAGGTCCCTGACGAGCTGAACACCAGCCCCAGTAGCCGCACCAGGTTCTCGTGCTTGAGGGACCTGAACACACAAAGTAACTTAGAAATTAAAATGAGGAAGCATATGTCATGTCGCAAGGATAGCGGAATCAAAAACTACTAAAGGTAGTCTTTAGCCCAGGGCAATCCTGTTCTGGACATGAGTTTATTAAGACCAAGAAAATGAATTAAATTGAAGATTAACAAGGATGAATGATATGCCTTCTGGGTTACGGAGAGTACGAACGTAAAGGAGTATTCCATGAAATTGTCTACCGTTGTCTATGGGTAGATATGTACGAGTTTCTTTCTCTGTGACAAATATGCACAGAAAAAAATAATCGTCAGCTTTAAACATCGCAAAAGAAGTTGAAATATACGAAATAAAATACTGTTTATACGACAACGGTTTCACTCACTTGAATTTTTAGTCGCCATTGGCGACATGTGCACGAGTTGCAGTCGCCGCGAGCACTCGAGCCTGAGGATGGACCCCCGAAGGGCCCGAAACATGTCGCCAATAGCGACTAAAAATTCAAGTGAGTGAAACCGTTGTCGTATAAACAGTTTAAAATATGTCTCACGAAAGTTTAATATCGATGAAATAAAATACGTTTGTCCGGGACAACCCGTGGAATGCTCCTGAATGCTATTTGACTAAGATTAGATGTTCCCGAGGGTCTCCAGGTCACTATACTATGCAACAAGTACTCACGCCATGACGGAGGCCTCGGCACGGAACTTGCTGGCCGCCTCGCGGTCCTTGAGGATCTTGACGGCCACCTTGAGGGTCCCGTTGAGGATGCCGAGCATCACGTCCCCGAACTCGCCCTTGCCGATGTTCTCGCGGATCTCCAGGTCGCGCTCGTTGATTATCCAGCCTGGATGTTTTATGAAAGGTTAAACAATTAAGTTAGTGTAAGGCCTAAGTGGACGCTCGAAGCGGAGCGTTCGGCGGGGCGTGCAGCGTGACGTCGAGCTCCCAAGGGATTTGAGCAGCGTGCACTAAGGCCGCTCCTATACGCTTGCATTTGTTTAACATGCACGCCGCACGCCCCGCCCCGCCGTACGCCCAACTCGAGCGTCCACTCAGGCCTTACACTTAGTCCGGTGGGGCGTAGCGTTATAGCAGAAAAACGTGACCAATACAGAAAGAAGCTATTCTGTTTTTACTTCTCCATAAATTTAACAGATACTCCTAAAGATTTTTTTGTTGATGATACTCGTAGGTAAAAAACCTAGACATAGTTCTGTAGGACTCTTGCATTTATAAGGTAAGACACTGTCGCTGGCAGCAGAAGCTTAATGTACTGTCGAAACTGTTCAGGTTGGACCGACTAGCGGTAACTAAATTCAAAGTAGGCAATATAAAGGAAATTTCCGGAAACTGAGTTATGTCATAGAGAAAAAAATACATAGAGTGCTCACTCCATACATCAGTTCAGACTATTAATTTCAGTGTCTACATCTAGCATCGAGTAGCGGAACTATCAGTACTGCTACTTGACAATAGATGTAGCACCAACCATAAAGTCCTATCTACAGCATAAGACTTTCCGGTCGGGGCTCATCTATTGTCAACTAGCAGTACTGATAGTTCCGCTACTCGATGCTAGATGCTAATAGTCTTTTTGGTACTAAAACTGATGTATGGAGTGAGCACTCTATGTATTTTTTTCTCTATGAATGTGAATACTAACGCGCGTCGAGGAACTTGGCGGCGTCGACAGTGTCCTGCGGCGGGGGTTGTTGCTGCGCGTACGTGGGCGCGAAGTGCGCCTGCGCCGGCACCGGCGGCGTCGGCGGGTACGGCGGCGGCTGCTGCAGAACACACGTTACGTTACTAATGGTTCAGTTCAGCGGGCGAGGTGTTCAAAATTACCTTGACACGCTCTTATTTTCTTAACAATAAAGCCGCGTCAAGATCATTTTGAACACCTCGCCCGCTTAGCAACTTTTGTTGCTGACTGCTCACTGGCTCGTAGGTACCTACATTTTCAAGGAAGCAGTGAAAGAGACTGAGGGGTACAGCGGGACAAGAGATTTGTCGAAAGGATCAAGACTGACTGCCGTTTGTATCCCAACTGCAATTGATTGCGCTGGCAGTGTAATCCTCATCTGCCAAGTAGTAATCACCTGTAGTGCGCACGCGATATGTCTGAAAACGTATCAGTACAGCCATGAATGCGCGCGACACACGCACAGTTGCATGCAGGCGCGGCTCGCCTTAAGGAGCGCTTGTGCGGTGCACTCCCATAAATAATCAAAATGAAATTATGGTACCTATTTAATATATTACTATTTAAGATCTATCGTAAAAAACTCAATACCAATTAAATAATAACCTTTCATTATAAGTTTATAGACAGCTCACCACTACCTACACGGCGTACTCCTATAATTTCATAGAAATCAAAGGTAACGCGCGAAGCGGAGCGCTTTGGATTGCGCTCCTATGGAAAAAGATTTAGTGCATTCGATCAATAGGAAATTTAATAAGAGCGAAAGAGAAGTTTCACCACAGCTCCGCACGTGAAACAGAAAATTTTCTATGAGGGAAGAGGCAAAATGGGTGCGGCGCTCCGAGCCCGGTTGATCGGCGCGCGCATCCCGCGCGCCATGTTGATGTTGTTTGTCACTTGTTTCTAAACAGACCTTAGTCAATTTTAAAGTACATACTTTAAAATTGACTAAAGTATGCAATTTTGGCTTT
The DNA here is from genome assembly GCF_948474715.1 of Cydia amplana. Classification (NCBI taxonomy): domain Eukaryota; kingdom Metazoa; phylum Arthropoda; class Insecta; order Lepidoptera; family Tortricidae; genus Cydia; species Cydia amplana. The sequence goes on from NC_086086.1 coordinate 11,263,819, forward strand.
TTTCATTCTAAACAATGAAACAAGAGTTTAAACAGTTAAAGCACATAATTTGTTTGTTGTGAGGTGTTTAAAAATTAATGAATTTAACGTGAGAATGTGAAAAAGTTTTCAAAATAGACTCGAGTTAAATTATGGTCGACCTTGAACTTTCGTAGCAATATTAGTCAAAAACAAAAACTTATATATTTTTTAAATCAGATCAATATGCAAAAACACCGTGGTTGTGTTGTGTGAATGTGATAAAAGTAACTAGCTTATTTGTTTTTCGTGTTACCTATAAGTATGTTTTGTGTTTGGCGCGGGCGCGGGCGACGGCTGCGCGGTGAGTTTGTTTGGACCGAAACAGGTGTGTTAACAATTTAGCACATCTTTCCATAAAATATGTATCTATATACCTGCGGATGCGGTGGGTAGGGGGGCTGCAGCGGGTTGCTAGCGCCGTTGGGGGCCGCCTTGGGCAGGCACCGCACCAGCTTCGTGCACAGCCCGTCGGCGTCTTTTAGGTAATGCTGTAGACAATACGGGTTCCATATTATATTATATGTATATAGGCAGTTGAATAATGAAGAGCGAGATATTTGTAATGATGCAATAATAGTGATTTTAAATATCACAATGGAAACTGTTGTTGGAGAATAAGGGCTCATTTAGACGGCGCGCGAACTCGTATACGATTTTAGTTATATTGCGGACCATTTTGGTTACGTCAATTCAGCCGACCGACGACCAAATGACGCAATGTAATGAAACTCGCATGCGAGTTCTCGCACCGTGTAAATGAGCGTTAATATTTGAGATCAGTTAATTTTAAAAATCGAGGTGATTTCAGCCAGATCTAGTGAAAATGCCATTCCCGAATCGCTCGCGCCTTGCACGCGTGCTGGACATCGTACTAATGCTTGCGAGACGTTAGCGCGCCTTTCGCAAGCGGCGTTTATATCTACCAGTGTATAATACATACGAGATTAAAGTACATATGTGTTAATTCTCACGTGTATTAAATCAGTCATGTTGTCGAAGAACTCTTCGTCGTCGATGGTGAGCCTTTGCGTTTGACTGTCCGGCACCGTCGCCCATTTTACACTGCGGAAAATAACATAACGTTCAATACATGACAATACTTAAGAGCAATGAAAACGAGTCACTTTGTATACCGGCTTTCTAAATGCTCGATATAAACACGTTATGTCACTCTTTTGGTCATTATTAAACCGGTAATGGTCTTCTTCTTCGACAATTTGGAGATGACAATGACTCTTTATTTCTATGGTGGTTCCCGTCTCTTTCTGCTTTGCCGCTCGAAGAACGAAATCAGATGTATATTGTCAGCATCTATTGCAAAACAATGCACCAAAAGTAGTAGTCGTAGTAATCACTTTATTGTACACAACACAGGTTTACTATACAAATTTACAGAAATAGAGTAAATAAGTATGTGCCACCCTGGAAAACTTTTCCAAATTATCTTTTTCAATTCTCTACAGTTTGCGTTGAAATATATTTTGTCACAGTCTAATTGTTCTACATACAGAGACATACCTATCTCTTTTTGATGAGCTGCTAGCAAAAAATAAATACTTTTGACTCGTAGTCTGATCAGCTACTTTTGATGAGATAGACTGTGTTGTGTGAGGGACCACTGATCACTTTAACCGAGTTCAGTTTATACATAGAACAGCTTGTAGCAATCTTGAGACTACAAAGGTACTCCCGTACTAGGGTCTAGAAGTATACACGGTTTGTTGTATTTGTAAATATTTTAGGATGCAGCTCGAGCGCTACTCGCGATGTAGCTTAAAAATAAATATGTAATAATGTTGTTTAACCTGTCCTGTCCCACTAGCATTGACTTAAAATTAAAGTTGCTTTAATAGGCTCATATCTGGGTCAAAAAAGGATAGGGCCATATATCCTTTTTTGACCCAGATATGGGCCTTGGGAGAGGACAGGTTAAGAGTGCACTTATATAGTTCACGGTAGACTGACCGGTAGTGCTCGACGCGGCCGCGGAAGCGCACGCAGAGCGTGTGGTCGCCGGGGAAGTTGGTGCTCTCGCGCACGAGGAACACGCCGTCAGGCGAGCTCGACAGCAGCGCCTCCGCGCGCTCCCGAGAGATGGCGCCGTGGTGCCAGCTACCACGAAACATAACACCTCAATATAACACTTACACAAATAATATAAACATAAAAATGTAACCAGAATCAGAATCAAGTATTTTATTCGTGATAAACTTAAAACTAAAATTACATACAAGGGTATATAACTAAAAACTACAAATATTCATAAAATTGGTAAGCGTTAAAGTTTACCACGAAATGGACTCGCCTCAGCATAATACTGACCCGAAATTCAGCGCTGATCTTCCGGCGAGACCATTTGTGGGCCCCAATCGCAGCCGTACGACACTGCCCTATCATACATGATATAACATGTACAACAAAGATAGTTTTGAAATGGGGGGTTGAATTCAGGGCGGGGATACTAACTAGGTCTGCCTGACGAGATATATGCGGGCAAAATAAAGGATTTTCAGGCAAAGGCAATGATTATCACAATCTTTAAGCTGTGTTTCCACCAAAGATGTGCGAGGGTGAATAGCGAAATATGTGTTTGTTAAGAACTAATACAATTGACAATATTCTATTGGTAAACGCATCCTTACAGCTTACAGAGAACGATCGTAAAGACACGGTGTCTTGAACAACTAGTGTTTGGCTAGACGAGTTAACTACATTACAAAATCAACATGAAAAAAATAAATAAAGGCCTACGCTAATACGCTACGCTAAATTTGCATGTTGTCTTGAGATAGTGGATTACGGTGGACCAATTATTAGCCTCACTTTAAGACCTGTTACTAACACTTTTTCTGCAAATAAATATGAATTTGAATGATAATTGATAAGCTGCTAACGCTAATTCGGATTAAGATATCAGTGTACTAATGTACCTTAATAGTTCATCTGATTAAATTCATTATAAAAGCAATTTTGTTATTGAAAAAACATGTAGATTGCTATCGATCTAATCAGATATATGTATTTCTGTGGATATCCCATTCCATGTCCTTTAAATAAGTATTAAAGTTACATTTATTTAAAAATATATTATCATCGCACACATTAACAATTTATTAACTTCACACTGTCACATTATTAAAAAATTTTGTCCGTTCGCTCACTGCATTCTTCGCGAAATAATAATACGATATAAAAGTTAATGTGCTTCGGTAGAAAATTTAAACGATCGATTGTTAACGATGTCTAGTCAGACATCACACATTACATTTGTGCATTAGTTTATTTTGCTGGAACCATCCCATTACCTTTTTTATCGCAACGATAATGATCCTCGTTTCGATAAACGATTTCTAATTAAAAGAAAACGTACCTTAGATATAGAGCATGCAACACAGTTGTAATCGCTTTTTGCTAAATAGGAACAGATCAACGATTTCATCGTTTCAACCGAAGCGCATCGAGCCGTTAAAACGGTGAAGTAACAAACACGTAAGCTATTAGGTGTGAGTATGTGTTAATATTTACTGTAGTTGGTCGTACGCGACCGGCGGTATGAAGAGGAACACTTGGTGGGGCTGGTTGAAGCAGCGGCTTATGTCGCTCGACATCCTTCACTACTGCCCGATATGAATGGGTATCATTTAGATTAGCGATAGCGCCCTGTCATGTGAAGTGCCAGAGCGTCGTTGGAGTGCCAATTATATAGATAAGGACACGTCAGCGAGATTATATTTTGAAGTTTAAGAATTGTCGATTTCGTTAAAGCTTGCAACACTAGCGGAATATGCCTTTTCAAATCCTTTTATTTGAAAGAGTTTTTGAGTCCGTCTACGCTAACTTTGCAGCGATTTGAATAAGTGAGGGAGTGTTATTACTAACTACAAACGTCATATTTAATTGAAATTTGACATAAATGATGGCATTGCCATTACCACATTTAGTATTTTCAAATGCCATGCAGTATTAGCCTGGTTCGACTTTAAGTTACAAGCCACTAAATTGTATTAATCATTAGTTAATAATAAGTCAAACTTAGGTTAAGTTTAGTGTGTCATATATAAGTTAACATAAATGATTCAATAAATTACATACACATACGCTTGAATAAATAGTTGTAGTTATCGGGTTCCACACATTGACGTATTATTATATCGCGGACAATTAAACCCATTGACCTAACTATCCAGACAGATAACTCGACTAACCGTATTAGTAAATAAAATATAAGTATTTTGAAGTGTAATGTCTCAAATGAAAATGTAGACAAAACATATTATATTTACTGATTTTAACAAAACGATATTAAATATAAGTACAACGTCATAATAAGAGGCATTGAACAATATTTATGAGGTAAACCGGGCCGGATAAAACAAGTGTTTAACTGTCATGGAAAACTTATTTCAACTGGCGTTAATTCCTTTTTTGATTATTGTATGATTGTAACTAATACATAGTCATAGTCACCTATTAGAAGCCAACAAAACTTAGTTGAAATTAAATTATAAGAACACTATTCAATTGTGGCATTATACCACATTAAAGTTCTTTAAATTATGTATAGATACCTACCATAACGACGTGCGTGGTATGGTATGAAGATGTACAGGCACTTTTTTTGGAGGTAGGTCATCAAATAACCTCACTAGGCGGTAAACCACAGGGCTGATGAACCGAGGTAACGGAAGCGGTGGATGTGTACTGATGTCTGAATTATTCCCAGAACTTTCTTGGATTGATGCAGCTTTGTCACGTGATTTATGTGTGCCAAGATTTTGCAGAGAGGTGAACGCACGAGGCGATTCGTGGCCCATGGTGTCTAAAGTCACTTCACTTGTGGTTAAAGCTTTCTCATTCGATTTAAGTGGGCTCGGAAGCGTATTAAATAATCCACGACACGATTCAGCGGGCTTATCAAGGTCCACGAGAAGGCCATTTCTTTCTTTCTTTCTAATACTATTACGTTCACGGAACACAGTCCAAGCTTTTCCACTTTGTTTCCTTGTCCTTAGATTTTGAACAGAGTACGCACGAGTAGAATTAGTGAGTATAGGTTTTGGGGGTACTGCCGGGGCCTGGTCAGTGGTGCCTGAAGTCACTCCAGAACTAGATACACTGACTGCAGTTGGAGATTTATTACTCGACTCACGGCTTAGATTTTGAAGAGATTTACTAGTACGAGTAGAATTTGTGTACGTAGGTTTCGGAGGCAGTGCTGGAGTAAGGCGAATGTTGTCTGAAGTTGCTTTAGGACTAGTTTCGCGGATTATAGTCGAAGTTTTTTCATTTGTTCTACATGTCTTCAGGTTTTGATATGAGTTAAGCGTATGAAGTGTATTCGCGTGTGGTTTAACGGGCAGGGCTGGTGCATGAGTAGTTGATTTACGTGTGTTTATATTTTGAAGAGAGCGAGACATGCGCGGCGAATTAGCGGGCACGTCACGTTTCGTGGGACTCGTTAAGGTTGCAGATTTTATGAGAATAATCGGTTTCAGAGCCGCACTTTTTGCTGGCAATGGCGGTTTTATGGAAGGACGTCTTACGAGTACCGGTGATTTTAAGGCAGATTGTTTCGCAGATATCTTAGGCAGTTTTGAGGGCAAAGGTTCAGGCGCTCGTTTGATGGGCCCGGTCGATTTGGACACGGATGGTTTCACGGTGGCCGGAGATTTTAAGGGTGTTCGTTTCCCGGACACAGGGGAATTTAAAGCCGAACGTTTCGTGGACACAGGGGGCTTCTGGGGAGCTCGCTTTACGAGTACAGGTGATTTTGAAGGCGCACTGGGCACTTTCGCGGATGTAGTTTTTGCAACATTGCTTTCATGTTTCATAGGCGTAGAATTTGCAAGCCCAGGAGGTTCTAGTAAAACGTAGAGCGATTCGCAGCTCGTCGGGGAGTCGTTAGAGGCTGCTGAAGTAATTGACACAGATAGTTCGGTGGCAGCTGACGGTCGATCTTCAGTCGGCGGTGGCACTACATCGAGGGATGCTATGCATTGAAGACCGCAATCTTTAACAGGCTCATTTTTCGTTGTTTCTTCCAAAGAAGTGTCTGTGACGACGCTTAGAGTCGTGTCGAGACTTTTCAACAGTAAATCCGCTTGTTCGCGGACGAGGGCAACACTCAATTTGCGGTTGTAGATTTAAAAGCTCTTCTTTAAAATCCAAAATAACATTCACCAATTTTGTAACAGACGCGTTTGGCACGGATTTATTTATTAACGGTGGCATTCTTAATAGTAATTTGTATTACATAACTAAATACTTCATAAAAATCTACTAAATGTACGTACATGTACGACAAGCGTTTCCGATTAAAGCTAAAGCTTTACTAACCAATTGCCATATATTATGTATTAAATGTGTATGTATATATTGTGCTATATTTTTCCTTTTGGTTGGAATAATTTTAGCTCTGTCCACATTGTAGTGAGTCACTTTAGGTTTCCTGATTCGACTTAACTATGAATATAAACAGTACCTACTAGCCCACGGCAGATAACTTCTATCCCAATAACATTTGATTTGCCGTTTCAGTATGATTGCTAGACCCTGATCACGCTAAATTTGTAATTTGTATTTGTAATAGCACTTGCTTGACATGAAAACTTAGGATGGTCGGACTATAGAAATTAGAAATGTCCATACAGAAAAATCATACCGGGAAGTGGATATTGCGAACATTACAATATAAGCTACTAACCGCAGAGTAGCACCCTTAAGGATAATGATCGTGCGACAGTAGTAGATATTAAATTAAATGATATGTAATTGAAATATCCTTTCCTGGTGATTTGATGACCATATTAGGATTATTGACGAGGGGTATCCGATAAATATGCCTACTGCGAATATGTTGTTGACGTTGTTGTTATTTATGTAATACATATTGTAATATAACACACGGCCGCTGTGTCGCCAGTTCTTTTTTCTTTTGAACTTGGCTTCGCGTGTCTAGATCGCGCCAAACCATCACGCATCTAACATGATCGAAATCTTCTGTCATCCGAGCTGTCCGACTGCCGTCGTTGGTGGTCGTGTCCACTGCGCACTTATTTATTTATTCATAACAATAAAATTGTAACGGTGTCAAATCAGTGTCAGCACTTTTCTTATAAACTGTGAATATACGCGGAGTTATACAGACTGTGTAATGGATACAATTTCACAACGTTGCGATGACTGGTAGAGACGCATTTAATAGAAGTTCACGAACTCTGCGAAGCCCTCCTCCAGAAAGAAGACCGGCTATGGAAACTGCCCAAGGAACCCCGGTAGCCGTAGCACCAGCCGAAGGACCCGAAATTGTATCAACTGCCGAAATCCAGAATTGGATATCCGAAATTGAAAGGCGCCTTAATGAAATTTGCACCATTTCAAATGAGGGCAAGTTAAATTCAGACCAAAAAATTAGAATAAACACGCTTAGTAAAAGCGTTTTGGGCGGAATCTCTCAAATGGCTGTTCAGTATCAAGCGGTCAAACAGAATTTCTTACTTTGCCAAGCTCAAGTGAATACCCTGTCCCAGCAAAAAAACATTAGCACCCAACTTCATGAAATCAAGCAGCGCCTGGAAGCTAAAACAACAACCGAAGCAAAACAATCCTTCGCCGATATGGTCAGGACCGGGAAAAGTTCAGCTGTGGTGCCCACCAATACTAGCAGCATCGCTATTTACCCTGCAGATAAAGAAAAATCTAGTGAGGATACCAAACACCTGATCCAAAACTTAATCAAGCCAGAGGCCCTAAAACTTCACGTTCGCGGTATGAGGAAGACAAAGAATGGTGGTATCATAATCAGCACTGATAGAAAGGATGACCTCGAAAAGCTTAAAGCATCTCAGCAGCTTCAGCAATCGGGACTTAAAGTGGAAGACACGACCAAAAGGAGACCGAAGATAATCATACTAGGAGTCCCGACAAATATGACCGAAAAAGAGGTATTCGATTGTATTTTCGAACAAAACTTTGTGGACCTTCAACCGAGTCTCTCCAGGGACATATTTATGAGCTCAGTGAAACTTAGTCATAAATCAGGAAAAAATGACTTATCCACCTGCAACTACATTCTAGAATGCACAGCCGAAATACGACGAATGCTTATACAACAACAACGCGTTTTTATTAATTGGACATCTTGCCCAGTACGAGACTTTACTCTCTTGACCAGGTGTTATTTTTGCCATTTATACGGCCATTCGGCTAAATATTGCAGAGATACAGCACCTACGTGTGGACATTGTGGGTCATCAGGACACAGTATAAAAGAGTGCACAAAACAAGGCGATCCTCCCAAATGCGCTACATGTCAACGCTTTAAGAAGCCGTGCAATCATAAAACCGGAGACGAGCAGTGTCCAGCGATGAAATTTGCGCAAATTAGATATTTAAATTCCATAGACTATGAAGGCGACTAGAGCGCCGCGATTAAACGCCATTTGCTGCACATATCAACAAAGGTAGATAACGCAAACAACGTCTTACTTGATGAGCTACATTGAATTTAAAATTAGGATAGACTTATTTGTACAAATTGAATAGTTATGTCACGACTTAACATTTTTTATAGTAGAACATAGTCACTTAGTTTATTGTTATTATAAATAATATTTTTGTTAACTTAAGCATTTCCCCACTTACTCATTGACCTACAAAATCTGCATACCTAAGATACAAGTAAATGTTTACTTAGTTTAGGTATGTTTATTAAATTATATTTAGCAATTGAAAATAAAATTATAGTTGGTATTTTAGTTCTAACTTTATTAAAGTGTATTAGAAAATAATATGTATGAATGTCCTATTACTTAAGTATATATTGCAAAATTACCAGTGTAAAAATCAAACTAGCATAAGTTTTATTGAATAAATATTATCTTATCTTATCTTATCTTATCCTAACATTCCTAACAGATGTTAAAAAAAAAATAACGGGTTGCACTCAGGGAGTGCCGGCAGAAGTGAAAACTCAATCACTATTGCAAAATGTCTGCAGCACTATGTATAATTGAGGTTAACGCCATCTAGCGTTATTTCGTCGCATTACTTGAAACCCCTAAGCACATCTCACATCACTGTTAGTACTCGAGTTATATTAATACCAGTTAGAGAGAGACTCGCTAGATGGCATTTAAATCAATAAAGAAAAACTCAATGACATTGAAGTAAGTTTTTCGATCAGGTCACGTGTCCGTCTTACGTCTTACGGTCACGTGACACCTGTTACGAGTTTAACATTTTTTCCCCATCACAATAAGTGCACAGCGCCGCTAAAGAAGTTTTCACTTCAAAAAACCCTACTTACAAAATCACAGTACTGGACTAGTTATTACAGTTTTACAGTAGTTATTTTTTGAACGTTTCTTCGTTGTAAAGTTAATATGAATCGTGAAACTGGCCAAATATGTAACACATCGTTCGTTATAAACGGATAGCTGAAGCAAGGTACTCACGGGTACTGGGTCATGTTGGTGAGGCGGGTGGCGACGGGCGGCGGGTTCTGGCACGTCGAGCTCACCAACAGGTCGCTGGACCCCTTTGTTGCCGCTGCAATATAACACGATTACATGAAAATTGGGGTTTTCAGGGTTTAATGGGGGTGTTAAAAAACTAACAACTTTGGGGTTATTTTGACTCGGAATCATGAGGACTATTGATTGAAAAAAAAAAAACAGTTTTTAATCATAGAAATTTTGGGTGTCAGATTTGTGACGGTCAGTACAAGATATATGTAAAGATACTAAAAATGCGTCACAAAATTAACTTTCTTTGGACACTTTCATTTTTCCTTTTTAACCTTTTGGACGCCAATGATCGATATATCCGCACCGTAGGTTCAACGCCAAAGACCGATTAATCGGTCACAGACCACAGAGCAACATCGACTTACGTGCATATACATAAAGTTTAACCATAGAGAATAAAATACATAGAGTGCTCACTCCATACATCAGCTTTAGTACCAAAAAGACTATTAGCATCTAGCATCGAGTAGCGGAACTATCAGTACTGCTACTTGACAATAGATGTAGCACCGACCGGAAAGTCTTATGCTGTTGAGATAAGACCTTCCGGTCGGTGCTAAATCTATTGTCAAGTAGCAGTACTGATAGTTTCGCTACTCGATGCTAGATGTAGGCACTGAAATTATAGTCAGAACTGATGTATGGAGTGAGCACTCTTGTCTTACTATATTTCTCTATGGTTTAACTAGTTTTGACACTTCAATGATGTAGCGTCTGAGTGACGGCTTTTGTTTTTGACACGGCGTGGAAAAGGTTAAATCCATAGTCCTCGTGATTCTGAGTAGCAAAAACCCAAAAATGTATGGTTTTTTCCTAAAAAAAGGAAATGCTACACTTAGAAGTAGAAATGCTCAAATACTAGTATCTATATTATATATAAAACTTAAAATCTAGATAAAATATACACTAATACAATAAGCGACCCCCGTATTATGGTAGCGTAGATGCCAGCAGCGTTTCCCCGCTGTGTCGTCACCAGTATGTTAACAAGAAAGCTGACAGCTTTTCGGGTGTCAATGCCGACGATTAAACATCTATCAATATGCGCATAGTAAACGAGGGGTTATCTTATTCTCTACTAATATCACTTAAAATATGGAAATATGTCACATTTTTCGTTAATCATGCGATACAAAAACAATCAAATCGAGGTAAATGAGGCACACAGTTAATCGATTCCCACTCAGTAATAATAGGTTTGAAATAGTTAATTACATTGCAAGCGCCGTGTGTGAAATGTGCCGCTCGCACGCGACTATTTCTTATACATACATACTATACATAGTTACTTGTACTTGAACTGTTGCAGATCTGGGTTATTCGTTTACTAGAAATGACACGGCCGACCTAGATATACTTGGATTGGAGTCAACCCCGAGCTAATAGAATAATGAGAGCGCTTTCGTTCCTTGATATCTTTTGTTACGATTAAAATCATTAAATAACTGTCATTAATAGAACTCAGATTTGTTTGAAAAGTAATTAAGGACAATGTGGGGAAGACCGGCAAATAAAATGTATTGAAAGAAAGACCGTCACAGGGCAAGAACTCTCGTTTTTGTTTACGTACGTTGCTCAGACTCAGCCACAGTGACAAGGGATTCACTCTTGATCTACCGGCTTTCTGTATTTAATTGGAGTATGTGTACGAAAGAGCTTGTAGACGGTCTTCCCTTATAGACGGTCTCTGCCACATTAACCTTATAGAAATTAATCTAGTTTAAAGTACAATTTAGCAAAGAATTTAGAATTAGAATTTTTTAGTTATATTAGTCGGTATACGGCAGTAATATATACTATTTTGGTCCGGTTTTTAGATTTTATTGAACTCTTTAAGTTTTTATATCCTACTAAAGTAACTGTGCGTTTGACCAATTTGTCCAGCCGGTCTGTGAGTTTAGAAAAAAAGTGTAGTAAATTGGACTATGGAACTGTAATTCCACTATCTGAAATGTTAAAAAACTGAACTTACGAACAATAATTGATTCATATAGTGTGTCACCTTCTTATGTTTACGAGTTATCATGAATGGAGAGGAAAAGTTTGAAAGGCTCCCACTTTCTGCAATAAGCGCGTCATTGAGACGGCTTTTCCCATTGTATCAGCTCTTGCCGCTACCACTCTATTGTATGTTTTATGGCAAAACTGCGCGCGTGTCAAGGCGTGGAAAGTGTGATCGTTGTGACACTTCATCTAAATCTATAATTTTCTAAATTTCTCAATTATCTCTATATCACTACATAGTATAAAACAAAGTCGCTTCCCGCTGTCTGTCTGTCTGTATGTATGCTTAGATCTTTAAAACTACGCAACAGATTTTGATGCGGTGTTTTTAATAGATAGAGTGATTCAAGAGGGAGGTTTATGTATAATTTGTTAACTCGTGCGAAGCCGGGGCGGTCGCTAGTATTTATATATGAATGAAATACCTATATTTAAACATAAACCTAACCAAGTTATTTTTTTACAAATGCAAACTCAATTTGTATGTTTTTGATGTTACATACATAAACACAAGATCTGTAGATTCTGTAGCACGATACCGTTGGAGCTACGTACTTGAAACTTTACGTTTTGCCCTGACCAGAAACAGATTTTCTGCCAGCGAAGTGGGCGGTTATTGCGGTTTTACGGCCTACGTACTTTACGTAAATGTTTGTATGTATCGCTTCAAGACAATAAATGTACAACTTTATCGATTGCCAATAAAGACGATTTCTAAGAATTTGCTTATGCCAGTAGCATAATAACTTTTAGTCTAAGAACTACACAGGCGAAGTATTCCACCACTATCATTAACTGTTTTAACCCTTTGAACGCTATAGCGAATTTATGTCACACCCTATAGTAAACCTCACTGGAATGCACGAAGATTAATAATTTAGGTCTGTGGACGTCTTTGGCAATGAAAAGGGTTAACAATTCTGAAAATGCAAAGCCTATTTAACAACCAAGGCAAAATCCGGCTTCCTATCATTCTCACAATGGAGTTACATATGGGTGCGACTGGGGAGGCCAATGACAAGGCAAATAGCGGAGGTCCGTTTTCCCTACGTTCACATATTCGCGTTCGCTTTGCGATTCGTCGCACATGTAAATTCGACATTAGAATTACCACAAGAGTAGAGCTTGTAAGGGACACTAGTGGTATACTATTGTATCGTTAATCAGTAAACGTACGTACGACGCAACCATCGCTTTCGGGTGGAAACCGCCGGACAAAAGAACACGTGGACACGGGCGCCCTGAGGGCCTACCGCGAACCACGTTCGACGTATTGCCTCTCTGTCGCTCTTGTAAATTCGCACGTAAGTGTGACAGGGAGGCAACACGTCGAACGTGGTTCGCGGTAGGCCCTCTGTACACTCTTGGCAACGGTCGTTCGCAGATGAGCTACGAGCGGTCGGGTTGAGCTGGAGCGAGGCCAGTAGGGTCGCTGAAGATAGGAAGGCGTGGCGCGAGCTTGCGAAGGCCCTTTGCACCTCTGGGGTGCCATAGGACAACAACAACAACAACAACAACAACAACAACAACAACAATCAGTAATAGTACATTACTGCAGAGGCCGTGAAGTGAAGTAAGGGATTGCAGGACGAGATTGCGGTAGACGGCAGAGTCCGACGAGTCGGACGAGGCCGAATAAAGCGAGTCTTGCAATCCCTGTTCCGGTAAAGGATTGTATAGTACTTTTCTCAAACATTGATTGCTTTCGATCCGCAATGTACTTAGTCACTAAATGGGCTGGAAAACTATCCAATCAGCGATATTTTTGGCTATTTAAAGTTAATTGGAACGTAAGTCGCTCCGCATTCGGGTCGGGAACGTGCGTCGTCGTGACTGCCGCGGGGAGCGGTGCTCGGGCCCGGCTAGGGTTGCCAGATGGTCGGGATTCGGCGGGATTCTCCCGATTTTTAGCACGTTGTCCCGATTCCCGACAAAGTGAAAATTGTCCCGAAAAACAGCTTCACATTATAAAACAATAATTTCAAGTTCCGAACTGTCGTCGAGCGATCTAGCGACCCGCGTTGAGCCCGACAGCGCGCGCGCGCGGCGCGCGTGGCGAGATTGGGCAGAGCAGCTGACGTAGTGCCAATAATGTAAAATATCGTTGTTTTAAATACAATTAATTTAATTTGAATGGTTTTTTTTCCCCGACTTAAGGCCCAAAATCCCGAAAAAAATAAATTTTTTCCCGATAATAGCGCCTTTTAATCTGGCAACCCTAGGCCCGGCGCCCCGGCGCGGAGGCGGGCAGCCGAGCGAGCAGCGCAGGGTGCCGCGCTTTAATAGAGCAGCGGACAATAATGTACGTTTCATACTAACTCCCTACATTACTTCTTGGCCTAGGTCAAGAAGTAATGTAAGGAGCCATAAATGAGCAACTTCATGTCTTAATTTCGTGACATTAACACATACATTTTGGAGTATGTTTGAGAAAACATAAGTAGTTACCAGCGGTGGTCTGTGAGGCGTGCATGGCGCCCGGGGCGGGGCCAGCCGCGCGGACCGATGACGGCATCACATTCTGCAACACAATACTTTATTTACTATTGTTATCTTGCCAATGTGTAGTAGAATGTCGTCGGCTAAAATTGCAAACTTCTTAATGAAGGTGACAAGGGATTTTCGACTTTATGACACATTACCTAAAGTTGATAACATTTTAACTTATTAAGAGGTTTGTAACTTTAGTCGTTTGACACTTGAGCAATTGAAAACAAATTAAATTAACAAGTTATGCCTACCAGTGCCAAGGGGTCAACATAAACATACTTAGGCAAGTCGCAGTTAAGGGTAACATTTGCTTAAAGAAGGTTTATGTTTAGGTAATGGTTTTAATTTAATGGCTTTAAGCAAGAGCTCTACGAATGTAGCTAAAAATGTAAAATCGGATTCGGCATAAATAATTGGCGTCTCAAAATTATGCGTACATATATGTCGTGGCCAGATCTTAGAATTCATCATATCATGATGTGATAATCATTTCCTGAAATGATCAGTTGGCCACATCATGAAACCAAACCCAAACTAACCGTATCATAAAGAGATAAATTGTAAGGCACTTCATGAAATGCTCTACTATAAATCTACGATCTGGCCACGCCATATACAAAGTGAAAAATAGTTATGATTAAAATAAATAGGTACTTGAATAAAACAAAAGTCATATAATGAAAACATGCTCATAGTTCGCATGAAAAGACCTTCGCGCACTTTAATATTGTAAGAGAAAACCCTCACCCTGATTCCGCATCTGGAATGAAGTGGGAATAAAATATGTGGCGCGTCACTTACGTTGTGTGCTGCGGGGTTCTGCAGTGCGGTGGGAGACACGGGCGCGTGCGGCCCATTGCTGCTCACACCTCCCCCGGACTGGAACAACTATTCTTTGTTACGTTCATACAATAGCGGTGTGAAATGGGAGTCAGAATATTCGACTTATTACTTATTACATGAATAACACAGAGCCAACCCAAACTGAAGCGACGTACCTACCTAAGATACGATTTGAGTGCCAATAACGAAGTACATAGGTACCTACCTACATATGTATACATACAACTTGATGAAGAGAATGACAAGCAGAAAGCAACTGACACGCTAATCTGCCTTCGCACGCGCAAATTCTCACAAACACTAAATTTTGCAACATTTCATGACATCACAACTCCCGCCATGTGTATGCGATGCCACGACCTGTCATTAACACATTGACTGCCAAGGTTCTCGCAGTGCTCGTATTCAATCCCAGCGTTTTCCCGCTTTGTAGAAGAAAGCGACTACGTACAGGGAACCCGCCGAGCTGGTTCCCGGCACTCAATGTGTTAAAACATGTCGAAATTGCCTCCATTTTATAACCAATGGAGCAGTCGACTCTATTTTAAAGCGAATATTCAAGCTGAAACTCTTGAGCGCTAATAAATAATGCAAGAGGCGAAAAAATATTTGCACAGTGAAAAACACCAGGTTTATTTGAGAGCTTTGATTCGTTTCAATCGATGTGTACGCGAGTAAGTAAACAGAGTGGGTACTTTACTCAGAATATATCCGTGTTTGTGCGTTAGATTACTCGGAATGAGACGTGGGAAGCTTACGAGTCTGGAGCCTTAATTTATTGCCTCAATAACAGTTTGTAAGTTAGAAGCGACCAAGTCGTGCAAAAGCAACTACATGTTCACTAAATACGCCGTCTATTTGTAACACATCCTGGAAACATACATCAATTATGTTGTAGGTAATATAACGACGTATGTCAGGAAAATTATTATTATTTACATCTACATTAAGTAGTCAATGTAATTCGTAAGAAGGTTTAATGTTATTGTTGAATCTTTGCCGATGCGCAACAGTTTCTAGCGATATGGGTAGTACTAACTTGCAGTGTCTACAGGAGAACAGGGCCTAAAGCAAGTTTGGGTAGAGTGCCACAGCACTGTGATATAAATAAATAAGTAAATAATAAATATTATGGGACAATCTTACACAAATCGACCTAGTCCCACAGTAAGCTCATAAGGCTTGTGTTGTGGGTACTAGACGACGATATATATAATATATAGATACATATAAGTACTTAAATACATAGAAAACATCCACATAACTAAGGAACAAATATTTGTGATGAACACACAAATAAATGCCCTTACCGGGATTCGAACCCGGGACCTCCAGCTTCGTAGGCAGGGTCACTACCGACTAGACTACGGAGGCCGGAGGCCGGAGGCTAGGGTACGGAGTTTCAAATAATAAATCTAATAAAGAGCTTATTTTATCGGGACAACATCGCTGCAATAAACCGCCGTATCAATCGTAAGCAAAGCTTACGAAAGTATTTTTAATCAAGACTAGAATTTTAGAAATTTTGTTAATAAAATCAATAGCATTCCTATCCAGATAATTTTGAACAATTAAATATTTGTAATGTGCTGCGTCCTGCGTGGCTACCTTTAGTGCTGAATCAACCAAAAGCCATTTATTTACCAACCAAAAGCAAGCTTTCATTCTTCTTTCCCCCTTTCATTTGTTACCTACGCAAAGCACTTTCCTCAATGAAATACATTTGTACAGCTCCAGCGATGAAAGGGTTACATTTTTAATTTTTACAAAATGTTAGTAAAAGCAAAAGGTAATTGAAAACACCATTGTAATTAAGAAAAGGTTTGAAAACTGGCAAGGATAAGCTTAATATGAGCACGACAAGGTTTAGCACATCAAGATGTGTTAATTTAGTTAGATGTGAGGATGATTGCCAGACCAAACAAACATTCAATACTTTGTGATCATTGACAAAGCAAACATATTAAAGGATGTACAGCCAACAGCAACAATGTAATCGACGTCATGTTGGTCATGTTCATTGCTTTAACATTGCTTGCTCAAAAATTATCGTATTATTACTATCTTATAAAATGTCGAAAGCACACTGCAGGCATACAAGTTAGGTTAATCTTTGATCTCTTGCAACACGGAATGTGGCTTGGTCTACAGTAGGTACTCATGTTACTATGTATTTACAATATACTATCAATATATAAACACTCATTCAAGAAAAACATCTAAACTAAACATCACAAATTTAGGGCCGGTTGCACTTCGTTGACCTTAATTCTAAGTTTGCATGAAGAGTTTCACAATTTTTTACATGTGACCAGTGCAACCTGCCCTAAACCACGCACGTCAAACCATGAACTCTTTACGTTGAGCGTTGAAAAAGGAGCTGAAAGTGTAACTGACCGGCAGCTGGTGCGGGGGCTGCGCGCGCTTGAGGCGGGCCGGCGCGGTGGGCGCGGGCGTCGCCGACGCCGAGTACCAGCCGCAAGGGCCCACGCTGTGCTGTAACACATAACAACCAGCTCAGCCTGCACTCACCGACTGCTTTATGGGCAAGATACGTGAAGAGAACGAATAGTATGTCTTTTCTTGCCGCATTTTCACCTCGCCTCTCTTATGTGTATACAAATTTCTGAAGTAATTTTGAGTACACAATTTTTACTTATATTGACGGTTCTTACGGTTGAAACTTGACGAGTTTGTGCCGTTTTAAGAGATTACAAATGGACTAAAAAGTGATTTATATATTTTATCATTCGACTTCCATATATTATTGATTTGATTTCAGATCAGACACCGGGACTGTCCGGGACATGGCTCTAATTTAACTTTTTAAAATTCAATTTCCCAGTATTAACTGGCAAAGCTAAATTAAAACTTGTTAAATCGGTAGTCTAGTACCTACCGAATGGGTGGCGCCACCATGGAAGGTCACTGAAATAGTAGGACGCTAGAACTCGTCCGAATTAAAATTGGAGGCTAAATGTCACTGGATATAGGGCACAAAAAGGAAATGCAATTATATGTTAGGACAATTTTTATTGTATAATTGAAGAATTTTATCCTAATGTACGAGTGCATTTAACGCACTTGCGCTACAAAAGGATTCTCTCTGACATACCGACTTGGGCCTGCATCTTTATCTTTAACCAAATAGTATTTACAACATAGTCAATCACAATACCAAACCTAGTTTAGCCCTAATTTGAGATTTGTACCATCAGCCGTAAAAGTGCATGGCGACTTTATCAATGAATTCATTCATAATCTATCCATGCAATTTCGCAGCTCACTGTACAACCAACAATGTCGTGTTCGAAGTGCGTAACTGTTTCCGGACTCTATTAAACAGTAGCGGCAAGATCGTGACAAGTCTTTTCAAACAAAGGCATTTACTGATCAGAGGCATTTACGAATCGTGAATACCGAACAGCTTAAAGAAAAAGTAAACCGCATACCGTCCGCATCGGGGACGCAGAATTAAGCGACGCTCCGACAACGGGCGATAAGCGGCAAGTTAAAGTACTTAAAGTTAATATTTATTAACAACGCGGTGACCCTGTTTGCTGCGTGCTAATTCAAAGGGCGAGACTTTGGTGTTTTCTTACCCTGGTACAATTAATCTTTAAGTACCCATTCTACTTGTGATTTTGCTGACGAAATACTTACTCGTATCCCTATATAAGCCTTAGAACCGAAGGTTGTACCAACTTATGTTGGGAAATCAGTAAACACAACTACCTATTCCTCTTCCTGCTTGGGTTTTTCTAGTCTTGACTTGAATATCTTGATCTTTGAGGACCATCAGTCTCACTGTAATATTGCCCACCACATTACGAATGGATCTAAAGCGTGAAGTTTATTGTATTGTATTATCTTTATGCGATAGTTCCACAAAGTGAATTGCATATTTTGAGATAAAACTCACATCTGAACGGTGTTTAACGATACAATGCAACGCACAACCTTGGCGGCGTGCCAAAACTGACGCGATGCAGGTACGGCGGCAATAAATTGTGCACGAATGCTCTTTGTACACGCAAATTTCTTATTTTTAGGTTTACTCCACCTTCAAGTTTTGCATTGAGATCAAGATCACCCAACTCTTCCTTGTTCATTTCGGTACGGACCTTGGAGCTTGCAATTTTTTAGTCAGGCGTTAGATTTTTCCAAGCAGCTTTAGTTAGTAGTAGCACTGACGAAACCGTTCTCGCAGCTGTCTTCTTTATAGGTTAGGTATTTATAATGTTAATGGAGACAAACATTAGATTCCAATATAAAGTGTAGTCACAGTGCATATTTGCAGCGGCAGACGGCTAGTCTGTGACGATCAATATTGCCTAACTATTACAGCGCGAACCTATTTTTGCTACTCGGTTAATTTTAGTCGCGCGAGTAAATTCAAGAGTCAATTGTAATACAACCACCAGAATGTAATTATATGTTAGAATGCCTTCCCTGTCCGTACTTAGTTATACAGTGGGAGAAAAAAATATGTTTTGATAGCATTAGCATTTTATCTTTTCGAACTCAATCAAATGCTGGCCGAAAGTCGAGCCTCCACAAAAGAAGAATACGAGTACATGGTACTTATATTAATCACCTTCACCGACGGAAAGGTTTTTTTCATTTTACTGTACAAATAGTCAATAACTTAGATTGAAATGAAAATTCGCCAAATGTTAGTTAGGAATAAAAGGAATCAGTATAATGCTTTATTGATGTTACCTGTGCAAGCGGTGGATGCGCCTGGTGGCGGTGGACGTCCGAGTTCATATCGGGTGCCTCTACCGCGAACTTTTATTCTTCATCATCTGTTAACAAACAAAAACAAACATTAAACCACAGCTATTTAGTTTAGTATTAATATGAACGCAGCTTGAGGAAAATTTACCGATTGATAAATTCGGTAGAAAAGTAAGACTGTTCTTAACGATTCCTTTATTATATCCGGAAATAGACGTAACGCTTTCATATTCAACAATAGAAAGAATCGTCACGATCCAGATCACTTAGCCATTTAAAGTACACGTAGTGAAATAATTGGTTATTTTAAAGACGCCGATTTCGCCCCTTTGTGGAGTAAAACCGGATGGCTGGTGATAGTTAATTGAGTAGCTTCATGGCAGCCCTTTATGTGGGTCAACTAGGCGCCGGAACCTTACGCGGCGCCGCGAGCCACGCATTGACACGAGCTCGTGGAAATGGCCAATCGGAATACTGTTAACGTCGTTTGCGGCTGCGTGTGCGACCAATGCGACCAGGGTCATTCCGTAACAGTTTACTACGGTGTAAACGACCGTACCTTGGTGCTAACATGCCAATAAATAGAACAGTTTCAACATGACATTATCATTAAGGCTATTACGGTTGTGGCAATGCAAGAGCATCACGCGTTGACTGAGCGTACAAGGAAAACAGTTTATCACCTCTACTAACAACGTATGTTGATATCATTTAATAACATACCTATATTTGCAGTCAAATTTTATAATTATGTTAATAAAGTAATAATGAGACAGTGTATAGTAAAACAAGTAATAATTAATATGCATGACGCATGACGAACTGGACATGGAATTAATTACTAGACTAGAAGATTAAATGCGCGTAAACTTTACACGGAAATTACCGATAAAGAAAAATTCGCCTATTCGTTACGGAGGATTACCTCAGAAGTGAACACAGCTGAAAAGATTGAGGTTTGGGGCTTCACTATCGTTCCTGATATGGACTAGCGAGCATCGCCGGAGCATGAACGGCTGTCGTGACACACTGCACACGTGTACTTATGTAACCGTGTACTAACAGGTGTAATATCGATACTAACATTAACGACACGAATACTTAAAGGTATATAGTCAACTGAGGTTTTCATGTCATGATCTTCATTTTTTATGCATATCAATATCAATACAAGTACCCAGCGAGTATCGAGTGCCTTAGGTATATGAAAGACAACACTCAAAACTGTGCTTCTGCGTTTTTTAATGAAAAATGTTTGTTTTTTATAGGGTTTAGGTATCTTCCGAAACTGATATAAATTAGATGCATTCATCGGTATATTTAATTGTTTATTTTTTCCGTTGAAACATTAGCCGAAACAAGAATACGGATAATGGAAAACATAATTATGTTATGACGCATTTATATAAAGCGCATACTTTATTTATATCTCAAAAGGGAAACAACTCTTGGAGACTGGTTAACATAATTTAAAGCAAAGTTGAAAACTCCTGTAAGGCTATGTGCGGTTTAATAAAACTCCAGCTTTTCTCATAGATTTACTTCTTAATACGGCACTTTACCGTCTTCGCGCTGTTCAGCCGTTCATGCACAGTACTATCGCATTAAACCAGGAGTTAAGGCACTCAGGCACACTAATTGAGTACAGAATTAGAAGCGAGGGGCGATCTAGTGCGACGGGTTGGGGCGGGCAGCGGCCTATAAATGTATGAGGACCGGCAGCTCAAACGAAGCGGCACTGCCCAGGAAACTTAATGTATCTAGCTGGTACGCTGCATTCCTAAACACAGCTTTTTGCTTTAATTAAAGCTTTTATGTCGCGATGCAATCTTCTAAATTACAGTCTAGTTTATATATGTAAGCTCAGTTGTGAAAGTAGGTTCAGCGTCGCAATTGAGCGGATATGGTGATTTACCCGAGCCGGGCCTACAGTAGCAGTAGCATTGCACAAGCGACGCAACTACTATTACTTGATTAGTTGCAGTTTTTGCACCATGCGTGACTGCGCGCCTCTGCCGCCTGCGTTGCAATGTTTTCTACATAACCACACACATTAAGGTGACGGTAGAGGTGGGTAAATTTTCAGATTCTGTCAATTTACCCCATTTCACACACAAGCGCACTTCACGCACACTACCTCACTTTACTGGGATAGGTCACTGACCCATCAAGTTTTTTTTAAGATAGCGTTTTGAGTTTAGTGGCCTCCTTTTAGGAAAAGCGTTCCATTGAAAGAAGAAAGAGAAACAATACATTTAATCTTGCTTTCCTTGTCTGTTCATGTCACACGTGACGTATTTAAATTCTAATAATTCATTTGGTTGTTGACAATTTTCTACATTATGGCTTTGTCGAGATACGCGTTTTCTAAAGTTAAACCGAATAAAACCAGATGTCATTAAGTCAGATGTAAAATTTTACTTACTACTCTATACGACTTTTCATAAGGCTCAAAATCAATTAAATGAGAATTTAAATAAATAAAGTTCCGGCAGGGTGCAAAATTTAATTAAGGCGGACAAAATAAAATTTGAAAATATATGGAAACAGTGTTGGCTAATGTACCCCTAATATCTTTACCGATTTACTTTTATGTGGTATATTCGCCTTTTGTTTCACTATTAAATTAATACAATTAAAATAAAAAATATTATACCGGTATTCCACCGGTATTATTTCAGTGCTGAAGCGATTATCTTCGATCGTAGCCTTGATAATGTAGGTGTTGATAGTTACTTACGGCGGTAGGAGCGGCAATGAACCCCGTGCAGAGTAGAACGTGAGGTGCGTTGGGATAAGTGCATATATCTACTTATAATTCTTTGGCTGGTTGGTAACCCTCTATATTTTATTTTTTGTTTTACTGTTATTAGGTTAAGGGAGTTTTAGGGAGTGAAAAAAAAATGATTTTCGTTTTATGCGCTCGCGTGATTGCCGATGGATTATAATTAGACAAAAGAACTTGTTTTCCACGCATCGAATGTAGATCCCTATGACACTTCCTCCAAGTCTTCTCCAATAATGTTTATACCGTATTTTAATTACCTACCTTAAATGTTACATTTCTAAATATTTTTTTGTGCTATACATACTTCAAAAAAATCGCTGGAGGCCTAGCGGTAAGAGCGTGCGAATTGCAATTCCGGCTCGTACCAATGAGTTTTTCGGAACTTATGTACGAAATATCATTTGATATTTACCAGTCGCTTTTCGGTGAAGGAAAACATCATGAAAAAACCGGACTAATCCCAATAAGAGCCTAGTTTACCCCCTATGGGTTGGAAGGTCAGATGGCAGTCGCTTTCATAAAAATTAGTGCCCACGCCAATTTATGGGATTAATTGCCAAGCGGACCCCAGGCTCCCTTGAGCCGTGTCAAAATGCCGGGACAACGCGAGGAAGATGATGATGATGTGACACATACTTCCAAAAAAATCTACAAATATTTTACGTGACAACTGCTTATAAGTAAATATTATGTAGGTACACTTATAAAGTATAAAGTAGAAAATATCTTATAGGTACATAATATAAAAACCGATCATGTACGAGTAGGATTCACTATGGGTTCCACAGTTACACATTTTTATTGCATATTTTTTGTTTAAGACCAACTCACCTATTATAGGACATAGGTCTTCCATTAATCTTTTGGCGTTGAACTATTTTTTGTATATGTATTTATGTAATACAATTCTGAGTTAGGTTATGGTACATTTTTGCTCACCTACTTATAATTATGTATTATATCTGATATGTCACATGATACCAAAAATCGCCGCAAAGTTAAAAGTTCATTTATTTACGTTACTCATCTTCGGATCACCGACTTACTACTTCCTTACTTGACATATGTGTACTAAATTTCAATTGAACTAGTCCAGTAGTTACGGTGAAAATTGGCTTTAACAAAATGGCAGACACACGAGTGATCTTATAAGGGAGATTATTTTCCTTGAGTGAATGGTATGCATTTACCCCAATGCACCTCACGTTCCACGCGGCGCGGCGTAATCTGGCCCCTATTTCACCACGGTGACAGGTACGACAAAAACATCACTGTTATTGACGCCATAGGCATCCATGGACTACAGTTACCGCTAACACTGATTTAAACTTTCACGATTTTTACACATTATTAAATTGTACAACGGAACCGCAAACGTTCAAGCGGATAAACAAGACCAAGTGCGGGTAGTTCGAAAAACTCGCGCGGTTAGAAGATGCTGATGTCAACTTAAGCCAGTCTTCTCCGAGACCACGGGGACAACGCCGTCCTCGAAACGTCGGAGGTAAATCTTAAAACTTAGATACGCGATTAAGTCCCGTTGTACAATTTAATAATACAGTTACCGCTTACCATCGGGCGGGCCGTATTCGTGTTTGCCACCGTCATTGTACCTATTATTAAAAAAAAACTTTATTATATCGGATAAAACAGACATTTCTCTCGCGAAAAAATCTTGTGACAATTGTCACAAGATTTTTCAAAGAATTTTCGGTAAGTCTTGACAGGAAATGAGTTCTGTGTCGCAATTTCGATACAGTTGCCGTGTTTCTTGTGACAATTGTCATTAGCTTCGCAAAATAAGAATTTTTTAGTGGCAATATAATGGAGTTTATTTATTTATTAAAATGTTGGTGGCAAACAAGCACATCGCCCGTCCGATGGTAAGCGGTTACCGTAGCCTATGGAGGCCTGTGACGTCAGCAACAGTGATGTCGACAACTGTCGCACCTGTCACCGTGGTCGTGGTGAAATAGGGGCCAGTAAGTACCTAATAATCGCAGTGGTCTTAAGTGTCACAGACCCTACTGGCGCTTAAGTCCTTTATGACAATTTCTGCCTATTTTATATTGTTCAAAAAAAAAAAGAAACCGAATAATTATATCGGACTACCAAATTTTCACGAGAATCAGTTGAGAAATGTGATATGCAAAGGAGAAGAATTCGGACATACGAAAGCATTTTTGCCCAAGTTGAAACGGAGACCTTCGCCAACGCTCGGTCAATGATGGTTTAGGTACAGCTAGCTGCAGAGAAAAGGTACCACCCCTGCATACAATTATCTATCTGGTCGTACCTTTTCTCTGCAGCTGACTGTACACCTATAAAAATGGTTGTCCCTGCTGTAATTTTATACCGGTACCGTACTTTGTATTTCAACCGGTATAGTTTTACCTTCAAAACGAACCGGTATTGATAAATAATAACGGTACCATACCGCTTATACCGTAAAGAAAGCATGATGCAGTCTCTGCTTTGCACAATTATTGTGTGGACAAAATTCTTATAATCATCGAAACATACATACCTACGCACATAATGTCATTGAAATAAAACATTGTTATTTTATAGTAAATTTATATAATACTCGATATATACACATAACAATAACCAGACCGCAGCGGTATTAGCCTGTAAGCTTCATCTCTTGTCTCCAAATCCGCAAAAACTAGTTAGTACTAAATGCTGGTCTTGCTGTTATTTTATTCTTGAAGATTATGGCTTGTTTCTTGATTATTGAGAACAGCACGTAATCGCACACATATAGACGGAACGAACGGCAACAAAGTAGGTGTAGACACTAAGACTTTCAGGTATTAAACGAATTACGCTTCGTATTAATAGGTAAGTAATATTTAAATGAATATATAATATTCTCTAACGTAAATACAAGATTACAATTGACATCAAATGTCATTGACGTACAGAAGTCATATACTTTTTTTTAATGACGCAAAATTGATACCAGCATAATGAAAATCAATCCCAATCAGTAAAACGAGTCTTTAAACTTTTTTCATTTTAAGCGGGTTTTGAAGGAACAAGTTACTTAAATTCAATTGTAATCGTATTGTTTTAGGATAGTTTACTGCTGTTTTCGATCGTTACGACCTGTAAATAACAACAAATCAAATTTTAAATAAATTTATTTACCCTATTTTTTGAAATACAATTTATCTACTGGTATACATTTTCGTATGCGTATATGATGAAATGTCTAAATAATGTCAAAAACGAGCTACGACGAAGTACACGTCTGCTTCGATCCAAGGCCAGCGGCCATCTGACTCGAAGAAGAATTTTGAGTGATGTCGTCAATGTATGGAAATTGTACGAAAGTTTACATTTGGGATTGAATTTCTGTGTTGTATTTGTGAGTAAAAATATAAGTAGATAATAATTTGCTAGTTTAGTTATCTAGCTTTCAAAATCACACAACAACTCAATTACTGTTAAAGGCAAAACTGTAATGCGTGTTGCTCAAACGGAACTCCATATTTTGATTTTTGGATACTTTTAGTGTCGATTTGTAGAGAATTACAGCAAATAAAAAATATTATGCCGTGAAGAGCCGGTACACGGCTTCTTCGTGAACAAATTTACGTATAATTTAATGCAGTTATTAAACATTTCTTGAACAAATTGATTGCACAAAGTGAGCTCTAAATCGAAAACGTCATATACCGTCCCCTTAACATGTTTGTATCACGCTATAATGTGAATACGCAACGTTAAACGCTCACGGTCAATTTTAACAATTTAACGTATAGCGAATAGTATTGTCGACTGTACATAAGTACTACTGTTTGTTTGGTTATAATAATGCATTTAGTAGGTATATCATCATGACATCGTACCTTCCTAATCATTATTATAAAACAATTAAATATAATATTTTGGCGCTCCATATGCTCACCGAACTTTAAGCAGATCCGAAAGTATCAGACAATTTAACATTGCTTTTTACAGGATAATTAATGTGTATCTGTACTTAGAATATTACTCATGTCATGTATTCTAAAGAACATTGCACTGAAGGTTAGGGCCAGCACTTTATATGGCGGATGAGGCAAGGAGACCAACAACTGGGTGGGTATGACACATCACACCACATTTTGCTACCGTACTATAAACGTTAGAATTAAATGTATGTTAAGTTAATCCACTTGAAATAATAACAGTGCGGACAAAACAGTCACAGTGGAATGCTTACTGCGAAACTATAATTATAGTGTTTCCTAATACTGCCTCCCACGAGTTGTGGCCATATGTCGACGTATAGGTTTGGTAGTTGGATTACGTCAAACCATAACCACAGAATAAATAATAGTACTAAGTACAGAAGACTCACTCTCTAACAAAACGCATCTGTTACGATCAGCACAGATATGGCCGCTAGGTGGCGACAGCGCCACACGCGGCTTATGGCTTTCCCCAAAATTGGGGCCGAACGGATGTACTTTTAGCTATCTGTAGCAAATCGCGGAGTGAGACACGCCTGCCATAACACTAAACCGTATCAGACACAACAGGGCGCTTGGACAAGTGACATTTCGATATGGATCGTATAATCGTATGGTCACTTGAGATAACAAGGTCGATCTTTCAATGGAACCTCCGAGCATTGGGCCGCATTATTTTAAAGGCCAGTTATGTTTGCTTGACTCTTCCTACATTTTTGAAGACACTGCTATAATTATAAGGCTATTCATCTTAATACAAGGCAATAGGAATGACAACCCTGCGATACCCACTTAAGATTTGGCATGGGATGTCAAAATGAGTAGTTAACCCTAGCTCGTGAGGATTTTTATGCATGATATAAAGGCCCATTTACTATTCTCCACCCTCTCCACAGACGTCGGTAGTAGGTTTCTATATCCACGTTTAGACAAACACTGACCGCGTCTGGTGATAAGTGCTGGCTACACACACCAACGCTAGAAGACTAAAGCCAACCTTAATCAGGCGTCGCAGTTACCTATGTCGGCACGGCGCTGGTGTCTGCGGCGCGGCACGGCGCCGTGGCCGACCACAAGGTTATTATTCTTATTGCATATACCGACGACAGGCCAACCATCACCCACGCCAGTGTATTTGCGACCTCGAAGTTCCTGACAACTGCATAATCGGCTACCATTTTTATACTGGTTTTCTTGAGACCGGTGGGATTCGGCGAGCACGGACGAGATTGCCGACAGTGTGGCGTGGAGGCGCGTGCCGAGTTGAACGACCAGCGTTTCACTTTCGACTGCACTACGATAAACAACCAGTAAGGATGTCTTTACAAGGTTTACTGCAAAGTACGAGTTTCCTGGTATCTCGGCAAAACAATATATTTTGAATAGAGCACCGATAACAAAAAGCGAGACATTGCATCCTGATAACTGACTACGGAACCCTAAGAACGAAATGGCACATATAATCTTTATAAATAATCAGAACATTTTTTAAATCAACTAACTTGCCAAACATTTGACAAGAATCAAAATTGAGAATAAATTTACATTGAACCGGCTTTATCAGAATTACATTTAAATAAGGAACGTCTTAGAAAAAATATTGTATTAAACTCGATCATGTTTTCTTGACGTCATTGTAATCGAACAAAAACATCCTGTGTAAATGGCATGCAAGAGCAAAATTTTTGGTTCCAGTTCTATGACAAAGATGGGGAAAATATTTTCCTAAGGTTTTCCTGTTAGATATTATAGATACATAGGAAGATAGGTATTAATTAGGCAAGGAAACCCCGGATACCGCCGCGTCATCCTTTGTGTAGTTAATGATAATAAGCGCTTACATCATAGATACTATCTCACAACACAATGAAGCAATGAATCATTAATTAAGATGTACAAGGAAGAATAAGTAGTAAAAAAGTACGATTACAGGCTTTTCCCGACTTCAACAAAATATAGAACCTATAGTTTTTGTTTACTTGGTTATTCTTATGTATTCACTATTTTTAACATTATCTTGATACAGTTAGCATCAATAAGACCGGATAAAACAACGCGCCAAAAGTATCTGCCACCTTCTTATACTTTTACAAACAGACATATCTTTACAGTTTGAAATAATCGAATGCTCTACACTTATAAATGTAGATATGTCTATCGATTTTTGAAGAGGTATTGGAGAATGCTAAATCCTTTTGGCTTTGCTACTATTTACGCTAACTGTAAATCTTGAAAAAATAGCTATACCCATTAATATTAATAATCATAATGTTAATAACTACCGTATCGCAGTCGCGTCGCGCCACAGCGCCATGCAATCCACTCCAGCAGATAATGCAAATCAGTCCAATCACTTTCGCCAAGCTCCCATTGACTGTAGTATCGAAGCATTCGGCTCTCACGTAACGTAACCCGGCGGATCTACCCGCAAACCGGTCTTGATGTAAACACTCGGGTTTGTGACAAGTTTACATGCCGTTTGGCCAGAAATCTGCGAGCTTGTATCCCCCCTTGGGGTAGTCCCCTCCTTTTTTGCCAATGTTTACGTAACGTAACTCAAACGTAATGTGTTTATGTTTTGCAATTATTATCATGATGGATGGAAGAAAGAATAAACCTATTACTACTACACATAAAAATAAAATAACCTTCGAAGAGTTAGAAGACAAGGTTCAGAGACAAGGGCAAAAATACAATCTGACTCTGACCTACCTTTTGATTGAGTTTTACAAGGAGTGACAGATTCTGGCCAGGGACATAGTTAAGTGGAGAGAAAGAGAGGACCGTTTGAAACAGAATGCTTGCACTAATTGGATGAATTAAAAGTGCTCCAATGGAGTCGCGGTATAGGAGAAAGCATTTTCCGTTAAAAAAGCTTATGCAAAAGCGTGCAGGTCTATGTGAACCACTTCTGTCTCGAGCCCGAGGCCTATACTAATAAATTACCAATGATGGCAATGGTAAATCAATGCTTCAGGAAATTTCACACAAAAAAAAAGTTTTTTTTAAATGACGTTCGTTACAATTGCGAGCAATACAACGTGTGAACAGCTTTGGTAGTCGCTACAGCAAAAAATATGTCATTGGCTATTAGTAATAGACGTTATATGCCTGTAGTCCACACAGCTTCAAGAGACCATAGCCATAGGTGTGAATTTTAAATGACAGGTACCATCCACTACACTGTTAACTGACAGTTCGTAAGCCTTATTACAAAGGGCATAAAGTCCACCGATGGACAGTTAAATATAAGGATTGAATCAAAGCTCCATATACTTAATGAGATGTTCGCTGGACATTAGTAGACCAGACTCAAAGGTCGTTGACCCGCCTTTAAATAAAATGTAGGAAGTGATACCGACGCCGGTCTATACATCCCAGACTGTTTACTTTATCCGTCTGTTTACAAATTATTTTATTTCTGTACCCTTGATTAACCGGAACTGACAAAAACAAGAAAATATTTCACGTATGAGACATCAATTATTTTATTTCTCAATTCTACTTATTCGACCAAATACAAATAATCGACATATTTCATTATCATATGTATTTTACAATTGAAGTAGATCTTCTTCCTTCTTATCTTCCTTCCTTATCTTCCTCCTGTTCTGTCAAGCCTGGTCTAAATATTTTTAATAATTGTTCTTTGTAAAGGATAGCGAAGGAGTAATTCCTTAATTTTTATTTAGTCATCTGATAAAACAAAGCTTTTTTTGAAGAGAGAAGAAGAGATTTTTTTTTAAATATACGATGCCGTTATTTGTGGGAACGAAAATGCTGCCGCCTTTTGTAGAATGCCCTTATCGAAATCTTAGAAACAAATAGAAAATGGTAATACGTATATAAATGATTGGTGTAAAGTGACAGGAAAGGTGGTAGAACCCGACATGATGATGACGTGCAGTTCAACATGCAAACGGTAAATCATGAAAACCACATGATTATTGCAGAACGTACTCGTAAAGGAATGGACCTGTTAAACTGCCTGTTATGATGCAATTTGTATTTATTTAGATCATAAATATAAGCATCATAACAAGATTGCGGTCGTACTGGAATTCATTTGTTACCTTGCGTAAGAGATTTTAGTTTAGACAAGGAAATGCAAGTATTCTGCACTCAAAACTATACTATACCAGAAGATAAAATACACATAAAGAAAATCAAATAATAATTTAGTACAAGCAAGTCTAAAGTGGCAAAATCTAGTAACAAGATTTTCGAAGCTTCTCCCCCTTTAAATTGGTTTCGCCGAGCAACAACCACAGGGATAATACAATATGGCCTTAGCTAATAGAAATTACTTCCTTCCCCTCAAGAAGGCCGCTTCAAAGGAAAATAACAATTTTATAGATATCGCGCCACTTGAATAAACAAACAGGCATGGAGTTAAGTTGCACGCAATTATAACACAAATTGCGTTTTATAAAGTATAATAAATCGTTCTTGGAATATTCCGTTACATGAAGACTCCCTCTAATGGTCAATCGGCAACTGGCATTCAGGCAGTAAATAAAAGTTCCGAAACGGGGAGCGAATGGCGTTTTCATGGCGAAAGATCATTAATACAGTTTTGGCATGGCGATAAATCATAACGACTGGAACCCCTCGCTTAAAATACCCGCAGACGGCGGGCTGGTGGCGACAAGCGACATGACCAATGATATTTATACGAGGATTAAACAACTGTACCGATATTCGGAACCTAAAGTAATATATTGAACCTAAAGTAATATATTGAGAGTGGCAACACTGTAGTTAGTCGTATTGTCCTTTTCTAGCATATACGTCCATCTCTCTCCCACACCCCCACCACTTCAGGCAGTTGCGTTTGACAATTTTGACAGTTAGAAACAAACGCAAATTACCTCATTGGCTTGCTGTTTTTCCATCTGGAAGGTCGTGAAGCTAAACTGCTGGTGAGTTTTTGAATTTGTACCCCAGTTTAGCTGACTATATTGAAAAACAGTTTCTAACGGCTTTTGCCGTTCGAAATAAATATTTAAATTTAGTTGTCCGTTAAACTATCTAGCAAATAAAAATGATCCGGAATAGTGATGTGCAAGTGTTTTCAAAGGCTGCCTGCGCGCACCGTGGCTATGCCAATGAAAATACTAAAACACATGGTAGAAAACACATCGAGCTGG
This sequence comes from Cydia amplana, assembly GCF_948474715.1. Lineage (NCBI taxonomy): Eukaryota > Metazoa > Arthropoda > Insecta > Lepidoptera > Tortricidae > Cydia > Cydia amplana. Next base: position 11,295,344 of record NC_086086.1, read on the forward strand.
TAAAGCGTGCACGTGTCACCATTATAATTTAATTTTATTAAGTCTCTTCCGAGTCTTGTTAGTTTAAATCTTTGTGTGTGTATAATAACGGTTGAAATTATATAATACTTAAATGGTGATGTGTGGAGGTATACCCTTTCAAGTGATTTGTGTTTTCGAATACGAATGGATCGGATAGTTAATACGTGTTACGTAGAACCTACGTATTAAGGTAGAAGCTTATAGACGTGTAGGTTTTTTATCTGTCCAAGTATCTATCAGCAATTTATCTTTTTATCCCGTTCCGGGTTAATATAATATTGCAAAATTAATTTTTTGGTAATAAACTTGCTGATAAATAACGTGTACCCGAATAGGAGTCGACGATATTTCCGCTCTAAGGGACACAAGGTAACGAACAAACCTACATCGCAAACATTGCATTTATTTTTGTGGAAAGTGAGTACTTCGGCAGTACATAAACTTAAATCTGACTAGACATAGAGAGAGATTAGCATGGCTCTGCGCAAGAATGACATGCGAATTCGTGAAGTATTTCACTCTGTATCTATCAACTTATATCTCTCCAACTAGATCTTTGATTTATGTAGGTAGGTACCTACTTAAATATATAACTTAGCAGGTACTTACAGCTTTAAAGGTTAAGGAAAAGAACTCTTGCATGTAGGTGCTATATGTGCTTGTGTTATTTTGAATTTGAATAACTTGATTATTAATTCTATACGTAACTACATACAAGAGGGTCAATTCTTAAGCCTACTTACCTACCTACATAAATAGTACACTTAAATTAAACGTTTCAAATAAAATCGGAAGCCTGTGACATGGAAGGGCATTAACGATACGGGAATCTTTAGATTGATTCATTGACGAAGACGCATGGTTTGGTTCATATTGTCAAATTATATTAGTTAACTGTAGAGTTAAAGTTTAGTTTTGGCAAATCTGCGCGTCACCGTGAATGACACTTTCTAAAAGTGCCTGTTAAAGCCGGCGTAAAGCCTTTCACCTTGTCGAGCAAGGAACCCGCAACTTAGGGAATATTACCCATAAACTCAGGGTATTTGATTTGAATGATACTTATTCTTAAACTTACGTTTGTTATGGTTCCACCTGCTAAGGTGCGCCTAAGAGAATCTTTTATTCGTTCACAAACTAACGTCAAGTTATTTGTGATGAAACCAATATATTATGTACCTATCTAAACCTGCGCAAGGCTGCCATGTTTACACCTGCGTAAGGTGTGCCAAAAGAATCTTTGATTCGTTCACAAACTAACGTCAAGTTATTGATGATGATATTATAACCTATGTAAGCCTGCGCAAGGCACGTCAGACATATTCACAGAAATATAAATGATATGGTCATAACACAGGCGTGCGAGTAGACCACAATCACAAAAATATTACAAAGATTAAGTTGTAAATATCTCTTTTTAGAGAATGTAAAAATGGTTTAAAATAATGTTTTGGGTAAAAATCAGTCGAAATAGGCAAGGCTTCGTTATTAGAGTTTTCATTTTTGTTTACCAATCTATTTCAAGGGTCCCGAACACCCTATTGGCTAAACCCGAAATTGGGCTAATTAACTGTGGTAAAAGTGAAAACTGCTTTCCATTTACATAACATTTCTAAAATTATAATAGGTAAAATAAAAACCTAAGATTCCAGGCCTATCTCGACTCATTTTTATTTTAAAGATGGAAAAAATCTTTGCACCCTAATATAAAATTGTGGTCTGGAGACGCTAAGCCTCATAACTTGGGTGGCATAGATAATACTAAGAGATTTAGTCACCTAATTGCGACTATAAGCCCAGGCAGAATATTGATAATTAGAATAAGGAGTGGTCAATCCTCCAAGGTCCATACAATCTGTGGACTCTAATTAAATCAGGCTCGGTAAGCTCACGACACGACAGAGCTTACGATTCCATTCTGAAATAAGCTATGTTTACAATATATATTACCCATGGTGTGAAACAAACAGCCTGCTCAAGGTGTACAAAGGGTCCGTTTAACGGCCCTATAAACATCTACAAACCTTTGAAGTCTAGGCCTGCTACAATATGACAGACTAGAAATAAATACATATGATCCCAATGTAAGAGCAGCTCACAGTTGCATAAATTATATTTGGCTGGAGAGCACTTGTCTTTCAGTTAACATGTTTACGAGTACCTACCTATGTACACGACATGACCAAGGTTACCTACCTTTTTACATAATTATTATATCCCTGACTGCCATGGTATATTAGGAAAATTATCATGTGCTGGCGGTGCTGCACAAGCATGTTTGAAATAAAATATACAAAACTGGCCTAACGGGCGTTTATGAATTATGTATTTTACACCCTTGTGTCTGTATTGTGACCCTGGAAGTTTTAAACCACCTGTATCGTAAGTGCTCCTATGCACGGATTAAGTTTATAATAAACTACCCATGCCCTAACCTCAAGGGCAAGTGCTTCTATGCACGGACCAGATACTGTTGTCACTTATTTCACTTATCATGACTTGTCATAGTTTGATACTACACGTTTAATAAATTTAAGACCGTGGAATGTACCCACTACAAAAGGTTTTTAAAAATAGTGACTGAATGGTTTGTACGAACGGTTCTAGCACAGTTTCTGGGCGGTCACGTCTAGGGCATGACCCTCTAGTTCTCAATTTATACAAAATTATAGCATTGTGATACTGTTCGCTTTGCACAATAAAATAGGGGAACAGGAGCACGCCTTGCGAAAAGGCGAAGCTATTTTGAAACGCAAACCTTTCATCATTGAAATATATCTAGAGTCTGTCTCTACAGTGTAACCTGAAGGCATGAATGCACATGAATCTCTTGAAACATGGTGGATTAACTAATTTACACCCCGTCTGTGTCTTGCTCCTACCAAATCCACAAGTTGAGGACCTCAACCTATCTAGGCACCCTTCTTGCTCGAGACCTGAAAAAATAATCTCATGCAGTCAAGTGTCGGAAAACCAGGTCCACACTCTTAGCACTACCGTGAATATATCTAAGAAGTCTGTATACTGCCTTCCAGGAGGCGGGATGTTAATAGACTAGCCTATATAGTAGGCCAGAGATATAGTATACAAAAGCACACTGGCCCAAATCCAGTAATATTATATGCACTTCAGAATACAAAATAATTGACTATTCTGCGTATATTTGATATCAAAAAGTTACAATTACCTACCCTTAGGTCATAAGGAGGATAAATATACATAAATATCAAATATATTCGACAAAGTGTTGACCCTAGCATTGGATAAAATAGAGGTTCCTCTTAAACGGCATCTGCGCTGTTGGCTTTGGGCCCACGGGTGCCCGGCAAAAGGTCGGGGACCCCATGGTTCCGCACAGTTATTGCAAATAATGTAAAATCACAAAATAAACACAAATTTTCATTTTGGTTAAAAACACATATGCGATGAGCTAAGGTTTCGAATTAAGTACCTTATTCTTAATCTGGAAAGAGAAGACTGAATATTCAGAATTAAGCTATGTCTATGAATGGTTTACATAAATTAAGCCACTTTAGCGTTCAGAAACAATCAAGTTTATGTCTACTAGTAGGCACCAGATAAGGTAAACTACTCATACTGCATATATAGACAATAATGAGTACAATTAAGGTCACTTGATGATAGCTAAACATGAACATAAGCAGAATGAGCTGCACCTATACAAATATCATTGATAAAGCTCTGTGGCAATTCTACATTTACCATTTGAACGTCAAGAGCACCAAAAAGCGTCGTAACTAGTGCCCACATGAGTATTATGATATGGCTTAAGCTCTCAAAGTAACCTTCACAATTTTAAGTAAGGTTTGTTTAGGTCCATTAGCTCGCGTTCGCGTTAGTAAAGCGTACAAACGATTAAATGCATTTTATAGCTATAACCAAATAAATAGCTCACACTGGCTCACAGTCATTAAAAGAATTCAGTAAAATCATTAAAAGTATTCCCTATGATATTTTATTAAGTACCTACCCAATATTAACTTTGTGGGTAGTGATAGTGATATAACGAATATTTAAAATATTCGTCTACTTAATCCTGAGGGATTCTAGAAATAAGAAAGGTCTTGTCCTTGTTATATCCTGCAACTGCTTACCTTACTAGATAATTATTATCAAATTTGTCAATAATTGGGAGTTATAAATAAAAACTACTCGAGTACTTTATGATTTTTATCTTTTCATATTTTAATTACATCACTCCATATCACAGATGTTGTATGCTCCCTGAAGAGTAGACTGACTTATCTTCTTTTACATAGTCTCACATACATATAATTAAGTACTATAGCACCCTTGTGGTGACTCACTTATTTTCGTTGAAAATTTATAAGTACCTACATTAAATACGTATATAAAATGGAAAGTTAGTATCATAATATAATGGTATATAAAATTGTATGCTTTACTAAATACCTCTCTCCTCACATGTATTAAAATAAAGGGTGTACTACATAATTAATTAATTAATTAAACACTCCTAATATAATAATATTACATATACATAATATGTAAGTACATGTATAATCACATTGGCTTGGCGTCTTCCCACCACCAGGCGATAACAAACACGTCTCAATATATTACTTTAGGTTCCGAATATCGGTACAGTTGTTTAATGACAGCGTTTTACACAAAAATAAAACGCTAATTAAATAACTTACCATATTCGGAACCTAAAGTTTTAATCCTGCCTGGTGTAAATATGTATAATTTTGAGACAATGAGGTAATTTGCGTTTGTTTCTAACTGTCAAAATTGTCAAACGCAACTGCCTGAAGTGGTGGGGGTGTGGGAGAGAGATGGACGTATATGCTAGAAAAGGACAATACGACTAACTACAGTGTTGCCACTCTCAATATATTACTTTAGGTTCAATATATTACTTTAGGTTCCGAATATGGTAAGTTATTTAATTAGCGTTTTATTTTTGTGTAAAACGCTGTCATTAAAATAACTTAAGCTGGGTCTAACCTGGAAGGAAAAGTGCAGTGAGTCAGAAAAAATCCCTATACAAGATTACTTCCACTGTTATTAGTTTGATTCGTGTTTTTACTACCTTACCGGTCATTTTCCTGTCGGAGCAAGGCTTTAAGTGTCATTTAAACGTCATTGGTATAAGATTCTCACCTTGGTTATCCAGTGTGAATTTTAAAACGATTTGACATACCTAAGTGAGAATGTCAATATTCGACAGAAAATATGCTAACTTCATTTACTAACATTATGTAAACCTTATTTATAACACCTAAGTGTTTAAAATCGAACAGCGAGGTATTGCGATAGAAAGCTGTTGACATCTTTAAAAATACTACTAATACTAGACTAGTTACGTCGTCAATGAACTGCAATGAGGGTAACACAAACGGTTCTATGTTGAATTTCTTTAACTATGCAATATGGTCACCTTTAAAAGAAGGTGAGTACCTTAACTACTTAAACATATTGAAACCATAAGACCAGTGAAAAAAAATGGATTTAAAGCACAGCATGACTATTGTTTGTACTGTAAGAATTGACACTTCCAACTCCAAGCAATGCGAAGTTCAAGATCCGTTCAGTCAGTTCTCCAAGGTTACTTACGCCCACAACCTATGAGTATTCTTCAAGTGTTGACTGACTCGACAATTGTGATGTGAGAAAAACGTAACACAAAAGTTTAATCTCCGGGATTCCTGTATGACACTGGCAGCTCATGAGATTAAGTTCTAAATCCTCGAGCCTTAAGAAGATTGAAGCCGCGCAAAGAATGCTAGCCTGGTGGATTATTTCGGGACTGGTTTACGGAAGTTTATGTTTTATTATCAAATTAACATTTTTTTACTGCACGAGTACTTAGGTTATGATCCAGTTTATACAATCAATCAAAAATCTAGTAGATGTGTGTGTAGTTAACGTCTTAATGACCGTGGTTAAATTTAAAACCATTTCAGAGATGATTTGATTTTAACTGCACGTGAAATTTTATGCAGACTTGGGTAAAACATTGCTGTGGTCGTTTGTGCAACAACATTCCTCAGTCTAATCTAATGGTCTCATTATAATTCCACCATACATACCTCAAAATAAGAGTGTCAACATCCATTAATGCTATATTTTCACTGAATTTCAACTTAGATATGTAAGAAAGCACTTGTAATGAGAACGCTAAATTGTTTACACACTTGTCCGTGTCCGTGAGTCACTGGCGATGTACTTTGTTTATTTATGGCGTGACGTTCGTGTCCGCGAGGCGATGACAACATTGGCGCGCAGCACGCGAGGCACCGAGGCATATGCGGCGGCGGCGGCGGCGTGCTGACAACGCGCCCGCCGATCGCAAACTGTCAGTGGGCGGGAGGTTGCGATCACGGACCGACGATTTTCCCTATTAGCAAAGATATTACAAACGATCGTCTACATCCATGTCGTTTGTCTCAACTGCGTAATCGAATCTTGAAGGCCGTGAAGTTACACGTTGAATACTTAACGACTAATTTAATGTCGTTCCAATATGTCGACTGTCACGTGTAACTCCTGGCCCCTATTTCACCACGGTGACAGGTGCGAAAATTGTCGACATCACTGTTACTGACATCACAGGCCTCCATAAACTACGGTAACCGCTTACCATCGGACGGGCGGTGTACTTGTTTGCCACCAACATATTAATTAAAAAAAAACTCCATTATATCGCCACTAAATAAGTACTTATTTTGCGAAGCTAATGACAATTGTCACAAGAAACACGACAATTGTCACGAAATTCCGACACAGAACCCATTTCGTGTCAAGAATTACCGAAATTCTATCGTGTGACAATTGTCATCATCATCATCATAAACTTCGAAAGAGAAATACCTGTTTTTTGCCGATATAATAAAGTTTTTTTTTAAATAATACAATGATGGTGGCAAACAGGAATACGACCCGCCCGATGGTACGCGGTAACCGTAGCGCATGGATGCCTGTGAGTGAGTGAGCAACAGTAACATTTGTCGAATTGTCGCACCTGTCGCCGTGGTGAAATAGGGGCCTGTAATACCTACACGTTCGGACAAATGCATAATAAATATTAATACATCAAGCTCGTAATCATAAGGAAACCTTGTTGGGTTTTCATGTTAAATTGTCAAAGTTGAATTAAGTATAATTGTGTTACATTGGAGGAAGCCAACTTAATTTACATAATGATTTGTGTGTTATATACATTAAGACAATTCTAGTCAGAATATGTTGAGCACTATGTACAAGACAAAAAGATCTGATTATCTGCCAATGGCTGAAAGGATTTCCTTCAATCATACCAAATTAAAGTAATTAAATCACACACACAAACTCAAAATATGTTCATCCATTGCAGAGCCACAGACAGATACAATAATTGTTACAAATAGACACGTAAACAAAACAAACAAATAAAGGGCCCTTAGTTTTCGTTGAGGATTAAAATGGACCGACGCAGAACATATATTGTATTGCGTGGGCATCTATGCTGTGATACCCAGTGAGCGTAGCAGGAGGATGCACTAGACTTCACTGGAGCACCATTACCGGTTCACGCTTACAGGATCAAATTATAACATTCGAACACAAAGGTTGGTTCATTAGGTGTTTACGTGTAGATATAATGGATGTGAGACAGTTTCCTGGGTGTTGAGTTACCGCAAGCCGATCGGGCGAAGTCCGCAGGAAACACTGAGTAAAGTGTGTAATCGACACGAGTGCACGCGCCACGTGCTTGCGATCGGGGCCGATTAAGAGCTGAGAAATCGCTACTGTTGGAAAAGGAACAAGGGGGAATGTATGGACCTGGTAATTGACACTAAGATGTATAACATTTTCTTAATTACCTATTGTAAACATAAGAGCTTCTACAGGTATGCTACCCATCAAGGTCCTGCGTTGCTCCGACATTGACGGGGTCAACTTTCTGGAAACCAGATCAATAGTAAGAGGCATCAGGACGTATGACTCTAGCTTCTAGCTACGCCCCTGGAGCATATCAAATTACATACAAAATATTAACTGCGTACATCTAGCTTCTAAACTGTCGACTGTCGAATTGCGAATGAGATGTTCACAGTCTGAATGCTTGTCGTATTATTCACTGAGTCATACATAAAAATAACAGCAAACAATGACTGTTGTGTGTAACGAAACAAATTGTCTGAAAATCGCGTTTTCCTCGTACCTCGTATAATGAACCCTTCATCAGGCCGACAGGTCAAAAATAATAATCAAATGTCAGTCTCGCTCATGGAATATAATTATAGAACACAAATTTCAAGTTGCAGTGCCGTATGCGAGAAATATATCTCCCTCAGTCTGGTAAAGGGTTAATGCAGTGTGTAGCAAAAGCTAAACATGTCGTGTGTGTGTACTGCACGTCAGTTCGCACACAATTACTATAATTAATGGTATGTTAGGTACATTTGGCGATAACTGGAGCGTGAGAGGTACAGCAGCGTCAACGACGCAGGGCCCCGTGACGACTGCATTCTAAAAACACATAACGCACCACTTTCGACTTTGCCGAACTGATTGTTTCTGGATAATCTTATTATGTAACATATTAATAACGTATTGTAACTAAATTCGCAAAATTAACGATGTATCGCATTCATATTCATAACATTTAAAATCTAAAATGTTTCTACAATATTCGTTCATTAAATTTTTTATTTTTTAAATAAACACAAGTATAAGTTTACAGCTCTAGATATGCCAAAACACTTATACTGTTAATACATAGTCATATACATAACTATCCCTAGGATCTTATTTAAATTTGTTATCTTATCAAATTTAAAATACGCGTGATCTTCGATTGCACATAGTTCCAAAGGTTTCCGACGTCGAAAACTAGGTTCCTCTCTCAGTTGACATAGAATGTATTGTTACAATTAGTTAGCATAGCGCTCCCAGTCAAGTATTGAAACATTTGAAACTATTGCCAGGTATTGCTGCAATTATTTCCATCGCGGTTAATGTTGCATAAATGTACCTAGCAAATTATTCTGCCGCGATTTTTTTGTTTACCTCATCTATCTCGAATTAGTTGATTGTGAAAGAGCTATAACGCCGTATACGGTGTTAGCGTTGACTCTAATAAGATTTCGCGACCCATACGTTACTCTGATTTGCAAAGTACCCCGATTTTACTTAGGTTTCCCTCGGATAGCTCTACAAAGCTTCTTTTATGTTTCTTTTAGACGTAACGAACTCCTTCGTAACCAAGTCTTATTTCTATCAGAAAGTGGTGAAACTCCGGTACCTCTAAAAACTCTGCATCGGCATGCAGGTTTTTAGAGGTACCCAGTTAAGTTACGACAAAAAAATACACTCACTTTTTCTTCGCTTGAATCTAGCTTAGCTTGATTTTGTTTACATAAACATCATCTAATTAGATGCTCGCGATTGCTAAATCGTTATATATTGAGCGTTAGTAAAAATGTCGACCAGTTGAAGCGAAGTGGCAGGCCGTGACCCGCTTCCCATCAAATGAGTATGAGGGGCGATCTGAGGCATCACTCGCTTAGCGCGGAAAAGCGATTAATAATCGTCGCACTTGGAAATACTGCGGCAAGCCTTAGTGGAAAAGCAACTAGTTAAGTTACTTTATTATGGAGTAGGCGTAGGGCAAAGCTGAATTGAATATTCTGTATACATCTGTCATGTTATTATTACGTATAATGAATGACAAATTTCATACATTATCTGCGTTAAAGCGCGTCTCAAGGTCTTCATCATCATATCAGCCCTTTATCGCCCACTGCTAAGCATAGCCCTCTCTTCTAGTTACGAATCTAGTATTTTAACTGGATCGGGCATGAGGGGTGGAAGGAAATGACCAAACGGGATAGTCTTATGTTACTTATGTATCTTTCAGTAGGAGTAGCAGCGAAAGCGCTATTATTGTTTGTCCTTGTCACAGTCCCACATTTTTTTTTATTCCCCACCGTAAATTATTATGGATTATGGTGGGCAACAAATAAATTCGACCAATCAGTGTCGCATTGCGTATGTTTTGTCCATCACGGAGGCACGCGTATACCACTTCTACAGGATCCTACCTTCTATGCTTCTAGTACGCCACTTGTCCCGGTCCTGAGCTAATCAAGGTCCTGAGTCTCAAGGTAGCGACAGCTAAATACGCATTTTGTTTTGGTTAGTTTTAGCTTTTGATGATGCACTGTCTTCATGTATTTCTCATTTTAAACTGTCAATACAGCGAAGCATATGACTATGTATTTATTTAGATACTAAATACAGCAACACATACGTGTTGCAACTGCAACTTTAAAAATTGCAAACGCCCATATCCTGGTGTCCGTTTGATTAAAATAACAAGGCCCCTGCGGTGTACGCTTGTTTCAATATTAAAAATAGCATAATATTAGCCTAAAAGAGCACCCTACCTATTCCCGTTCGTTCACAAACGGTACTATGGGGACGGAGGGGCAAAATGGCAAAAGCCCGAAAAAGGCATTCCCAAATGACTAATAGCGTAGTTCCCTCATGCATGAATTAGGCTTGCATTAATGGCTAAGACAAAGAGCAATTTTAATTGGCCATTGTTATAAACCTTATTTCGACGTGATAAGGTTAGAAAATGGTATTTTAAGTCTTTCGTAAGGCAAATGTTATGGATGTTATACGTTCAGCTAGTAATCAATAAACAGGCGACAGAATTTTAAGAAAAATGGGACGAAGACAAGAGCGATTTCAAATATATGGCAGTTAGTAGCAGTTGTTATGCATATAATGCATACGACGTAGAACTAAGAACGCACTACGCACCGCACCACTATGCAAATGTCAATGAATAACTTTATAAAAATACCTATTACTTATAGTCATATCGGTAGGTAGTAGCTATAGACGAACGGCGCAATTAGCAAATGCTCTTTCCATGGAGGGGACCGTACTCATGAAACACGGGCAGGGCAGATATTCCCAACACCCTCAACTTACCAGTATAACTGGGCTTTGAGGTTTGTTACTTTGCGGTCTGTGCGTATTCTCTCATATAATTGAATTGTAGCATCGTCAACACAGTTAGGTAACTGAAACTGATGAAAAAAATATTTTAAATGAGACAAGGACTAACAACGGTCAATTTAAGTATGCTTCCTCCTGCGTCTTCGCTGCTGAAGTTGTATCAGCAAGTTTACTATGGTCGTGCCTATCACGCTGACGTGATACAGCAAACTTCGAGACGAGAGCTAAATCATGAATTCATGGCATGTCATTTACGATAACTGATAAATGATAATACACCTGTAGGTCTTTAGAGTTAGAGCAAGAAAAGTCTGCAGCGATTTTGATAGCCCACACAGTGCAAGTGTTATTTACACGTTATAAAGTCATAGAAGTTTGACGTTTAAAATGACACTTGCACTGCGTGGGCTATCAAAATCGCTGCAGACTTTTCTTGGTCTAACTCTATTTAAAGCGTAATTTTGGGTACGACGTTCAGAATATAGTCCTATGGTGTGAGGACACCACGTGACACTTGAATGAGGCTTTTGAGTTCTAATGTGTAACTGTGCTACAGCTTTTGCTTGAGTGTCTTTCAGTAATAGAGGGACTGCAATACTGACTTGTTAACTTGTTACGGTGCTCGAGGTCACGTTACACTGGTCCCTAGTCCCTAAAACTCGACTTATCGACCTATGGGAACGGCCCAGGCCGCAGGCCGGGGGCCGGTGATGTCATCGCCGCGCCCGCGCCGCGTCAACATTGGATGACGGCTAATTGTTTTATCATGAGCCCGCAACGTCGCCAAGGACGTTCGTACTTTAAATATTTAATATGTAATACAATGCCAACTTACAAACAAAGTAGAAAAGACAACCAATATAAGCGCGAATTTACTTAATTGATAGAAATAATCATTACTTTCAAAGTGCGTTAATTTTGTTTGATTCTATTAACTTATTAAATTATACAAATGGTACCAAATTGCCAATTCATTTGAATTAGGTTAATCGAGTTTTTCTAGTCCTCTAGTCTAGTTGTTGTTATGAAATAATCCAAATAAAATCGGATATAAAGAGAAAACCTTATTTGGGCGAAACATGTAGGTATTGTAGGTACTATTAGCAGTAAAAGTAGCTAACTACAGTATCTAATTAAAATGTTTTTTCTCCACACGACTTTATTTCGTAGAGAATTAATCCGAATTTTAAACACTTCGATTGGTTGGACTGTATAAAAACAACATAGCGAAACCGTGGTTCACACTGAAAATCGTGATCACTTATACAAGTCATATATTGGTCATGACAATCCAAAACGGCGTACCTACTTCGTTAGCATCTAAATTAAGTTTCGCATATTTAAATGGTTGGTCCGATTTAATCACGATCTCGTTACCCAGGAGCGGCGTAGGCAGGTAGGGGCCGTCCATCTAACATGATCAATGACATCGGTGACTCAGCGGGCGCGTGCCCCCCGTATTATTCCAATCGCCCCCTGACGGCTAACTTTAGAAGAGCCTGCGTTAGAAATCACCACTTAAGAGCCGCATGTGGCTCGCGAACCACGGTTTGCCGACATCTGGACATAAACTATAATAACTACGCGTATTCGGACATAACGTAGCTCATGCTTGTATTGGTTAGAATAGTCCAATAGTCGTCTGGGTTGGTGATAATAAAAGCCCTGTACCTACTCTAAATTTAAACCAGACTGCAGTTTATTAATAGCTATTCCGTTTGGGCAGTTGCTGTGGAAACATAAATTAGCATTGGTGCATTGCAGACTTAGTTTCATGCTGTAAATCTAAAATTGTCAGTGGAAGTTGTTATTATTTAGGTGGATCAACTATTTCTTGTTGTTATTCTGTCCGGTCAGCCAAGAGACAATAGTAGCATAATTTGTTAGAAGACATTGTCCACCACCTTCTTCTGACACTCTTGGTAGACGACCCTCTATATGGAAAGGGTTTATAAGTTTCACAAAAAAGCGTGTTTGGAGAATTTAAATGCCTAAAAATTTGGTTTTAAAGAGTTACCCAGGGGAACGTAACCATGGCAACGAGTGACAAGAAAAAGTTGATTCACCCATTTACTACAATTACATAGGTTGAGTTTATATAATTAATAAAAAAAAAGCAGAACAGCATTCATTAGCAAGCAGCCAGTGTTAATCACAAAAATATCCATTCAGTTGTCTTCTGAGTGACAAGTTCTTGGGATATTAAGTATGTAAACCAAAGTTGTCATTTCAAAACAAAAATTTATCAATAGCATTGTTCTAGACAAAAAAAGTGGCAACTAGTTTTCATATTAGTAACACAATGCCAGTATACTATAGCATAGTTTCCATTCCCACATTGTAGAAATTTGAAGTAAAAAGTAAACAATAGCTGAAATGCATTATTGAGAAAATTGTTCACTAAGTTTCAATTAAACTAGTTTTTACTTTTAGCACAGTGTGTCGTTACTGTCTGTGTATTTGTAGTATACATGTTATCCAAAATACATAAAATTTCATTTGAGGTAAAGTTTGTACCAAGTGGTGTATTGAGGTTTAATATATAATACACTCTCATCTCATTCTAATTGTAGTAAAGGTTTTTTTTGTAGGTGTATAAAATTAGAAAACTACAATGTTTTCGTCTTTCTGCTTTAATGTTAAATTTGATGCACAAAGGGATTGTGTTAAATTTTATTTAACTATTTAAATTTAATTTTATTCACCCATCCATCCTCATCCATCCTCAAAATTATATGAATGTTTTTAGAGAAAGAAAAAAACATCAGTGACTATTTTTTATGATCCCTTTCTTAAAATTAGCTCCAATTATGATCCATACTTGTGATTAACAGTAATATAGGTCTAAACAATTTAAAATTAAGAAACAATAACAGACGGTCTAGCATAAGTTGCGTTCTCGCGCGCGACTCCATACTTGAAGTCGCGCCAGATGTATGGAGTCACGCACGAGAATGCAACTCATGCTAGACCGCCTGTTAGATGTTGTTCTCTATATGTTTCTTTAATTTAAATAAACAGACATGCTCTGCTGCTTAATTTCCATCATGTCTGGTCATAAACAAACTTGAATGAATGTAACCAATAAACTAATTGTTAATAGACTTGTTTACACCTAGTTCTGGCAAAAAATATATCAACATCATAATAAATAAAATGTAGTTGTATTTCAATAGTAATATTTTTGAGCATTCTGCATTGTCTTGTCATGTTTAACATGATAATAACAAAATCATCTTTCTTCTGGTAAAGTGTTTCGAAAAACACAAGATTCAGTTTCTATCCACAAAAATAAGTAAGTGTCATTGTCCATGCTATTAAATGAGAATTTCTAAGCTTTGTTGTAAGTAAGTCATGGTGGGGCAATATGTTGTGGTTGTGACACACAACTTATACAAATATTGAAATGTCTTATACTATCTATAATATACTCGTATTGCCAACCACTTGTGACACTAACATTAATGCCTAGTACTTTAAACCAGGGATGTTGCGAACATCCGCATCCGCATCCGCAACCGCGGAACATCCGCATTATTTTCAACATCCGCATCCGCATCCGCATCCGCATAAAATCGATGCGGAGCTTATGCGGATGCGGATGTCGAACAAGTCGGTACAGGGACGTCATAGCGGCGGCGCAAGTGCTAGGTAATTTCGTCATTACCTATAACGAAATCGTCTAGATCTAGAAAAGTCGGCGAAGTTACTGTTTATTAAATATAACGCACCTATATTATTGCTCAAATACTAAACGTTTGGTTTTTTTAATAAAAAAATACTAAAAATGTAATATTTGACGTTTTCTAAGTACCTAATCTTGACATCCGCATCCGCATCCGCATCCGCGGATGTGAGCCTTTAAAAATCCGCATCCGCATCCGCATCCGCGGATGTGAAAAAATCTGCATCCGCAACATCCCTGCTTTAAACCAAGCATCAGAGAAGGTCTCCATTCAGCTTGGGCGAAAATACTTTTGTATGTCCAGATGTTCTCCTCTGCAGGTCGCACTTATCAACCGATTCTTGTAAAAAGTTATGAGCAGGTTCAGTAATTATATAACTACAATTTTTGTCATTTCGTTTTTTGGAAATTTTGAATATGGTGAAAATTGCATAAAGAATTCAAGTTCCAGTATGATCTTGTTACAAACTACTTTGACACTAACATTAATGCTTAGTATTTTATAATAGAGATTACCTAAGCAATTGGATTATACATGATTAAGTATTATTTACTCATACTGTATTTATTGACCAAAACTCTCAAAAGGCCAATGCTGCAGTTTAGTTCTGAGATTGTAGAACAACTTAAAGTTAAATCAATTTCTATGATGTCTACTTGTCCACTTATTATAAGGAAAAAACCTTGTAAGGCAATGTCTACCTTGGTGAACATGATTGTAAATATTGAAAATAAGTAAGTTAAATAATAACGCTTGTGTCTTTAGCATGTAAAATAAGTTTATTGCCGTACATACAACCAACCTCAAAACCCCAGTTTTTAATACATACATCATCATTGCAGTACTTAGCTAAGTTAGGTAAAAGACTGATGTATTCTCATACAACTACGAATCATGGATAGACTCATTTTACATAAAACAAAACATCTGAGAGTTTAGCGTTATTATCTACCGAGGAAAATTATTTTATCCGCCTACTGTGCCTAAGGCTGCCGTGACATATTTTACGCATACGAAATAAACTGATTAAAAGTAGAATTTGATTTAAACACTTACCAAAAACACCCACAAGATAAGATAAAATTGTTGACAAATAGTCCTCACTTCACAATCAAATCACAGCACATAATTATGAAACCCGTAAAGTAAGTAAACACACAACACATACGTCACTCGTAACAGTCCGCCATTTTATAAAATTATTTGGTGTACCACAGACAACGAAAAGCATGATAGTTAGTGATGCCCTAAAACCGGTATATAAAAAAGAATAATATTGCGACCGTTTTAACGTTAGCTTAAATAACTTTTGTTATAACAAATTGACAGCATAGTGACAGCTGTCATTATAATCTCAAAATAAAATATTTGTTCTTTGTTCCTCAAGAAAAAATATAAAATGCCAGTCAAATTGGGAAATATATTTGAACAATTGACATCAATACGCAATTCTTTTTATATTCTGAGTAAACGCAAGTCGTTTAAATATGGGGTGCCATTTATATTGTTTGTTGTAGGAGGATCTTTCGGATTAAGAGAATGGACCCAAATCAGGTTAAATACACAGTATTTTTTATCCATCGTCTGAAAATATTTAATATGCTAGCTAAATAAAACACGGATTCAAATATGCAGCCAGATCTCATACATTATTTATTTTAAATCATTTCAAAGAATGTTGTAAATTAAATGCATAAAAAAATTGTGACGAACTAGCTCAACTGGCATTAGTATTAAAATTAGTCATATGTTTTCTGGTAAATTGTCCCAAAGTCTCTTAAGTATGACTTGAGAACTCAAAAGGAGGGATTTCCCAACTGATAAACATTTTGTAGTCATCCACTTTATCAGCACAATCCACTCCCTTATTTTATTTGTTTTAAACTCATATTTATAAAAAAAACTGTATTACAGTTAACGAAATATAATCTGCACCGATCTTTCGAACCACTTGTGTGGTGAATCAGTGCAAATTATACTTCGTCAACTACACTGTTAATTATTGTGAAATATATATTTTTTTAACTTGAGGATGTATCCAAAATGAAACAAAGATATCAAAAAAAATCCTAAATTTCAGTAACTTTATTAGCTTGTATACTGCTGCTTTTGGTGTATCTCCCGTCCCATGGGACCACTGACATACATGAAGCGGGGACAAATAGGAATGATATATAAAAAAACACCATGCCCGGATAGACCAATGGGAATACACCCTGCTGTCCTGCTACTGCTGTACTGTTATCCTTGAATTAAATCAACTTCAAAACTGTAGGCTGTGATTCTTTGCAGACTGAAATGATGAGATTAAGCATTTATTTTGAACTAAGTATTGATTTTGCTAAATGTTTTTATCCTGAGGTTTTAAAAAATTAGGATATTCATGTCCAGATCTTTTTTCAAATTTTAAGTAAATATGTTTAATATGCAGTGGTGGCACGTCCATAAAAGCCGATTCCCACCGGCTTGCCTGTTTTGGACATTTGAGCAGAGTTGTAAAGGAAATATGTAAGCCAAATTAGCCCCGGCTTGCCTATGGATATGTTTGACGCGCCGCTAGCTATCAATATTAGGTACTTGTTTTACATAAAAATGAGATGACTCATACCAAGTCTTGGAAATGATTGCACAATGTTTTCTTCCTATACAGTCAGTTTAGGTGAATTTTCTAGATTAGTTTATAAATATAAAGGGAAGAACCCTATTTTGTAACATTTAATCTCAGTTAGGTATTAAATTAACAGGTGTGCTGAAGAATTAAAATGTAACTCTTTTTTTCTAGGTATCAGTTCTCTCAAGTAAAAGGAGTGAGCAAAGCTGAGGCAGAGAAGATGGGCCTAAATAAAGCCAAGGATGTGACCCTCGAGGGCACTTATGATGAAATACAGAAGCTGGATATAGATAACTGGGAAAATAAACGAGGCCCACGTCCCTGGGAACCTGATACCATTGATACTCAGGTTAAGAAAACATAAATATACTGCCATGATGTTATTTGTTGTTAAATAATGTAAATAGTTAGGATGTAATCAATAAAATGGTTTGTTTGTTAATTCCAAGTGTTTCAATAATTACGATCTGTCCTTTATAAGCTTGTAGCAAGGACGATATTGTAGGTAGGTATCCTATAATATCGTCTTTGCTTGTAGGACCTAATTGTATGTAATGTACCTACAATGTAGGTACATTCTGAATTTCCTTCCGCTTGTTCCTGATAAAGGACAACCAGCAGAGCATCAACATCAACAAATGCGTAGTTGGACATTCTAATACGTAGATATCTACGTATTAGAATGATTAGTGGACCACCAGCATGAAGCCAGTTGAGTGTCCATTTGTAAATCTTATGACAACGGGAGAAGGTCTACCGATGATCAGTGTGTTTGTTAGTAAAATTAAACAGTTATAAACGGCTAGAAACGTGGCCTTCCAACGACACCATTATGAGAATTATTCACTACTTCGTAGAAAGCCAATGTCGCACTTCGCAGTCACCTATTTTTACGCGACTGCGTAAATGCCTTCCTAATTATAAAAGAAAAAGTAGATACCTACCT
This sequence comes from Cydia amplana, assembly GCF_948474715.1. NCBI lineage: Eukaryota > Metazoa > Arthropoda > Insecta > Lepidoptera > Tortricidae > Cydia > Cydia amplana. Next base: position 11,313,606 of record NC_086086.1, read on the forward strand.
AAGTACGTACGTATATCGACTGCGGTTACTGAACTAGACAGAATGGTCCGGTCCAGGTCAACTAGGTATTTAGCTATTATTAAATCCCTCATGAACAGAATGTCGACTCTGTAAGACTTGTGGATATCTAACTAAAAATAATTATCTTATCATCAACACTTGAACTGAACATTAAACAGACGTTAGTTTTACAAATGGTCAGTTAATTAGGTAGGTACCTAAGTCGCCAATCTTCAGTTGTTATTATTAAGTAGTTTGGTTTGGGGTTTAGGCCAGAGTATTAAGTATTAGTTGTATTTATCGATTTGTACAACAAATACATACGAAAGGATAAACTTAAGACTAATGCAAAGCTAGTCATTTTTATTTTTACTGGGCGTCGATTTTGTTCTAATTACCTATATAGATTAGCGTGATCTACTAGATTTTTTTTGAAATATCAATGTTATTGTCTGCAAACCTACTTATTAAATATTATCATTTCATCTTTGTTTGTTTTGATCAATAACCCTCATGACGTCACAAAGAAATTTGGATCAGCCGACTTTGACGCATGCGTTCTAGAAATATTCATAGTTCTGTCTCACCTCAGTATATGGCGATAGAAAGAAACACATTTTAAACTCGGATAACCTCGTGTTTTGTCGTGTCGCCTCGGGTGAAAAATTGATTGCGCTGTCGTTGTCTATAAAAAGGGGCCGCCGCTTATTGGCCGACGCATTTCAAAGCGAAATCTCGAAAAAGGAACTTTACTAGCGTGTGACTCTTCAGAGTTGTTTGTTGAAGATAATAATTATTGTGTTTTATTAAGAAAAATTCTAGTGACTAGGTGAGTACATCATATTTGTTTTAAAATTGGGCAAGTTGTTGTAAATTACAGAGTTTGTTCCATCAAGTCACGTAACGTCGAGATAGATTGCTGATATTTCCTATCCGCCATTTTGAAGTGAAGACTAACAGAGAAATGAAATTTTACGCGAATTATTTTGTTCTGTCATTCATTGCTAAACTGGATTGGAAAGCAGTGATATTGCTAAGCTAATATTATGGTTTCACAAGATAAATGCAATTCTGAGATTTAGTTGCGTCATGTTTCTAACAGGAAGCCATACGTGGGTATTTTGCCGTGACCTAATTGAATTTACTGATGACCTGCCCATTGTCCTAGATGTATAGACTCTAAATTCAATTTAAAACTAAGTATGTGTGTCATGTTAACGAAAGCCTTTTGTGATTTTTCAAAGTTCTCCGCCGCGTTTGTCTATGTGTGTATGTATGTTCGCGATGAACTCGAAAACTAGGATTTTCATGTGATTTTCACCTATCAATAGATTGATTCTTGAGGAAGGTTTAGGTGTATAGTTTGTTAAGGTTTTGTCTAACCCGTGCCTAGCTGGGGCGGTAGACTAGTTAAAGGATATTGCTAAATTACTAGGGGCACTAGGCTAGGGCCTAAGGATCGGTTTTCCTAGGATAGCGGTGCCGTCATATAGCGGCCGTCTCCATACTAAATAATACGGCTAAATATATGGATGTCGTAGTATTTGTATGGAGACGGCCGCTATATGACGGCACCGCTTTCGGAGGAAACCAAAGCTTAACCAAGTCTTGGCTGTTGTGTTGCAATCATTATTTTAAACTTGTTTTTTTTGTTATAGGACAAAATGCAGATCTTTGTGAAGACGTTGACGGGTAAAACCATCACCTTAGAAGTTGAGCCTTCAGATACTATTGAGAACGTGAAAGCCAAGATTCAGGACAAAGAGGGTATCCCCCCAGATCAGCAGCGTCTCATCTTCGCTGGTAAGCAGCTGGAAGACGGCCGCACACTCTCTGACTACAACATCCAGAAAGAATCTACCCTCCACTTGGTACTACGTCTGCGCGGCGGTATGCAGATCTTTGTAAAGACTCTGACTGGCAAAACCATCACCCTTGAGGTTGAGCCTTCGGATACTATTGAGAATGTTAAAGCCAAGATCCAAGATAAGGAAGGTATCCCGCCAGACCAGCAGAGACTGATCTTTGCAGGCAAGCAGTTGGAAGATGGCCGCACCCTCTCAGATTACAACATCCAGAAAGAATCCACTCTCCACTTGGTACTTCGTCTCCGTGGTGGTATGCAGATTTTTGTGAAGACCTTGACCGGTAAAACAATCACTCTTGAAGTTGAGCCTTCAGACACAATAGAAAATGTTAAGGCTAAAATTCAAGACAAAGAGGGTATTCCCCCAGACCAGCAACGTCTCATTTTCGCTGGTAAACAATTGGAAGATGGCCGCACGCTGTCAGACTACAATATCCAGAAGGAATCCACCTTGCATTTAGTTCTGCGTCTTCGTGGTGGTATGCAGATCTTTGTAAAGACCCTGACTGGCAAGACCATCACCCTTGAAGTGGAGCCTTCAGATACAATTGAGAATGTCAAGGCTAAAATTCAAGACAAAGAGGGTATCCCCCCAGACCAGCAGAGGTTGATCTTTGCAGGCAAGCAGCTCGAGGATGGACGCACCCTATCTGACTACAACATCCAGAAGGAATCCACCCTCCACTTAGTACTGCGTCTTCGTGGTGGTATGCAGATCTTTGTAAAGACCCTGACTGGCAAGACTATCACCTTAGAAGTTGAGCCTTCGGATACAATTGAAAACGTAAAAGCCAAAATTCAAGACAAGGAAGGCATTCCCCCAGACCAGCAACGTCTTATCTTCGCCGGTAAACAATTGGAAGATGGCCGCACTCTCTCCGACTACAATATCCAGAAAGAATCTACCCTCCACTTAGTACTGCGTCTGCGTGGTGGTATGCAGATCTTTGTCAAGACCCTGACTGGCAAGACTATCACCTTAGAAGTTGAGCCTTCGGATACAATTGAAAACGTAAAAGCCAAAATCCAAGACAAGGAAGGCATTCCCCCAGACCAGCAACGTCTCATCTTCGCTGGTAAACAATTGGAAGATGGCCGCACTCTCTCCGACTACAATATTCAGAAAGAATCCACCCTCCACTTAGTACTGCGTCTCCGTGGTGGTATGCAGATCTTTGTCAAGACCCTGACTGGCAAGACCATCACACTTGAAGTTGAGCCTTCAGATACTATTGAGAATGTTAAAGCCAAGATCCAGGATAAGGAAGGTATCCCCCCAGACCAGCAGAGGTTGATCTTTGCAGGCAAGCAGCTTGAGGATGGACGCACCCTATCCGACTACAACATCCAGAAGGAATCCACCTTGCATTTAGTTCTGCGTCTGCGTGGTGGTATGCAGATCTTTGTCAAGACCCTGACTGGCAAAACTATCACCTTAGAGGTTGAGCCTTCGGATACAATTGAAAACGTAAAAGCCAAAATTCAAGACAAGGAAGGCATTCCCCCAGACCAGCAACGTCTTATCTTCGCCGGTAAACAATTGGAAGATGGCCGCACTCTCTCCGACTACAATATCCAGAAAGAATCTACCCTCCACTTAGTACTGCGTCTGCGTGGTGGTATGCAGATCTTTGTCAAGACCCTGACTGGCAAGACTATCACCTTAGAAGTTGAGCCTTCGGATACAATTGAAAACGTAAAAGCCAAAATCCAAGACAAGGAAGGCATTCCCCCAGACCAGCAACGTCTCATCTTCGCTGGTAAACAATTGGAAGATGGCCGCACTCTCTCCGACTACAATATTCAGAAAGAATCCACCCTCCACTTAGTACTGCGTCTCCGTGGTGGTATGCAGATCTTTGTCAAGACCCTGACTGGCAAGACCATCACACTTGAAGTTGAGCCTTCAGATACTATTGAGAATGTTAAAGCCAAGATCCAGGATAAGGAAGGTATCCCCCCAGACCAGCAGAGGTTGATCTTTGCAGGCAAGCAGCTTGAGGATGGACGCACCCTATCCGACTACAACATCCAGAAGGAATCCACCTTGCATTTAGTTCTGCGTCTGCGTGGTGGTATGCAGATCTTTGTCAAGACCCTGACTGGCAAAACTATCACCTTAGAGGTTGAGCCTTCAGACACTATCGAAAATGTAAAGGCCAAGATCCAGGATAAGGAAGGTATCCCCCCAGATCAGCAACGTCTCATCTTCGCTGGTAAACAATTGGAAGATGGCCGCACGCTCTCCGACTACAATATCCAAAAGGAGTCCACCCTTCATCTTGTACTTAGATTGAGAGGTGGCATGTAATAACCGACACTGCCTGTTCACTGTTCATTCCAAATTAATATAACTTAACTTGTTTAACAGGTGAAATAAAGCTTTGTCATTGACTGAATTAATTTATTTTCTTTCAACAATACCACTTTAGTTCCCGCCTAAACTTTCTCCCGTTGTAGGTAGTCCGTTGAAAACATGTGGGTATGATAACTCATATTTCTATAGATCTCCCACTATCCCTACTAAAATAAATGAGAAAATAACTAGCTAGTACAGTCAGCAGCAGGTTGCTAAGCGGGCGAGGTGTTCAAAAATACCACGACGCGCTCTTATTCTACAAGGTGCGTCAAGATCATTGTGAACACCTCGCCCGCTTAGCAACTACCTATTGCTGCTGGCTGTACTAGGGAAGAGGTCCCTTTTCCTGTATTCCGTGCAGTAATTTTTGCATACTAATCAATTAGAGTTCGTAAATAGATCCGCGTTCCGGTTATTTTTATATGAAATTGTATTATTATTATTATAAGCCCTGTTTAGGAACCTAAAAAAGTCGCAATGGTCGGAAGTTTGGTTGCCAGCGTGTAGTCCAAACAGATTCATGAGTCCAGAGCAAGCAAGTTCCTCTAAATTAGCTAGGCTTTCGTTACCACTAAACCGAGTTGGTGGGAACTACTGGAAATATTTTTTCCCAGTTGTTACCAGTGGTAAAAGGTGGGAAAAAAATTCCCAGTAGTTACCACTGGTAACAACTTGGTGGTAACTAGTGGGAATAACCTGCCAACTCTCTAGTCTCTCTTAAATTGACGAGTGACAGAGCTATACGTAGAAATGTTAACGTAATAGCTTCGTCCCTGTCGTCAGTTACTGAATTATTAAAAAGGTCAAAATTTCTTTGTATAGCCGGTCAAACAAGTTTGTCAGTAGAAAAAGGCACGATATTCGAATTTTCTAAGTCCTTTGCGCTTGCGCCTACATTTTTTTTTAATTTACCGCTTATTTCTACTGACGGAAAGTGCTTGACAGAGTATATTTGGCATAAAAGCCGTAACACACTACCGCACCGTACCAAGGTCGCGGTGCGGTGTAGTAGTGTGTATCTGATTGCATAAAGGCCTGTCCAGACTGATTAAATTGTCCGATGTTGATGTGAAATTGTTCGATGATCGATATTACCGATGAAATGTGGTGAAGAAGAATATCAATTTGTGACGCTATTATTCGCGTTTGGGGGCATTTTTTTAATTTAGCGCGCTCAAATATGGCCATAAATTTAAAGCCCCCTCCACACACGTGCGCGAAGCCGCGAACGCGAGTATGGAGTCAAGTTCGCAGATCTGCGAGAGTGAATAAGTGAGGGTGAAAGTGGCCAAAATTGGCAAAGAAAGTATCGAAGTGGTAGGCCCTTTTATTTCATGTCATTTCGTTGTTGCTTTGCTTAGGCAGTATGGCTTAGAGCTTTAGCCTGTCCAGATGGACGAATAAAAAAAAAATTTGCTTATCTGTGGCGCGTCGTATACTTGTAAAAATGGTGTGTAGAATTAGAATTATTATAAATTAAATAAAAGAGGCATGAAATACACAATAATAATCAATACGCTTCTAGGATAACGTAGTGTTAAATTGACTTTGTGACGATTATTATAACTCGTGTCTAATATGAATAATTTTAAGGATAACAAGAATAAATCTGCGCTCAGTACAAGATGGGCTCAAATGTCGAAACAGGAACAAATTATAGAGCGGAAAAAGATGGAAATACAGGCGAAACTAGAGGCTCAAAAGCAGGCTGCAGCTTTGGCAGCCCAAGCGAAGTTAACAAAGTAACTAGTATTTTCTATTTGCTTAGCACTTTTTCTCTAAAATGTGAGGTTGGAGGTTTGTTCCCCGGCCTCTAGCTTCTGGGTCAATTATTTGGACTTGTTAGCCCCACTTGAAATCTTCTGAAGTTAATGCCAGTTTGATTTTTGACACTTTCAGTGCCAAGCACCCCATTTCCAATACAAAATTAACATGTTACCTGTCGTGTTTTTGGCACTGAATTTGTTAAGCTCATTTATACAATACAAATACTCTTTATTCCATACCTCAATAGAAAAAAACAATAAAAAGTACCCTAAAATTTTCAGTTTAGGCTCAAAAGATGACAAAAACCCTTCAAACATCTTCTCCAACGATGGCAGCTTCATGAGCCAGTACAAGGCTTTGCTAGAAAAACAAAAACAGGAGAAGGAAGATAAAGAGAGACAAGCACAGCAAGAAGAAACTAAAGCTATGGCTGCCATCATGCCGGAGTATTCTGAAGCTCCTCATAAAGAATCAAAGGAGTATTCACACCATGACCATAATGAGAGACGGAGGTCAGACAAAGGCAGCAGGTATTTGACATGATACAATAATTTTGACTTTTTCTGCTTCTATAATATTTCCTTAGTTCATTACTTCATTACATTACAAAATCCTTTGTCAAAATAGTCATAGTCCCTTCAAGGTAACATTCAATTGCCACCATCAGAAGTTCAAAATACTCAATGAAGCTAAATATGTTTATTGTACATTCTATTTGTTTCAGAGATAGACGTAGATGGAGTGACAGAGGCAAGAACCGCCCTAATAGTCCAATGGATGACAGAAGGCAATCAGACAACATCCCACCACTAATGCAAATTCCATTCATGCCACCAGACCAAGACCCAAACCATGATAACTGGCAGGGAAACAGAGACCCTAACTCTAACGGAGAAGGGCTTGAAGGCATGGGATATCCAGACTCTAATATGAGACATATGATGAGACCAGGCCCGAATGTGGGTCCTAGAGGTCCTGGACCAAACATGGGCCCTGGACCTGGACCTAATATGGGACCTAGACCAGGAATGAACATGGGACCTGGTCCAATGATGGGACCAGGAGGCCCTAACATGCCCCCAATGCCACCAGGCGGACCTATGCCTCCCGGAGGACCTATACCGCCTTTCATGGGCGGCCCTCCTAACTACCCAATGCCTCCTAATTGGGGTCCTAATGGACCAGGCGGACCCTGCGGTCCGGGCCCTATGCCTCCTAACATGTGTGGCCCTAATGGTCCAATGCCGCCTTTCTTTGGCCCGCCTTTCCCCCAAATGCGCCCTAATGGTCCACCAGGCCCACCTGGTCCTCCCAGACCTCCCGGTCCTCCTAACTCAATGATGCCCCCAAATTCAATGAATAATGGCCACATGCCGTTCATGGGTCGTCCTCCATTCGGTCCCAATGGCCCCAACTTCAATAACGGCAATGGCAACATGCCGTTTATGCCGCCAAATATGATGCCGCCAAACAGCATGCCCAACAATATGCCACCTAGTAACATGCCTCCTAGCAATATGCCTCCAAGTAGCATGTCTTTACACAATATTCCTGAACCAAAGCCTTTGGATTCAATGCCGGAGATGAACATACAGAACATTCCCCCGCCCCTGCCTCAGCTCAGTCACATTCCATCGCCAAAGGACGAACCAACATCACCAGCAAATCAAGGTATTATGGTTTTCAAAATAAGTGTCTTTAATTTTATGTTAGTGTAGTATTGAGACTTTAAAGAGATTAAAGTATCTGATGATTTGGCCAAAAACAATTACTAGTTGTTAGATATTGATTTGTAAAGTCATATTGTAATAATAAAGCCTCTATAAATTATGTGAATATATCAATCTGACTTGAGTGACTTGTTTAATTTATAATGGGTGGTCGTTTTTTGTATGGGCAAATAATATTTAAAGTCATACCTCCATACAAAGCTTTTCTAAATTAATGCTATTGAGTTACTTTTCAGCCAAAAATTATCACTAAGCGAAAGAATTGAAACGGAAAAATAGCTATTATTAAAAATCTTTGCTATGATTGGGCAACATTGACATTTGTTGATTCTCTGAATTTCTCTGTTGATTTCCAAATTTTGTTTACTAATAACATTATTTTTTATAAGATAGATAAATAAATCTTGAATAGAGATAGTATTCAGATGTTCAGCCACCCTAACGCTCGGCTTTAACTCGATAATTTAGTATAGGATAAGAGTTGATAGATAGGCAAGGTAGGCGTGGCCACTAGACGTTGTTGTTGACTCGTGGTGTGCAGTTTCCTCTGCAGATTGGCCGCCATCGGTGCTCCGCGCTGCCACGGAGGTCGCCAGGAACGGCGACCACTGGGAAAATGTCCTGAAGGCAATTCACTCACAAGACCAAAATATGTGGTAAAACTCTTGCCACCGTAGCCTTGTCCCTACAGGATATGTGCTGTATTCTTTTTTTATTATATTATTTTTCTACAATTGAGTGTGATTGGTGCAGTGTTATAATGTAGTTTATACTCTTGTTTAGTAAATAGACTAACTTTTTATTTACTGGCTAACACTAAGCTTTTATAAGTAAGCAGATTACCTTTCCGTACTTTATAAACTATTCATTAAGATCGTCGTCAGAACCTAAACCTAATAAGATTTCTAGAATTGCTACGGCTGAATTTCAACTCGCAAAATTTCATATGTTATTAATTTATATGATGAAAATGTTTTTGCCCAACCAAAAATAAAATTGGACAATGTTTTGATGATTCAACTTAATTCTTCGTGTCAGAATAGTCGTAGCCTAGCCTAGATGCCGCTGCCTCTATTTGATATCGTTTTGAGATTTTACAATTATATTTTATTATTTCATTACATAGAAATTATTTTCAGTCAAAGACGTATTTTAGGGTAACAATAAAGCTATTTACCAAATAAGAGATGTAAAAATATACCAACTGAATGGAATCAATAACCCACATTTATAATACTGCACTAAAACAGAACTATAGGTTGTAAGCCTCATCTAAAGCATCCTTTGGCTTTTCTCTCTCTACCAAGTAATTCTAAAGGCGTATATATTTCCAGGTTCCTTCATAATACGAATTCTAAGGAGTACAAGGAATTCCGGGAGCTAGTGGAAAAGTTCCGGAAGGAGAGCCCGGAGAGGAAGCCGGAGATCAAGCCTGAGGATGTCTATGAGCCCGAGTTCTGCTTAGATGAGGATTATGACAGTGATGATGATTACAAGGCAGCAGATAAAAAGTTTAGGTAAGATACTAGGATATAGCAACTGACAATTTGTAAGCCTTATTGGAAAGACACCACCAAAGTCAGTTAACTAAATCAAAACAGTCATCCTAAATCTTGTTGGAATGCACGAAGGCACAGAATAAATAATAGTACTAAGTACAGAAGATTCACTCTCTAACAAAACGCGTCTGTTACGATCAGCACAGATATGGCCGCTAGGTGGCGACAGCGGCACGCGCGGCTTATGGCTTTCCCCAAAATTGGGGCCGAACGGATGTACTTTTAGCTACCTGTAGCAAAGCGACGAAATCGCGGAGTGAGACACGCCTGACGAAGGTTGATATTGGTCTGTAGCCGCGTGGGTCGTGCGAGTTGATGTCTTTGGCGATCGAAGGGTTTTTTTATTTTAACCAATTTTACTGCCCATGCCATACTAAGCATGATTAGGTATTCTGGGTGTCCACTTTTTGGAAGTCAGCGCAAGTCAGGAAAATCAAAAATAGTCATGGAAAGTCAGTGAAATTCTGGAGAGTCAGGGAACAGTGTTCTGTTCTTAGAAAAAGTTGAAGGCATAATGCATAATAAATATGTCATATTAGGATACCAGTGAACATAGTTTTTAATTACAAGGCAATATTCAAAACAAACAGCAGCAATAGTACATTACGATACAAGTGCGAATTACCTTTTGTACTGTTAAACAAATTAAGATGTATGTCTTCGGTTACTAACAAATTAAATTAACATGTACTTACCACAAATTAAGAGAAAGCAACATTATGCCGCTTATACGTGGCTTAAACACCAACTTCACGAGCATAAGAATTAAAAAAAGCGGCCAAGTGCGAGTCGGACTCGCCCATGAAGGGTTCCGTATTCAGGGGATTTATGACGTATTAAAAAAAAACGACTTACTAGATCTCGTTCAAACCAATTTTCAGTTTTGAGTTTCAGTTCACAGTATGGGGAACCCCCAAAATTTATTGTTTTTTTTTTCTATTTTTGTGTGAAAATCTTAATGCGGTTCACAGAATACATCTACTTACCAAGTTTCAACAGTATAGTTCTTATAGTTTCGGAAAAAAGTAGCTGTCACATACGGACGGACAGACAGACGGACGGACAGACAGACATGACGAATCTATAAGGGTTCCTTTTTTTGCCATTTGGCTACGGAACCCTAAAAACGTGTATTTCTATTTCAGTTTTGGCGACCAAGACTCCCAAAAACCCTGGAACCAGTTTAACCTAGGCAGCTCAGTGAAACGAGAGGCGAGCTCACAGAGCGACGACGAATCCGACAGCAAGCGGGAGCGCCGCAAGAAGAAATCTCGCTGGGGCGACGAGCCCCCGGTGGCGGATATCAAGCCCCCGGGCGTAATGGCTCCCTTACCGCCCGGCATGGCCCCTTTACCGCCCGGTATGGGCCCTTTACAGGGTATGCCGCCAATGCCGCCCGGTATGCCACCGATGCCGCCTCTGCCAGGTATGACACAGAATAAATAATGCTGGTAATGTATAAGACTAATAAAAAAAAACACAAGTATTGTTGGTGGCCCGCCCAGCGCAGACGCTGTGCCTTACAGAACCTGACTGGTTCAGTACTCAAATTATTACTTTTAATCTGTCAGCTCCCAGTGGCTCAGGTTAAAACATGTTACAGGGATAAAGCTTGCTAAAGTAGAAGACGATGGTTTCAAACTCACAAACGTGAACCGGGCCAACCCGGCTCTGATGCAGTATGCCATGACCAACTATGGAACCATAAACTTGAGCGCCGAGGATTGGAAGAAGTGTGAAGACAACTTCAAACTCAATCTGCTGTTCCAGGTATGTTTGAATGTTCCATAACAGAATTATTGAAATAACCATCTCACCACACTCGACCCACTCGGTAAAACTCTATTCTTAGAAATCTGAATTGAAGTTGCAGTTTATGCTCTAAATGGCTAAGGTTTGAATGCTTTCTCTGAAATATTTAAAGCCTGACCAGTAATATATGATCAAATTGTCAAGAGGGCGCTGTTATTCTCATGTATAGGGTGACAGTGACAGTTTCAGTGTAATATGAAAAAATTAGTTCAAGTGAAATTCCGCAACATATATGATCATATATTCCTGGCCAGGCTTTAATAGCATTCATTAATTTGAATTTGATTTCTGAATTCTTACAGCTGGTTGTTTGCTTGTGTTGATGAGGTGTACAATTTCGTTTTTTTTTTTACCTCGCTTTACGTATGCTTTACGGCTTTACGTCGTTATCACGATAAGCAAGATAGCGCTATTCTCGTTTATAGCGATATCTCGCTCGCACAATAGAGAGACGTGTGGATTTGTTCTGTGGTCATATTTGTTCCGACTGACTACCATAATAGGGTATTTGACTGTACATATTAAAAATAAATTATTTTACACCATGCATCAAATAAAGCACCAGAAGATTAATAGAGAAACGTAGACAGCAGTTATTTTTAGAGACAATTTCTATTTTAAAACCTGTATAAAACTATAAAGAGTAGGTAATTTGATCGTGACGTCACATGCCAGTGTTTCATATAAATTCCAATATCTGGGTGACCGAGCTTCGCTCGGAAAACATATAATAACTCGGAAATGCGCGTTTTCCCAGAGATAAGACCTAGCTAGATCGATTTTTCGCCCCCGAAAACCCCTACAACTACATACTAAATTTCATCGAAATCGTTAGAGCCGTTTCCGAGATCCCCGAAATATATATATATATATAAATAAATAAATAAACAAGAATTGCTCATTTAAAGGTATTAGATAGATAGATAGATAGTAGCAAAATCGTTTTGACAGTTTGAAAAAAGAAACTGATTTGACTAGTAGTCAAATACCCTATTGGTTGCAGGATATGTTGAAAAAGAGACAGGAAGTGGAGCGCCTGGCGGCATCAGGCAAACATAAGTACGAGTATGACAGCGACGAAGACACCGCTGAAGGCACATGGGAACACAAGTATGTTCTTTATTATTTTAGGAACACAAGTTATATGATTGAAGTATAGTCAGCAGCAGAAGTTGCTAAGCGGGCCAGGTGTTCAAAATGAAGTTGATGCGACTTTATTGTTAAGAGAATAAGAGCGCGTCAAGGTATTATCATGCCGCGATCAGAAAGGGATTAGAAATAACAGATTTCCATACACTTACGTCAAAATCAATATGAATTGACAGCTATCTCAATCCCTTTCTAATCGCGATTCAGTAATAATTTTGAACACCTCGCCCGCTTAGCAACTTCTGCTGCTGACTGTATCTATGCTTTAAAGAAACAGAAGCATAGTCTACACCCATTAGTGCTTCGAATACGACAGCTGATGTAGATGGCGCTGTACAGCTCCGTACATTATGCGGTATTTCTGGCTGTTAAAACTTGACAAAGCATTTACCACAAAAGATACGTCGCAGTACAGAGCCATCTATTTCAGCTCTTAATGTTATCCTTCTATAATAAATAAAACTATTGGTATTCTTCTTATCGTGTGAAGGGATCATAAACAAATGATATGTTGCCACCTCTAACCCCCGGGGTAGCTTTTATGAGGTTTTCTGTAGTGCACGTAGTTGGACACAGGGAACACTGCGTCATATGTTGCAATCACTGCATCACTATTGGTATTATAATGGGTGTATTTTTAAGGTTACGCGCAAAAGAAATGTACGCGACAGAAAAGTGGGCGGACGAGCTGACGAAACAAGCCGCCGGGAAACATCACATCGGGGACTTCCTGCCCCCCGAGGAACTGAAGAAGTAAGCGTTTTATTTAACCCCTCGTATGCGGCCTGTCAAATTTGATCATTGAAAAAGTGACCTTGACATTTAAAACAATAGATTTAAATTCTCACGCACGGATCCGTGTTTAAGCGTACGAAGGGTTAACTCTACCATGTCATATTGTGATGAGTGAAATACCCCAAGGGGCTCCACTAGCACAAACAGTCAACAAATCGCCTTGAGGTATCAATTTCATATTAAATATGAATATGACATATTTATTCGAAATAAATCATCTGTGAAAACTTGACAAAATACTGTTTACAGCATAATATATATAAGTCACTCTATGGTTTACAGTTTGTGCTAGTGCTGCACTCTGGTGGTAGAACATTGCAGTAATATAAACTACTAAAACAACATTGACGTTAAATTTCGCCTAGAAAACAGTTTTATACTTAGCAATAGAATAAGAAAAATATAATTAAATTATTTATTTTCTATACTATAATTCAATTTGTACCAATGTTATTACTTCTGTAAGGATGCCGATTTTTTGACATCCGCGGATGCGGATGCGGAAGCGGATTTTTAAAAGCTCACATCCGCGGATGCGGATGCGGATGTCAAGATAGGTACATAAAAAACGTCAAATATTACATTTTAGTAATTTTGATTTCAAAAAACCGGCCAAGTGCGAGTCGAACTCGCGTTCCAAGGGTTCCGTACATTAAGTCCCACTCACGCTTGACTGCTAATTTCTAATAGGTTTTTTTGGCTAATGACTAAATTACCTAGCAATCTAGCACTTACGCCGATGCTAAGACGTTCCTGTACCGACCTGTTCCACATCCGCATCTGCATTAAATCCGCATCGATTTTATGCGGATGCGGATGCAGATGCGGATGTTGAAAATAATGCGGAAGTTCCGCGGTTGCGGATGCGGATATTCGCAACATCCCTGTTACAAATACCTTACAGACTAACATATATATGCATTTTATATAAACTTAGAAACTTAGAATGACGAGGTTGAGAGAAAGCCTTCAAATTTGTATAGCCGATCGCATTTTTACCATGAAACAAATTTCAGATTTATGGAGAAGTATTCTGCCGTGAAAACTGGCAAGGAGCCAGATTTGAGTGACTACAAGGAGTTTAAACTGAAAGAGGATAATGTTGGTAAGCTAATCGAACGGTAAATTAATGTGTATCAATATAATATTTAAAACCTTCGCGTTTTGAACACATATTAACTCACATTTATAGACGGGTCTAACGCGAAATTTATTCAATTACCTTTATATACCGACGTTTCGACACAGGTTTCACTGGTCATGGTCGCGGCCAACTAAAGTCTCAGCAAAATGTCAAAACAGAGATTTGTGCAACTACCCGACGAAAAGTGTATGAAAGGTAATTGAATAAATTTCGCGTTAGACCCGTCTATAAATGTGAGTTAAATGTGTATCAAGTTAGGAAAGTCCAAACAGTTTTTGTTATCAATAGCATAATAATATGGTTTAATTTCGCTTCATTGGTACTTGAATAAAATTTGAAACAAAATGTTCAGTTCAGCGTTTTTTTTTGCGTTTCCTTGTAAGTAGCATTATAAAAAAGATGTGTTAATCCTTAAAAGGCCAAATTAACTAATTTAAGACAGCAAATTGTTGCTCTTATGCTTTCTAGTTTGCTTTTACTTAGGTATATAATTTGTTATAACACATATAAATATGCACATATAAATATAACACATATGCGGGCAAGTTTGTTGTGCCGAGGGTTATTAATTACTACGGCGATAGATGTCTTCATAAACGCCTTCCCTACATACTCAACAGCCTGCCCTCTGACATGAGACAGGAAGCCAATAAAGTAAAATTTGGTAAAAAGCTGCGTAGTTACCTCGTAAATCGCGTATAGTAATTGTTGAACATTATTAGTAACGATTGATGTAAACTATTTTGTAATATAAGAGAGTCCACACGATCACACAGTCAAACCGTGTAAACTGTTTTGTGGGACACTGTTCTTGTACAAGCTGTATATTTTTTATGTTAATAAATAAATAATAATAATAAATATTTAATAATCGATGATTTTCTCCATGTAAAAAGAGACACGCTGGAGCGCTAAAACAAATTACATTATTCGTACGAATGGATTAATCTGGGATGGAATGGATTAAATTACTAGACATGTAATTATGTACGTCGGACGTACATTTTTAAATGTCAGAAAATAGGGGTTACTGCCATCTGTCCACATACTGGGAAGTGGGACGTTCAATAAGTCACCTGCTATGACATATCTACTTGTCCAGAGAACTTTACACTTTTGGCACTCGAGTGTGCATTCTTGTGATATGTTTGTGCCAAAATGTATACAATTTGTGAATGGCGATGTTTGTTTATATTTGTCACGACATAACTTTATAAATGGCTTTCAAAATTATTGAGATGATTCAAAATTTGGTAGTTTCAATAGGCTACATGACTAATTTTCATTTATGGTATCTTTCGATCGGGTTTGTTTTTTGGATCAAATGTCTATATGGGGCCCATTGCAGGCATTGCATTAAATCAACACAATAGTCCAAGTCCGACAGTCGCACTTCACTCACGAAACGCCCCTCACAAAAGGATAAGTGAACGTGACGTCAAGGTCACTGAGATCCCATCTTGAAGTATGGACAAAACTAGAAAATTGCGTTTTTGTCCGTGAAATATTGCGTTTATGTATATTGTTGCTATACAATATTTTTTTGGATAAAATGTACGGAATCGAATGGTACCCTTAGTTTTTTGGAAGTAATAAAAAAACTTAAATTTTGAAACTTTCAGGTTGATAAATTGCTCATTTGCTATCTATTTTACTAGATTTTGTTACAAAATTGAACATGTGTCATCATCCCTATTTAACTCTGACACACATAAAAAAAACTTTTTTTTTCTTGGGCTTGTGAGCTATGAGTAGTACAGTCGCCATCATAGACATCGAGGCGACCAAGGTGCTCACAAATATCTGAACTCGCCTCTATTGTCAAGGCGTTAGAGTGCGGGTTCGGATAATTTGGAGCACCTCGGCCGCTCCGATATATCTAATGACGATTGTACTAGTACGCCCAGTCTTGGGCTGGACTGCATTTGTTAATGATTTGTGTGTATAGGTTTCAAAATGCTGCAAAAGTTGGGCTGGAGCGAGGGTCAGGGGCTCGGCTTGGAAGGCACTGGTATCGTCGACCCCATCAACAAGTTAGTACAATTCTCATAGAACAGATTAAAATAGAAGAAACTTTATTCAAGAAACGCTTAAGGGTAACATTCCATTTCTGACCGCAGCTGCACTACTGGTACTGAACGCGTCGCTGTTACTGTCAATTTCCATAGTAAAATGAGCAGTAGTGCAGCTGCGGTTGGAAATGGACTGTCACCTTAACTTAAACTTGATAAACGTGGGACATAATAATTTATCAGTAACATCGAGGTAAATACAGATGTAACATCAAAATAGCCCAGCACGATTCTGCTGATCTGCCGACAAAATATTACTTAATAACTAAGTTTTGATATTTTTTTGCGGAGAAAGAGCTCGAAGGCAGCTCATTCGCTCATACTTCGCGTCATTGAAGGTCATACTCGACGCTTCAACAAAAAGCCTGAGCTGGACAGGATTCACAGGATAAAGCTTGAATAAAGGTCTATTTATTTGACCTGTAACTCGTCCCGGATTTGGTACTAGCTTGACCGTACCGTATTTGGCATTTGACCTCGAAATTATGTAACAGGGCCAACCAACCGGTCGCCAACATGGGCCTAGGTGCTGCCTCCTCTGACGGGGTGTCTCCTGATGACGATGAGTTCGACGCCTACAGGAAGCGCATGATGCTCGCTTACCGGTTCAGACCCAACCCTCTGGTGAGTACCCTATGTCAGTGCCACAACCGGTCGCCAACATGGGCCTAGGTGCTGCCTCCTCCGACGGGTGTCCCTTGATGACGATGAGTTCAACGCCTACAGGAAGCGCATGATGCTCGCCTACCGGTTCAGACCCAACCCTCTGGTGAGTACCCTATGTCAGTGCCACAACCGGTTGCCAACATGGGCCTAGGTGCTGCCTCCTCCGACGGGGTATCCCCTGATGATGATGAGTTCGACGCCTACAGGAAGCGCATGATGCTCGCTTACCGGTTCAGACCCAACCCTCTGGTGAGTACCCTATGTCAGTGCCACAACCGGTCGCCAACATGGGCCTAGGTGCTGCCTCCTCCGACGGGTGTCCCTTGATGACGATGAGTTCGACGCCTAGAGGAAGCGCATGATGCTCGCTTACCGGTTCAGACCCAACCCTCTGGTGAGTACCCTATGTCAGTGCCACAACCGGTCGCCAACATGGGCCTAGGTGCTGCCTCCTCCGACGGGTGTCCCTTGATGACGATGAGTTCAACGCCTACAGGAAGCGCATGATGCTCGCCTACCGGTTCAGACCCAACCCTCTGGTGAGTACCCTATGTCAGTGCCACAACCGGTTGCCAACATGGGCCTAGGTGCTGCCTCCTCCGACGGGGTATCCCCTGATGATGATGAGTTCGACGCCTACAGGAAGCGCATGATGCTCGCTTACCGGTTCAGACCCAACCCTCTGGTGAGTACCCTATGTCAGTGCCACAACCGGTCGCCAACATGGGCCTAGGTGCTGCCTCCTCCGACGGGTGTCCCTTGATGACGATGAGTTCGACGCCTAGAGGAAGCGCATGATGCTCGCTTACCGGTTCAGACCCAACCCTCTGGTGAGTACCCTATGTCAGTGCCACAACCGGTCGCCAACATGGGCCTAGGTGCTGCCTCCTCCGACGGGTGTCCCTTGATGACGATGAGTTCAACGCCTACAGGAAGCGCATGATGCTCGCCTACCGGTTCAGACCCAACCCTCTGGTGAGTACCCTATGTCAGTGCCACAACCGGTTGCCAATATGGGCCTAGGTGCTGCCTCCTCCGACGGGGTATCCCCTGATGACGATGAGTTCGACGCCTACAGGAAGCGCATGATGCTCGCCTACCGGTTCAGACCCAACCCTCTGGTGAGTACCCTATGTCAGTGTCACAACCGGTCGCCAACATGGGCCTAGGTGCTGCCTCCTCCGACGGGTGTCCCTTGATGACGATGAGTTCGACGCCTGCAGGAAGCGCATGATGCTCGCCTACCGGTTCAGACCCAACCCTCTGGTGAGTACCCTATGTCAGTGCCACAACCGGTCGCCAATATGGGCCTAGGTGCTGCCTCCTCCGACGGGGTGCCCCCTGATGACGAGAATAAAAGCGTGTCAATGTAATTTTGAACACATCGCCCGCTTAGCAACTTCTGCTGCTGCTGACTGTACTAAGTAACAATAAAAAGATATTTTTTAGGGTACCGTACCCAAAGGGTAAAAAACGGGACCCTATTACTAAGACTTCGCTGTCCGTCCGTCCGTCTGTCACCAGGCTGTATCTCATGAACCGTGATAGCTGGACAGTTGAAATTTTCACAAATGATGTATCTCTGTTGCCGCTATAACAACAAATACTAAAAATAAAATAAAATAAATATTTAAGGGGGGCTCCCATACAACAAACACGATTTTTTTGCTCTATTTTTTGTTGATGGTGCGGAACCCTCCGTGCGCGAGTCCGACTCGCACTTGGCCGGTTTTTTTTATTATTATTTTAAAACACTACATAAATATTTTACATGTCATTTCTCGTTTGTTACAGAATAATCCTCGGCGACCGTATTATTAAGTAAATTAGCAATACATATTTTTCATTATACATTAATAGTCTTAAAGAGTTTTATTATGGTGTATGTCAACTAAGTTCTGATTTTGATTAAACAGTATATATGTACTTGGTATTAAAAACATGAATAGAGTCTGGCTAATGAAAGTTGAGCCTGAGATCAAATATCAAATATCAAATATCAACATTTATTCAGCAAATAGGCCACAAGGGCACTTTTACACGTCAATATGGAATTTACATACAGCAAAAAAAAACACATCAATAATTATAAAATACAACTAAGCCGTAAATATCAAATCAAACTAACATAGAGATGTATAAAGCCTCTAAATGTCGAATTACAGAAAACGCAATAACAATAGTATTGAAAAAAAAAAACACAAAGATACAAAAACTATAATCTAAAATTATTTAGAGATGTAAATGTCTCTAAGTGTCATCATAACTAAAAGATTAAAATATATAGTAGTTAATCAAATTATCCTTAGAGATGTATAGGGTCTCCAAGAGTCAAAATCCTGTATACCTAATTAAAACATTCATTAAATTAAAGAAAATGATAGTAAAAATAAAATAGCATACGAGAACCGAATGAGGTGTGTCCATGTAATTATACTCAAAAATAAAGTTACTAAATATAATAGCTCGTGTTAGCTTAAATAGACCAGTCTCCACAAACAGCACCCGTTCACGAGTATGACGCGTATCTCAGCCATCGCCTCTCTCAACCTTCATTCGGGAAAGTGGCGACCCGATCAACAACGCCACCGTAAGCAAAGACTTTTAAGCGAGCATGACATATTCAAGCTGCCGGGCCATATTAATATTTAAATTGTAATAACGTATAGCTGTGAGACACAACATTTTGTTCTTGTATGTTACATGAAAAACGGTATATCTTCACATAATTACTAAGCAAAATGCCCTATATTGACTAAGAGATGTATAGGTCTCTCAAGTGTCAGAATCATTAAAAATATAAATATGTACAAACAAATTAAAAATAAAATTAAAACTTAGAGATGTATAAGGTCTCCAAGTGTCAAAAACTAAAATTAAATTAAGCAATATAAACAATATACCTAATTAATCGAGAACATGATGGTCTCATGTGTCAATTCTACTGGAGACTAGCATGATTAATTCACAATGAAAAGAAAAAAAAAGAAAAGAAAAACAATACATATTAACTCTTATTATACTATCGAAATCAAGCTGCCGGCTTAAAGGCATCTCTATCATCTATAAAATCATTTACAGTGTAGTACGCCTTACTCAACAAGGAGCGCTTAATGTGTGACTTAAATTTGTTAAGTGGTAAATTCGCTATATCAGTGGGAACTTTGTTATAAAAACGTGTACAGTTCCCGACGAAAGACGTACTAACCTTACGGAGGCGGTGGGCGGGCACAGAAAGTTTATGTTTGTTTCTAGTGTTATAGTTATGGATATCACTGTTAAGCTTAAATTCGTGGACGTTTTTCCGAACATACATAATATTCTCAAGTATGTATTGAGATGCAAGGGTAAGAATGTTCACTTCTTTGAATTTCTCTCTCAGGGATGCTCGAGCGCCCAGTCCATAGATAGAACGTACAGCTCGTTTTTGCAGCACAAATATTGTCTGAATGTCTGCCGCTTTTCCCCACAACAGGATTCCATACGACATAACACTGTGGAAGTAGCTAAAGTATACCAGCCTGGCCGTCTCTACGTTTGTCAGCTGTCTGATTCGCCTCACTGCATAGGCAGCAGAACTAAGTTTGCCGGCTAGAGTGGCTATATGTGCATGCCACTGCAGTTTTGCGTCTAAAGTGACTCCAAGGAAAACCGTTCGATCTTCGAATTCCAGCGTATTACCTTTTATTTTAATATTGCTGTTGTTTACCTGCTTGACGTTCGGCAGCGTAAATTTGATGCACTTGGTTTTCTTGGCATTCAAAAGTAAGTTATTTGCCGTAAACCAGTCTACTATGGTGGAAAGTGCATCGTTAATGTTATCGAAGCTGTTTTCCTTCCTGTCTACTTTAAATATAAGAGACGTGTCATCTGCAAATAACACTATATCATGTCTATCTTGCACTAGTTTTGGTAGATCATTAATGTATACCAAAAACAGAAAGGGACCAAGAATGGAACCTTGAGGCACTCCAAGAGCTACTGGAGACCCCGCCGATTGAGCTCCATTGATAACTACTCGCTGAGTTCTATCCGAAAGGTACGAAGAAACAAGATCAAGGGCAGTAGCTTTTATCCCATAGCGGCATAATTTTCTTCTTAAATTCTCGTGATCAACGCAATCAAATGCCTTTGATAGATCACAGAAAATTCCAACAGCATCTTGAGCTTTTTCCCAAGCGTCAAAGATGTGTTTTAGAAGTACCGCACCGGCGTCAGTAGTTGACCGACCTCGGGTAAAACCAAATTGATTATTGTCAAGCAATTTATTTCTGTTAAAATGAGACAAAAGTTGATTAAGAATAAGTTTCTCGAAAACTTTGCTTAACGCCGGTAGTATAGAAATTGGTCTAAAGTTGGTGGGGTCTGTTCTCGTTCCAGATTTAAACAGTGGGATAATTTTGCTGTGTTTCATAATATCTGGAAAAATTCCAGTATCAATGCATCTGTTGAAAATCCCGGCTAAATATGGTGCGATCGATTCTACAATAGAATGTAATACTTTTACTGATAATCCCCAGAGATCTTCCGTTTTCTTTAAGTTTAATGATCTGAAAGTTTTAAGAACTATATTCGGAGTGACATAAGAAAATGTGAACATTTCTGTACATTCCGCTACGGTTGTCTTCAGAATTTCTTCAGCGACCTCTGGCGATGAATTAAGTGACTTTGTTGTTTCTACCGGTATATTCGAGAAAAACTGCTCGAAATGATCTGCCACTTCACGGTCGGAACTTACTAAAGTGTCAGCGATTCGTAGGTTGTAATGCGGATCCTTCATTTTACGTTTTCCAGTTTCGTTGTTGATTACTTGCCATACAGTTTTAACTTTATCGCTGGAATTTAGAATCTTTTTGGACAAATAATCAGCTTTAGCGGCGACACACATCATCTTAAAAGATTTTGAAAAATTCTTTACGTACTCTAGAAATTCCGGCCTTTTATCTGTTGTTCTCAAATCATATAAATCATAGAGTTGGCGTCTCTTCTCGTGAATATCCGGCGTAGCCCAGTCGCTAAATTTAGTCTTGATCTTGCCCTGCAACTTCTTTGGAATGAAACAGGCATCAAATTCCTTTTTAATACAGTTAAACAACTCTGAGCTCAAACAGTCAGGGTTATCCTGGGTACATGAAAGATAACATAATCTTCTCTTGATATTTCGATTGAATAACTCCAAACGCCTTTCGGAAATCGGTCTGCACATAGTGTCTTGTGGAATTTCCTCAATTTTCCCGCTGAACGAGGCTTTTACTCCACAGTGGTCAGAACTTAGGGTATTTATAACAGATTTACAAATCGCATCCTGGTTACTGAAGATGTTATCTATACATGTAGCACTGGTTGCCGTGATTCTAGTAGGTTCACAAAATAAATTGACTAAATTGAAGGACTTAAAAGTATTTAGTAACCTTCCACATAATGGCGATTTTTCTAGCAAATTAATGTTAAAATCACCACATACAATTATAATTTTCTGACTTCTAAAAACAGCACTAAGCACTTCATCTATGACCGATTCGAATAAGTTATAGTCTGCCGATGGGGGTCTGTACACGCATATGATTATAAATTGTTCCAACTCAACGCAGGAAAGTTCTATATGGCGTTCCACAGACATGTCAACAATGTCTCTACGCTCCTTACTTTTTAAATTATGTTTAACCATTATCAATGACCCGCCGCGGTTGCAAGATTTCCTAAAAAAAGAACTTACTATACTATGATTATTGAAGTTAAACATAAATTCATGACCTTTAAGCCAGTGCTCAGTTACACAGAGAATGTCAACATTCGTGGGAGATTTATTTAAAACTTTTTATATGGCAACTTTTTTTCCTATCAAATAAGCTGTCAGTTTCAGGCTGTCATTTAATTTCATAGTAATTTTATTGCTAGGTGCGGTTTTTATTGAAATTCCCGCGTTATCTCAGGCTCAACTTTCATTAGCCAGACTCTAGGAAATATTAGTTCGTGTTCAGATATATCTGAGTAAATTTGTCTGTCATTTCATTAATTCGTGTATTTGTTCGCGACCGTATTAAATATAACATCACCGATTTAAACTCATGATAAAGTACAAAACATAATCTATATCATATATTAAACTATAATGTTATATTATTTAACCAACTGCCGAAGAAGAGGTTATTCAACTATGTTTGCATGTCTTTGTGGCACACCCTTAGCCCAAACGTCTTGACTGATTTTAAAGTGAGATGTCACTAGATTTTCCATCTCAGTCGTGGAGTGTCGCGCAATGCGTTTGTATATGTACTTACGTAAAATTTAAAGTTAGAATTTGGTCTCAATCCACGGGTGGTAGGTAGCTATTTGTTGAAAATTGTATAAAAAAATCACGATATATACTTAATTTAGAAACTTTCATGTAACTACATTCATGTATTTAACTGTAAGTACAATTACTAGAGTTATTACGTTTTTAACAAGCTTTTATTAGGTCGACCTGTATGTAACTATGTAATGGAATCTTGCAAGTTAAATTTGCCCCACTTACCGGTTTCCGATTGAGCTGAAATTTTGCATACACATTATTACACATGTAAGTCGGGTGACAATGCAATATTATGGTACCATCGAGCTGATCTGATGATGGAGACAGGAGGTGGCCATAGGAACTCTGTGATGAAACAACGCAACCTAATTGTGTTAGGGGTTTTTAGAATTGTCTCGATGAGTATTAGTTGTCTGTCGTAAGAAAAGTACAGTCAGCGATAAAAGCTTGTACCAAAAATGATTTTTTTGCCAAAAACTTATTTCTTTCTATTTCCAGAGCCAAATTGTGTTTATAATATAAAGCTAATAATTGTACAGCAAGGGTTGATTCAACCAATGACATCATACTTACCTTGTGTATAAATATTTAGCACAATTTGTTACATACTTACTTTCATAAACATACATACTTACATTTTACACTGTCTTTTATTAAATACTTTTGGCAACACGCCAGAAATTTTCTAACAATATCCGCTTCCTGTTTTTAAAGTGCTTAAAAATATTTGTGTCGTTCTGGATATATTACCTTTAGCGCTTACGCTCATTTCATAAGCTGGCCACGCTATCTTTGCTCAAACTTGGCAGTAAGAATGCATACATATCTCTATAAGCTCCATACCTTGATACGCATACGGTTGACGTAGCACTTGACAAGATAACTTAAAAGTTGACTTTAGACTAGATGCTTCAATACAAATGTAACGCTTAGCGACCTAAGCGCTAATCGCCAAGGGACCTTAAGGTATGCTACATCGTGTATTCAAGTTTTTTCCCTAAGGATATACCTATAATTGGAATTATACCTCGAAGCACAATGCTGTGATGCAAATAGACTACCAAGTGCTAAGTCAAGTACAGAGCTCACAGGCATATGATAGGAACCTACCTATGCATTCTTACGCCCAGTACGGTTACCATCAGTTTGTCACTGACATAAACGCCGTCGAGAACGTAATTTACTTTCTATACATCCCGTTTGCACTAATATGCGAGTGCGAGCGAGATGTATAGAAAGTAAATTACGTTCTCGACGGCGTTTATGTCAGTGACAAACTGATGGTAGCCGTACTGTTTGTGTAAAGTTACTGTTTTTCAGAGTGTACAAATAATCAAAACAGTGAACGCTGTACTGACTCAAGCAGCCAAAGCCGCGCCGCTCGAGGTAAATTTAGAACTGTATGACACTACTTTCGCGTTCATTCAGTCTATGAACATTTTACGTACGTGAAGTTCAGTGGGAAACTGTGAAAATGACTTTACAAAGAACTGCTAATTTTCAAGTGTACAGACATGTGGATTCTACCAGTGATTCGTCAGGATCTTCTAGTTCTTCAAATTCGGATACTCCTTTGCGAAAGTAAGTATCTGTTTTAGTTGTTGTATATGATTGCAAGACGTGATTTAAATACAATGAAAGCTCTGTTAGATGTATACATATACTTAGGTGTACCTATGTGCACAAGTAGATACTAGATGTGCGTATCCTAATACGTAGTCTAATGCTTGGCTTCGTTAGCCATTAGCATCTGTCGTTGTAAAGGTCAGTTGTTATTTATAGTGGAGCAAAACAAACAAACAAGCATACGGTTATGCTTTATGGTTTATTTTAGATTTGTTTGGTTACTTTAGAACGCGGTGGCTGGTAAACTTCGAATGTTATCTCTTCTAGATTTTTAGGGGAAAAATATTTCTAAAACATAAAACAAAAACACTTGATCAGATACCTATACATGGTATGTATAATTTTTTTATGAAAATAATCAACGCTATGCAGTATACAGGCCTATCTTAGCCTACGAAACGCATTTCATAAAAGATACAAGTACCTACATTTTAATATTTGTTGTATCATTCTTTTTACTAGAACTTCAGACAAGTTTACTTAATAATAACATCACATTTAGTAAGTAGTTATAATATGTTGATTGTTGATATTCAAGCAGCGTGATGTTAAAAATATTCCAGTACCGTAACGCTGGTTTTCAGTCCGAGAGTCCGACGGTACTTATTGAATACAAAAACATGAAGTAAAAGTAGGTATGTAAAGGATTTGATTTTTTTGGCAAATAACCAATGTGGCCCGTGGTAGCCAACAGGTACACGTATCTAATCACTAATTAGTATTTTCTCTGTGGTCTTAATCTGTAGTTAATTATGGTTGCGTGGTTGAGTCACCTAAAACGGAATCGGTACATTTTTACCGATTGTAGAATAAAGTTATACAGGATGTAACTGACCAACATTTGTTCAGCAACTTTAAATTAAAAATAAGTTATTTTTAATTTAAAGTTGCTGAACTGTTGGTCAGTTTGAGGAGCATAGCCTACTGTTTAATTTATTGCCCCTGTTACAGGCAACACCCTGTATGTGACTTAAACACAGTAAAGTCCAAGACAGACAGCTAATGTAGATGGCGTTGTATGGCCTTAACTATAAGTTGCCACAAAAACGTATTTCCCAAGGTGCCATTTTTAATAGTAGCACGGTTCTGGTAACTTATACTGCCCTCAACTTGACTATATAGCAAGTTTTCAGCAACTTCTACGCATGCAGAAATTGCTCAGAAACTTTCATTTTCCTAAATGCCAGCGCCATCATAACTAAGTTATTTTTATTTAGATTCAACCGACTGCTCCGCGCGTCGGTGGCACGCCACTGGGCCTACTTCCGAAGGGACAGGCCTGCGCTGCGGACCCGCGGGCGCTCCGTGTCGGACGCCGGCCTCTGCTCCATTGTGGACGACGGTAGGTACAGTCAGCTGCAGAGAAAAGGTACCACCCCTGCATACAAACTTCTATGCAGGGGGTTACGCAAGTTTCAACAGTATAGTTCTTATTGTTTCGGAATAAAGTGGCTGTGACATACGGACGGACAGACAGACAGACAGACATGACGAATCCATAAGGGTTCCGTTTTTTGCTATTTGGCTACGGAACCCTAAAAAAGATAAACAAAGGGCGACGTTATTGGCACGATGCAAGGTGGTTAAAAGGAAAACTAAGATAATTCGTGTATTCGTTTTTCTCTGATCGATTTATTACATAAATCCTCAGTAGTCATTCTTCAGAATATTTTAGGTCTAAACAGTAACCTATTAAGTACTTATGGTTTATGACCTACTTTATACTTATTGGATATATTTATGTACTTGTTCCTGGTTCTCTTTCAGAAGCTAATGTGTTTGTAGCTTTAGATATTCCCAGACTAATAGGTATGGATATTAAAAATAAAAAAATCACGCAAAGTGGAACTAAAATTTTAGGATTTAATACTTAGGTAGGTACTCTTAGTTCCTGATCCTGACGATGTTATTAAATTTCACTGATATCTATTACATGTGTCAACATGTGTTACATGAAGACGTGATGCACGCTCCACGACATATTCCGTTATTATCAGAGAATATAATAGTCACTGGAGTATGGCAAATTGGCAATAAATGCGACTATTAGACAATGGCCGGCTCTTGTCCGGTCACGATCGACACGTGAGTGGCAATAACTGTACGGTTACCATCTGTTTGTCACTGACATAAACGACGTCGAGAACGTAATTTACTTTCTATACATCCCGTTTGCACTAATATGCGAGTGCGAGCGAGATGTATAGAAAGTAAATTACGTTCTCGACGGCGTTTATGTCAGTGACAAACAGATGGTAACCGTACAGAGCATTGTAATGTGAAACTCTAATTTCAAGAGTTTCATTTCAAGTTTCCTACAGACTTCTATTGTTGCGTATTATGCTACAAATTTTTTATATTTACATTTGTACCTATTGTCTGTAACCAAAGGTGATAGAGTCGAACCAAGCTGCCATGTGCAACATCAGTATGGCAGTTTTATGGGTTATGTATTGTTGCTGCCAGTGCCAAGTCAATGCAAAGTTAGCGTGGTCGGAGCACAGATTATATAATAGTTCTTACGGAGTCTATAAATTTAATGTCTACAATTTTGGAAGGCTCGCTAGTATGTAAGTATCCTTAACTGATGTAGAAGAGGCATTTTTTGTCTGTGCGAGCTTTTCACGTAGGGATCTAACGTAGAGACCTCCAAAAGGCGAACCATAGGGCATTTATATCTACCGGTGAACCAATCAAAGCTTATATCACGTTGCAGAGTCTTACATAAACTTTTCCTCAGACCCCGAACTGGATTTCCTGACGTTCCCGGCCGTGTCGTCCCGCCGCTCGCTGCAAGCGTTTGGCACCCGACCAAGACCCGCGCTGTTCATACCGTAAGTCAATTTTGTGCCTTAAGACGAAACAGGAGCTGAGATTTAAATATTTTAGGTAAATATACCCGTCTCGCTAACGGAAGCGGCGCCTAAAACATAGTGCGAAAAGGACAAGGCGAAAAATACTGCGTAAAAATCTCAAAAATCGTACTCGACTGTTTCCTCCTCCAAAACTTAACCAATCGTAACCAAATTTTGAAATCTAAATGATTATGAAATTATCTGTGTCGGAGCGTTTTGCTGTTTTGGCTAATTTATATCAGTTTTGAATACCACGCCTCTCATTGCGGCATAGTCAATTAGGCCATTTTGGCCATTTTTAAAGGGCTCTAGCGCCTTAAAAAACAATAATATTAAAAAAAGCAAAACGGTCCGACACAGATATTGACAATAATAATCTGTGTTGAAAAAATCATTTCTAGCTTCAAAACCCACGGAGGAAACAGTCGAGTACGTTTGTATAGAGAAATGACCACTCCTATTGCTAAAGCCCTTGCTGTAGCAGCAATAGTTGCTAAGCGGGCGAGGTGTTCAAAATGATCTTGACGCGACTTTATTGTTAAGGGATTAAGAGCGCGTCAAGGTAATTTTGAACACCTCGCCCGCTTAGCAGTTACTATAGCTGCTGACTGTACATTATCCAACGCGGCGTTAATATTCTCCTAACTTTTGCCTGAAGCTCCTGAAGGATCAATATCGTTTAAATTCTCCTGGTAAACGCAGCGGTTGTTCCAATTTTTGTAGTGGTCAATATAAAATGTAATAGTGGTCTTAATCTCAACAATTTTTATACAATATTTAGTTATGGGTAGGTAAATGTGCCTAATACGATCCATTGCCCACTTATACAAGACATACTTATCTACTTAAATTTTGCACATTAATTGGATTGAGCTTAATATTAATCCATAAAATGATAACACTATATTAAAAAACGTTGTTTTTCCTCCTGTATCTACTTGCAACGTAACAGTATAAATGAGATAAACTATATACCTAACACATATTGATTGAGTCAGTTAACAGCGAATAAGTATGACGTGTTATGTGACGTTAATAGAAGTTACAAGGGCTCGTGACGAGTGTATATTTATCTTCTGTTACAATAGAAGCCTTATACTTTCCTTCTAGTTTATTGGATATCCAATGGTTATGTTAACCTGAAGTAATTTTCAAATCTACTGAAAAATCGCGACACTGGCGTATGTGTCTTTATAACATGTTATTTATTTAACTTGCCGTCTTAGGTAAGCCGAAACGAAATTGCCGCCAGTTTTTCTGTCATTCATATGATTGCAATCAATATTATGCGCAATGCACCACCGCGCATGGTTCCCTAGGCTGACTCAATCGCCATGCAAAAAGTAACTCTGACTCTTGAAGCTAAAGCACAATTTCTTTTAGGTTTCTGCGCCTAGCCCAGATGACAGCGCGATGGTTTGTTAGGGACAGTGTGTATGTGAATCTTGTTGTGAACGCGGAAATTTGTAGAGTGTAACGTATTACAAGTGTCAAGTTTAACAGAAACGTCTTTAATCCCCACCAAATACGTAATATAGCCGTTTCAGTGATTACTGATTACATTTGTTACATTGAGCTGTGCTTACCGATTTTCAGTTGTTTAGTTTTGTAGGGCGTTTTTCATTTGTTTAATTAAATGAGTGTTTATGAGAGAAATGTACCTATATTGATTGCGTATTACAATACCTACCTATTAAAGTTGAGAGTGAAAGATTAGTGTCAAGGATGTTTTGGTAAAACCGGCGTGATAGATATAAGTATCTATAATATGTTACACCTGCGTGCGCAAGGAGCCTTTTGCCTAAGTACATTCGTAAAAAATATGATAACATTTCTAATAATTTATTTCTAAAAGATATGTGTATTTAAATAAATACCATACATAATTATGGACCGTCTTGAACATAGAGAAGTGTGGGAGTGCCATTAGAAACGTCATATTTTCATATAAATTTTACATTAACGATGACATTTGCAATTGAAAATACCATGCAGAGTTAGTGTAGACCGACTCTTAGGTATACTGTTAAATTTAAGTACTTAAGCATATTTAACACGCTTACTTTAACTTAAAGTAAATTGCCCAAAGAGCGGGTAGGAGGCACACGTGAAACGCTCGGGGTCCTAAAATACAGGCTTTTCTGGTTACATCGGGTTTTAGGCGCACTCATAAATGTTATTAATTGCTTTGAATATTATTTGTTTTTTATGCGTATCCCGGTCTTAACTTACAAGGAAGGGTACCCAACTGTCCGGCTCCGATTTGATTTATTTTGGTATGTTATAGAGTAGTCTAAAATATTAGACACGTATTTTTTTTAGCTGCCCATACTCAACTTACTGGTAGAAATTGGACTCTAAAGTACTGAAAAGTGGCAAAACGCTCTAATAAACGATTCTAATGAGTTTTGTTTAAGCAAATTGCTAGTTAATTACTGGTTTCAATGTATGTTGGAGAACATGAAAAAATAATGGACACGTGTTTTGTTATTTTGGCACAAACTTATATTTTACAAAAAAAACACTTCAGTTTCAGGTTGAGTATGGGCAGCTAAAAAAAATACGTTTCTGTTATTTTAGACCAGGCATGTTGCGGATGTAGTTTTTTTGACATCCGCGGATGCGGATGCGGATATTTAAAGGCTCACATCCGCGGATGCGGATGCGGATGTCAAGATTAGGTACTTAGAAAACGTCAAATATTAAATTTTTAGTATTTTTTTATTTAAAAAAAAAACGAAACGTTTAGTATTTGAGCAAGAATATAGGTGCGTTATATTTAATAAACAGTAACTTGGCCGACTTTTCTGGCTCTAGACGATTTCGTCATAGGTAATGACGAAATTACCCAGCACTTACGCCGCCGCTAAGACGTTCCTGTACCAACTTGTTCGACATCCGCATCCGCATAAGCTCCGCATCGATTTTATGCGGATGCGGATGCAGATGCGGATGTCGAAAATAATGCGGAAGTTCCGCGTTTGCGGATGCGGATGCGGATGTTCGCAACATCCCTGTTTTAGACTACTCTATGACATATAAAAATAAATCAAATCGGAGCCGGACAGTTGGGTACCCTTCCTTGTTAATCTTCATCATAGCTAGGCGTCTAATAGTTAATCTCGTAATCATATCTAATACCGCGCGTGACGATGGATTTAACTATTGTGGATGTGGTGTTATTGATATTAATATAACTAGAAATAATTATTTGTATTTGTTTTCTTTAGCATCAGCTCAATAAGTTCTTCCAGTGAAACCAAATAGTTTTATATCCAAAGTACTTAATAAAAAAACGATATACAAAATACAATGTGCCGATAACATAAACTAAGGATAAATATAATGGTCGTTAACCTCCCAAATGTGGATAAACTCGAGTTAAGTGAAACAAGTGTACATCAAATACCAAGTCATTAGTCGCTTTAGAAGAATATTTCGGTAAGTTGATTAGTTAGATTGTATTAATTTTATCTTGATTTGCGATACGTTCATCTAATTAAAAACAAGAAAAAATATAATTTCATTAACGGCATCAAAGATGGCATGTTAATTAAATAACTATATCTTTATAACTTGATCAAAGCCGGGTAAAGTCCGAAAATTGGTTACTTAACTTGGCTTGAGAAGCTGAAGATTTTTTTTCAGTCAAGCACGCAGAATTCTTGTTTTTAATACAATTTTCCAGCTTTAGTGCCTACCGGTATTGATATTTTCACCTCAGCAGCTCGAACAAGGGTACTTTGCTACTTAAAAACAGTGAGCAAAATCGCATTTTGCTCACTGAAAGGACAAAATGAGCAAAATGCGATTTTGCTCACTCAGTGAGCAAAATGCGATTTTGCTCACTGTTTTTAAGTAGCAAAGTACCCTTGTTCGAGCTGCTGAGGTGAAAATTTAATTGTTGGTATATCTTAAGAAAACATGAGTGAATAGAGGTAAGTGATGAAGAAGGAATAAATTTTTCGGGTTTTCTAATATGTTCTCACTGCTGAGGTGAAAAATGTTGTGTACTACACGAGATCAAAGTTATTTACATCTCGTGCGCTTTTGAGTCCCTTACTACGCTCAAGATTCTAAATTAGATTCACTCGCTACGCTCGTGAATCTATTATAGAATCTTTCGCTTGCACGGGACTCAAAATAAGCACTCGAAGAAATATCAAACTTTGATCTCTTGTTGTACAAATAACTATTGTCATAAACATATGGGCAGTAACAGGTAGGTACTAGGTACGGTCACGTCTGAAAATATCGATACGAAAAGTGCCAAAAATATGTTGTACCTACCTATGTATACACGACCTTATTGCTCATATATATAGGTACATACATATTTTTGGCACTTTTTTCGTATCGATATTTTCAGATGTGACCGTACAGTTAAGATAAAGCGACGGCGAAAGTGGACAAATATTGGTATATTTGACAACATCCTTATTTCTATGGTAATTATCAGAGGTGTGTTACGATATATTTGACCACTTTGACTGTCACCATCTATTTGATGATGTGCTAACTATGGTATTTGGTAGATATGTTATGTGTATAACAGATTTTTAATAGCTACTTTGTGTTAATTAATTAACGCAGTTTTCAACGCGAGTTTATTTTAGTATTTTTTATTAAGTAAATGTTACTTTTGCATTTTACTTACCCAATGTATCATAAATATTTTATTGTTAGCATGTTTTATAGGGTTTTTTTGTCCTAGCCTAGCTACTCGGTACCCGAAACATTGACCAATTACCTCAAAGAGCAGTTAAAATGTAGAGCGATGGCACACTATAGTTCGAGAACTCTTCCTGTATGATTATAAATATTATCTTTACTATTTAAAATTTAACATGTGTATTGTTTAGGTACTAGGTACCTACCTAACGCTCGAGAAGTACCGATGTACTGAGGTTTCTTTGAATGGCGGGGAAATAGGCCAAAGGCGCCATCTTTTAGAGCATAATTTTTTCTTGATTTTCCGAGGCACTTTTTTTCTTAACCTTTATTTAACGTATACACTTCATAGATCTTTATCCCTACCTAAGAAACAACCTGAAATCATTCAAGACCTAGCATTTTTATCGCCTTATGTTTCTAGGTACCTAGCGGCATGGCGTGTATGGAGTATTTTTAAGCTAAATACCTCGGCTTAGCGGCTTGAGCTTATAATGCCAAGGTACTAACTTTAGCGCATACTGTGCATGGTGCATGAATTAATAAGTTCTTTATTTAAAGGTGGAGACTGACTTGTAACAATTGTAACATTTGTAACATATTTGTAACATGTAATCGTCTCATCTCGAATCTTGAGCATTACCATAGTCAGTGCAGCAGCGAGCAGCTCTATTCAAGCTGTGCATTTACTTTCTGTTGGTTTTCTGAACAAACGTTACAATTGTTATATATTAATTTCCAGCTCAAGAAGTGCTTTTCGCTTATTTGGCTGTGCACATCTGAGGCTTGGCTTGGGCTTGACTTGACGTTGAAATTTAAAATGTCAACTAACATACAAACGAATATAACGCATATAAACAAATGTACATAAGAGGCATTACTTAAAGTTTTTGAACTAATCTAACACTATATAATACATTTGACGTTAACTACCATGGCATTAGTGGACTCGTACACATTTTAGGTATTTGTACATTTATGCAGTATATTTATTACGTAGGTACCTATGTGTCATGTTTGTTTGGCTTGTTAAGTTCGACATTAAGTATAATATATTAACATATCTTCACTATAAAAGCTAACAATAGGTATCTCTAAACATTGTAAATAATTGGCATATCACCTGTGTTTCTTGGCTAGAATTCACAAACGTAAACGTCATCATAATTATTTTACATACTCACCGCCAACGTCGTATAACCCTTTAAGAAAACTCAGACACTGCAAAAATGAGTAAAATTTGCCAGGTTTATGAATATATTTAAAGGCAATTATTGGCCCATAGATAAATACATTAAAAACTAGCATACATATTATACAACATTGTACCTGTCTTAAGAACTAAAACACACATTGGCTTTTATGCAGTTTCAAATGGCATCAACTTTAGTTTGGTCGGTCAAAGCAATTTTTTTTATTGGTAAACTCAAACAGCTGAAATTGTGTAAGAGTCGTAGATATGTAGTTCTTTCCTGCACTAGGATAACACCATTCCTATATATACCTCACGTGCACAAAACGGACGAACGCCTTATCCCAAGCCTCATAACTCATAAGGCTTCCAATTGGGATTGTCAACAACCCCAACTACCAGTGACGTTTTTATGAGCACGTTCGAGTAAATCCTAGTCTTTACTGAGTACTGAGTGAGCCTTAATCCTTTTAGCGAGCGACCCTCGCCTAGTCACGAAGGGCTCATTTTATTTGTTTTATCCGTTATCAAGGCAGAAGCGATTTTTGGAGGCCACATCATCTAAACATGTGTTCTATAGGTGATTTCAGTGTGTGAGATTTACATTCGATTGTCATATTTATTGAAGCTTAAGCTCGTAAACATATAATGAATAATTATTAAAAGTACATGACTACAATTGAAAGCTCGTAAAATTGAAAGCCAGATAACTGCCATTCCCATGATGAATACAATACATATTTGTCATTTTCGAGTCATTTCACGTTCTGAGGACGTCACTTTAGAGGTAGGTGACTTTATTAGGACACCACTTTCCGAGGATGTCACTTTTTGAGTAGGTACTTACGTCACAAAGTTTCACGAGAATGGGGTGAGAAGAACAGCCGGCTTTGGTTCGTGGCAATTAGTAGATTGACTTAAAGAAGACTTTTTAAAGAATTAGTAGATTGGTTCATTACAATTAGATAAATCTTGAAAAATCCATGCCTTAAATGTACCTACTCATAAGTAGGTAATTAATGAAATACGGAGGTAAGGAAACCCTGAGCTTTTAAAGCAGTATTAGGTAGGTTAAGAAATCTGACCGGGATAATTGAGAGTAGTCAGCTAGAGAACAGAGACACACAGCCAGGGAGGTAGAGTTGATAAAGCTTATTGTAAACTAGTTATGATGCACGTCCACCGTGTTTTTAAGTACATCGCTAAATTGAATAACCGTGAATTTAAAACGAGTAAAAAGATGTTCCAAGCCTCGGCGCTCATATAAAATGGGTCGTTGCGTAAGAAAGTAGACTGTAAATAATACGAGTGTATCGCAAGGGTGCCGGGTTTGTATCGATCGCAAATTTATGTCAACAGGGCAATCATAAACATGGAATATTCTGCATTAATTTATACTCGTCACGAAATTTTCCGAACATTTATTTTCAACTTTACCGCCTTGGTTTTTGTGCCGCTAATAATGGCTCTTATGTCATGTCACTAGTTGCGACTAAAACAAATGAATATATAAAATACTGCTAATGTACAGTCGACGTCAAAGAGAAATTTACAGCCCAAGTAACAAAAAAATGTTTACACGACCTAAATGCTATGACAATAAAGTCGTGTAAATAATTTTTTGTAACGTTAGTCGTAAAGATCTCTTTGACGTCGACTGTACCATGTACCTAATAATATGTAACGTACGTATGTCGCACCGCTGGACTTCCTCAGTCCTCTTCCCATTCCCTTCCCATAAAATTCCCTAATTCTTTTTCACCGTTATTCCCAAAGTCTTAAAGTTTATTTTCACAGGTCGGCGGGCGGGTCGAGCTGCGCGGTCGTCGGTGTCGAGGAGGCGAGCGACAGCGACGAGCAACATACGCGGCGGCATCTCCGAGTGCCTACACCGGCGCTACCCGGACAGTGAGTCTTATTGCTATTAGGTTTACTGTAGAGAAGGCGACCGATAGGGACACAATGTTTTATAATAGTAGCCATAAGGTTTAGTCTCGTATGACAGGCTGGTGGAGGAGGTAGGCGACAGCGAAGAGCGACAATCGACATACGCAGCGGCATCTCCACGTGCCTACACCGGTGCTACCCGGACAGTGAGTGTTACACCCTCAGATATACATTTCAATATCATAGCGTAGGCGGGTCGGTCGAGGCGAGCGACAGGGACACAATGTTTTATTGCAGTAGTCATGAGGTTTAATCTCGTAGAGCACCTCCACCACCATCAGATGGTGGAGGTGCACAATAGCGACAGGCAGCATACGCGACAGCAACTCCGCGCGCCTATACCGCGAAATAACCATAAGAATCAATATCGAATGGCAAGTTTCTTGAAAATTTAGTTCTAACTGTGAGATAGGAATGATGTTATATTTTCAATTAGATTAACCTTTTCGATTAGATTAACCTTCGTTTTATCAATATTTTATTGGAAAGTACTCACCTGTTTTCCATGCAAAAACACTTTATTCGGGCTATTAGTACAACATAATTATTTACTTGCACTGAAATGTATGCATAGAAGCTCAACTAATGCAAAATTATTAGGTAAGTGGGATTCGTATTTACTCATCTGCCTATCTCCAATGCAAATATGAAAGCGTGATAAGACATGAAACGATTGTAACATTCTGTTGTGCCGTGTTACTGAAAACGTGTATATTACATAAACTTCATGGAGTTCATTTCTTGATAAAACATTATTGGTGTCGCTAAAGTGTCTTGAATTGTTCCTTAGAAATGATCGTTACTCGTTCTTTAACGCAGGGGTTGGCAAAGTGCGGCTCGCGAGCCGCTTGCGGG
Source organism: Cydia amplana (assembly GCF_948474715.1). Lineage (NCBI taxonomy): Eukaryota > Metazoa > Arthropoda > Insecta > Lepidoptera > Tortricidae > Cydia > Cydia amplana. The sequence goes on from NC_086086.1 coordinate 11,349,967, forward strand.
TCTCCTACTTTTCCAAAGGCAATCATTTAGAGTTAAATAGGTACAGACAGAATCTTATAATCCAAAGACCGATTATTGATACTATTTTTGTGGTGGCCGACCCCTGCATAAACGTGATCAGTTAAAAAGTTAAAAAATTATAACGACATACTGACTGATTTTTAACGGGATTGTTGTTCTTATATATTTTTCTAAACCATTAATTTTGAGTGCGCTTGGTGTAATCTTTCTAAGGGTGCCTTTTTAACCAACTATTTACTGAACTTCATCGTAAATAACCGTAATAGTTGTATTTAAACCATAATGGAGGAACTACTGCCAGCTCCGTCGGTCCCGCAGTGTGCTCGTGTGAGATTCAGTTTGAGAAGGGACAGTCTGCCGATAGCTACCATTCGGAAGGCATTTTTGAAGTTGCACCGCAGCGATTCGTTGCAAGAAGCCGAGAGGAGACAGTAAGAAACATTTTTAAAGTAATTACTTAAGAACTATAAAAACAAATATGCTGCAGCAGTATGAAGGGTTTTATCTCCCTGTTTGATTGTAGCATCATTTTGTTCCACTTCATTTTTATGTTTTCTTGGACCTGGTATTTCTGCTTCCCCAAAAATTGGCGCAGGCCTTAATTTTCACGAATGTGATAAGATAAAAAAATATTAACTTCCAATTCATCTGACTATTTGTGACGTCCCACGAATAAAGGTACCTTATGGCCGTTGGCGCTTACGCTATTATTAACGCCGCTCCGCCGCCGCGCGCTATTATTATTGCGGCGCTATGCGACGTAAGCGCCAAGTGCCATAAGTTACCTTTTGCCGTGGAACGTCACATTTATGTTGACAATTGACATTAATATTGTTGTCCAAAATCGGGAGGGTAAAATAGTACCAGATTATGAAAATGTAAATTTGGTTCAGAGTCTTCAGAGTAACGAACACCATCAGTACCATCACGATGAATGCCCCACCACAACTTAAGTAGCTTTACAAACCAACCCAAATCCTTCGCGAGATACATCAGTTTGATCAGGACGCAAAATAGATAATAATTATAGCAAACTAGTCTAGTCTAATCAACATAATTATTAATTATGTAAATTACGTAAATAGATGTGAGCCTAATTCAAAATAAGGGTGTTCATTTAATATTGGTTTAAAACTGTTTCCCAGATTATTTTATGTAAGACAACCTATTAATAAAGCAGTAGCTAATAAATGTTTTAACGTTTAACCTATTTCCATTCGCGATCTGAAATCGTGTTCCGCCAGAATTAACGACCGAAACTAATTGCAATAGGTACCCGGTAGGTACATTCGAGTATTTTACTATGCATATGATATTATAATATATGTTTACTTTAGAACCAGAGGGATAACATAGGCATCACTTTAGGCAGTATCACTTTATCGCATTGTTATCGTTCAGGGTTAACTAGAAAAATGGGGCCTTCAGCAATTTGTTGTAATAAGACTAATAAGGATGAATTCATAGTACTTACATGACGAACATTTGGTGTTAGTGGTTATGGATACCTACTTGTACACACGTACGTTGAAATGTAGACAGACACCTATACTTCGTGAACCATATTTTCTCTTTCCATCTCGGTTGTGCGAATGAGGTCAAGTTCACGAAGAATGGACGAGAGTTTGATTGAGATAAGATTTTTTCTATATAGTTTGCCATGTCGTAACATATGTCTTGATAAAAATATCTTAATATAAGATTTCTAATACAGCGTTTACATTCTTGTGTGAGAGGCTACTAGCTGTTTACCTACTCTTATTACTCATATTTCTTTACTCTTTGCTCTTATTCGTCATTAGTTCCGCCACTTAGGCTGCGTTTCCACCAGAGATGTGCGGGGATGCGTAGCTGTGTTTGTTAAGAACCAACAGAATCATAATAAGCTGACCTACCCTTTTGAACCAACACATCCCAAGCTACGCATCCTCTGATGGAAACGCAGCCTTACAGGAGGTATAGTGGTTTTAAGTCTGTCATACACTTGCCGAACTGAATCGTTAAAATGTAGTACCTTATATAAAATGCTAGCCAGCGATTAACTGGCCAACTCCCGGCCCGGATGCTGACCGACTGAGCGCCCAACAAGAGTTTCAGGCATCGTGATGTCACGTGAATCGTTAAGAGGATAGTGGACTGGACGACCGCTTATTTCCATACAAACGTAGTTCCCATTTCCCTCCCTGGATATTGACATTATGTAAAATATTTTAAAACATTGATCTCATCATCTTCCTCGCGTTTGCCCCGGCATTTTTTGCCACGGCTCATGAGAGCCTGGGGTCCGCTTGGCAACTAATCCCAGGAATTGGCGTAGGCACTAGTTTTTACGAAAGCGACTACCATCTGATCTGACCTTCCAACCCAGAGGGTAGACTAGGCCTTATTGGGATTAGTCCGGTTTCCTCACGATGTTTTCCTTCACCGAAAAGCGACTGGGAAATATCAAATGATATTTCGTACATAAGTTCTGAAAAACTCATTGGTACGAGCCGGGGTTTGAACTAGGGCTCCTGATATCCGTGATACACGCCGATCCGTAGCTACGGGTTCTTAAGCCCGGCGGTACTAAGATCACGAATTTCACGAACACGGCAAGGTACGTACCTCGTACCTGCGTTCGCGTCCGGATTCACGTGACACGCCGTGACACGCCATGATACGTAGCACGTACCTGCGTTCGTGTGCGGAGCTTCGGGCTCGGTTCCGTTGGATACTTACTTATCGTACTCTCGTAGGTTCGACACGCCCGGGAGAAAAATAAATAAGGACTAAGTATTATTGAATTGAGTTACCACTTAGTATATTGAATACGGGACGTTCGTCGAACAAACATATACGTGTGAATTAAACTTAAATTGTATTTTTTGCATCGATTTGAATATAATGGTTATAATTATCTAAATAATTTATGGGGTTATTCTGTTTTCTGTATAATCAGCTATTGATTTTAGTCAAAACTAGCGACCTGCCCGTTGCATTGCACTAATATAAATATAAGGTGTAAAACTCCCTAGTAAGTATCATTATAATTATGAACTTAAGCAACGCTATGCTACTGGTTGTTATTATTAAATCAAGAGAAGACATTTTTTCTGTTAAGTATTAATTAAATGAATGAAACATACTTGTAAAAGCTTGCTACTATCAAAGAATATAACGTAGCCTAAATATAAACAAGGCAATCCTAATTCAAAGAAACAAAAGGGTAAATTTCTGCAAATCTTCGGTAGGTATGATAAAGGTAATAAAGGTAAACAAATTCAACAAAAACACATGTACGGGGCTACGGAAAAAAAAGTACGCAGCTGCAGTTCTTATCAGTTTCGAACTTTCGGCACATTAAAGAGTACTGTTTATTTCTAGATTGAAGGTAATAATAACATATTATTGTTAGAGTGTTTTATTGTATGACTAACAAGCTAAGCCAACCTACCGGGTTTTTTAATTTTAGTTAATTTATTACTGATTAACATTTAAAAGGCCGTACTATTAGAAATAAATTTTAATTCAAAGTAATGAAACGGAATTAGAGCTATGAATAAAAAACTCACGATACATTTTTATTCGTAGCTCTTAGAGACCGCATCGTATCTTCACTCAACGTCGCGGGCGGACCGAACCGGCGTGTTCTTAAGATACGTGAAGCCGTGATCACGCCTACACGGATCTACACGGATTCACGTACCCTAATTTCACGTAACCGAATGTCACGTGCGGAACGGACCAGAAAACCGTTGCCGTGATTCACGAAACCGGGCGCACGGCTACGGGTTCACGAATCACGGACACGACCGCGAGCCCTAGTTTGAACCCGCGACCTCCGGATTGCAAGTCGCACGCTCTTACCGCTAGGCCACCAGCGCTTCCTTTAAAACATTGATCTAACGCTGAAAATTCCCCTTCGTTTCACTTTTTAGATTTTTGATTATCATAAGAATTAGAAGCGATCATAGTTATTATTAGTTATATCAAATTGTGTAAATGTCGTTTGATCATTTCATGAAATACCTACATAGGTATACAATGTGGCCAACCGATCATCTCATGAATGAAATGATTGCCATACCCTGTAATGATTAATTCTAAGATCTGCCCACGACATTAACATATTTTCTATAATGTTAACATTCAGAGCGGAAAATGGGGTTTACATTTAATACCTGTCTATGCAGATAAGCGGTCACATGACTTCGTCCCCTTTCTAATTTTTAACAAGCAGAAACGTCTGCGAACGATGCTATTAAGCTTAGAATAAATTTAAAAGTGGAAAAATTACTGTCTTGGGTAAGACTTGAACTCACGGCCTCTGGATCGATACTCCAGCGCTCTGCCATCTGAGCCACCAATACCTCATTCATCGCCAGCAAAGTTCAAGTCTCACCCAAGACAGTAATTTTTCCACTTTTAAATTTATTCGTCCCCTTTGGTCTTAACCCAACTCTAAACTACTACCTACATAGACTAGACTAACTAAACTCCCGGCCCTCTTAAAAGGTCAATGAGCACTCACGTGTTCTGATTGGTGAACTTGTCGCCTGTCGCCTAATGGGCAGTGACCTTTTCACAATTCTCAGGGACATAGTTACAATTGCTTATAGTGTATGCGAGTCGAAAGCTCGGGCGGACCATCATAGAATTAGGTACGTGCTAATTTTGAGATGAGGTCATAATTTAGGTAGTATGAGACCAACTCATAGTAGGTACCTACTTATGTAAATCACAAAAAAGGCTGCTTTATACATTCCGGTTATGGGTTAAATATTTTAGAAAAAGGATTCTTCTGTGAAAAGTTAACGACCGATACATATAACGTTTTTCTCATTTGGATCTAAAATACCTACATGTATATACCTAGGTACTGAAGAAAAATATCCTGCCTGTAAGAGTGCAGCATAAAAATTGGCTTATTTACCGGAAAGACGCGCACGACGCAGAACCATAGCTTTATGTAGCGATCACGAGTATCACGACCACTCTTTCAAAACGCCAAAAGGCTACATACTCAACAGCCTGCCCTCTGACATCAGATAGGAAGCCAATAAAGTAAAATTTGGTAAAAAGCTGCGTAGTTACCTCGAAAATCGCGTATAGTAATTGTTGAGCATTATTAGTAACGATAGATGTAAACTATTTTGTAATATAAGAGAGTAGAGACTGCAGGATCCCACAGTTAAACCGTGTAAACTGTTTTGTGGGACACTGTTCTTGTACAAGCTGTATATTTTTTTATGTTAATAAATAAATAATAAAATAAAACAGAAAATTCACCATTCCTACCAACTTCTAAGGACGGACCAAGCTAACTCTAGCTGCATGGCATTTGTAATGACAGAGTGTGGCAATTTCATCATAAATGTCAAATTTCTATTATAAAAATATGACGTTTTTAATGATCACTTTGTTCTCTTTATATCGGTGCGGACTCTACCAACTTCTAGTTAAGGACAAAATTACGGGTGTAGAGGTCTTATTAGCCTGGTTTTCTTTAAGTTCGACTCACTTGGCAAAGCAATGAAAATACGAGGAGTCTCTCATTAGGCGAGGACGAGGTGAAAATAGCGACTATAGCGAGTATACCGACCCAGTTTTCGGATTCTTCAAGCGACGTGAAATGACGTCAGGCGACGCCACGCCTCCGCCAGGAGTGCCAAAAGCTACGTCATTGCGTTATAAATGTGATACACCTGTCCAGACTTTTCTGATAGCTATTTAGGAGCCGTAATGGGTGACGTCACTTGATACGTCTACACTAGGCATTGAGGTATAACAAGAAACGACATCTCGAACAAAATGTTTCCGCATCTCAGAGAAGTGCATGCATGCATGCGAAACCGAAAATTGTTAATCAAGCCGCCACGAGTATTTTTTGACTCAAACAACGTTGCATACAATACTTTTTCTACGACCAAACATTTACTTTGAAAACTAAATAATAGTAAATCAACAGTTATTCCATTGCTTACCGGTGAAATGTTATTCCATCCCTTTTATTATATTTTCTTGTGCTATTGTTGCAACTTTTTAACACGCACGAAGGCATTTTTTAATTTTTTAATTTTTTTTTATATTTTCTGTACATGTTTGGCATCTCGTCAGTGGTCGGTGACGTACTAAAAGCAAAGAAGTGCATGCACTTCTCTGAGGTGCGGAAACATTTTGTTCGAGATGTCGTCTCTCGTTATACAATACCTCAATGACACTAGGTAGGTATACTCGACTCTACTACCCTACGACTACCTAATACCCTCGGTAACTGAACTTTAATACAATGTGACCTATTTTCGTCGCTCTTATGTTTGTCTTGAATGTAGACCTTTTCACATATCAATATTTTATCGATCTGCTAGCGAGTTAACTTACCTATGTACAAATACAAACGTAAGCAATTATGCCAATTCAAGCAAGGTTTATAAATTCTAACTGAAACATACATAACCACTTTCTGATGTATTCTAGAGGTCAAGGTCCACTTTCTTGGCCCATATGCACTAATTTTCCGAGAGCGACTGGGTTCTACTATCTACAGATACAATTACCTGCATTATCTAGCATATTTTTATACAGTGAGATATGATTGCGTGATATTAGGTTGGTCGTGGTCAGCATTAATGACGCTAATCGCATTTTACAAGGGAGCTGAAGCGTGAAACACGTACCGTTTGAGTTACGCCAAGCAGCAAGAAGTTTGCTGGCTTGCAGGTCTTCATGTACTGTACTCATAACACAACCGACGTTTTGCAAGACGAAGGCGTATAAGTACTATTTTATTTTTGCTACATAGGCGCCGTATGAGGCAGGGGTGGTACGAAACCTATCCTAGGCATTGCTGGGAAACAAGGGGTGAAAAGCTGATTAGGTACACATGAACTTCGCCCCTTTTTAGTGACGAACGTGGTTTGTTAATTAAGTCTATAGTTTGGGTAGAGTCTGTGCGGAATGACAAAAGTCACAGAATTGTATTGTTTCCCTTACATTCCACGACTCTTCTCTTTCCTTACAAACTCTACAATGGGTTAAGTGCAATCAGTGGGGTAACGGATTAAAAAAAAAATCGAGCGTATATTCGGGTACTTTACAACGTAGATATGCAGGTTGTTTTAAGTGCTTTGACTCATAAAATAGTTTGTTAGGAACCTGTTAGGAAAATGCGTCTCAGTTAAAAACATTAGTTTAAAGCAAGGTTGCCTTCAATATTTCCTATCTGTGCTTACTTTGTGCGTGAGTTTTAAGCTAGCTGTTTTGATCATTTTTCACTTCATACATCGGGACAGGCTAAAGCACTAACAATAAGCCATGCTTAAAGTCTTTTTTTTTATTCGGTAGACTAAAATGACATTTCATAGTATGAACATCATGTGTCATTCCATACTATGAAATGTAATTTTAGTCTACGGAATAAAAAAATAGACTTTAGCCATACTGACTGTACCTGAATTTAAAATCTTGGTGACTGTTTAAAAAACTGTTAGAATTCGGATACTATCCCCAAATAAGTTGGAGTGGTGGTGCGCAGTGAGATTAAATCTGAGGAGGTGAGCGAAAATGGAGCTCGTAAATATTCATTATTTCTAGTAATTGATATTATGGATCAGTTTAGATGCTGAAACTTAGTATATACAGTAATAAAAACCGTTATTTACAAGCGCCATGCTTCTAAAGTTCCCGGAAACGTTGTCAGTGCACTTTGATGTTAAATGTTCTTCCAAGCATCTTCAATGCGTCATCAACGTAAACGCTTTTAATATTGTTTACAATTTTACAGGATTATTTTACTCACATTTTTACTGTTTACCTACTATTTTTGATGGTGTGTTAGTCAGCTTTTTAACGGAATATTACTCACAAAACGTAAGTGCCTCTTTAGATCATTTTTACCCGACTACGGCAAAGCCAAAAATAAGGGTCATGATCTTTGCAGACTGTGTGTATGGATAAATTGTGGAAGTGATGATGATAATGATAAGTGAATACCTAACATAATGGTGTCGCGTGTTTTTTGGTTTTACGGGTAAAACAATACTTAATAACACTTATCCCAAATCCTGGCGCAATGCTCCCAACTCGTAAAATAACCCGTGATTTATTGTTTGGGTGCCTATACATTAGTTGGAATTATCCAACAGGCTTTATTGTTCATGAAATTGAAGAATGTGTCCAACCCAGTATTAGAGGCATTGAACTTTAAGGTGGCGACTGACGTGAGCATTTGCTCGATGCGAGCGCGTTACAAGTCGAATATTCGGCACGTCAGTACAGCGAGCGGAGCAGCTCGATGGCGAGCGCCGAGCGCTCGAGCGCGCTCCACCCGGCTGTCGGTTTTTTGGCGAATCCCTTTGAGTGTTACATTATACGTCAGTCGCTAGCGCGAGCGCACGTGGAAGCCACTTATAGCATTTTATGTGACGTGAATTTTGGCATTCGATAAAATGCAGTGGAGTCAAGAAAAAACTCTTTTATTTATTGAAAAAATACCGCCTGCACCCCCAACTGTGAGATCCTACTCATGAAGAGCACTATAATAAATTGAAGAAAAAGGACGCATGGGTCGAAATAGCTGACGAGATCAACGAAAACGTTGACGAATGCAAAAGAAAAATAACAAGCTTGCTTGCATTTTTGCGAAGAGAAAAATTAATTCGGATTTTGAAATAGACATATATTAGATATCTTTTAGACATCACCAAGATACGATAACGATATGTTTAAGATCTAACCTGTCATATTTGACATTTGCGCGATTCTGGAGATACTATCTAGAATGGATCTAGTACGTGTCGTCTCTTGTGAATATCTTGAAGTTCGAATACGGCAGTTACTCAAATTGCATAATGTACGAAATTCATAATAACTTTGAAATCATAATCACAAATGTCAAATCATAAATCATTGACCGCTAATTTCTTGGTTTTTTAGAATATTCATCAAGTTCAATCTTCAAAGCTTTTTGAATAAATTTGTTATCCATACACGCTTTCTTCTCTTCTTTAAATAACAGTAACGGATTAAAAGGAACGCAGCACACATCACCTCTACGTCCGCCATTTTGCCTACTTCTGGATGAATGTATGGAGCACAGGCGAACATATAATCGAGGCGAATATTCAGGTGTTTTGAGCATTTGCTCACAACGAACAAATGCTCGCATCGAGCAAATGCGAATATTCGCATCGAGCATTTGCTCACGTCAGTCGCGAGTCGCATTTCAGCTCATTCACCCCTATTACCCGTGCTAAAGTGTTTATACACAACGGCAGAACAACGAACTTAAGTAGCAAATAAACTGAGTACTTACATGTATATACATAGGCATTGTTAATATAGTTAAAATCTAATTAAAATAAGTACCTTAACTTACATTTGAAGAACGCTTCAAATGCTTCAATGAAGCAGATTTCCTTGCAAAAAAATGCTCAAAAAAAGAAGTGCACTTACCTGTCCACTTATTAAGTACAAGCTAAGCGTAAAATAAATACTGAGTGACACGTTCCTGTTGAAAATATTTGTTAAGCATAACAACAGTGCCTGCCTTCTAGTTCTAACATAAGCTTAACATCGTTAAATAAGGGGGTGTCAAGTTTGGTTCCCGGTAACCCAGGTGATCCTGTTTCACTTAGCTTTTCAGTATTGATCGTATATATCGCAATGTAGACTCGTGAGTTAGTTATTCAATATTATATTACCTATACCTATAGACTATAGAGTATTATTGTAATGATCTTATAGATTACCTACATAGGTATAGATGTAACCTGAAACCTGACTCCACGATCCTATAGTCCTATATCGGGTGTCAGATCCCGTAAAATATAAAATATATCATTATAAAATTGGATGTTAATTAGGTGAATCAACTTTTAGAACATTGATTTCGTGTCCCTAGACTCCCTAGCTCCCTCGATTTTTCAGAAACCATGCAGATTTTTTTAGGTAGTACTTTTTTGTTAACACGGGTATTATTAGAGCTATAAGTATTTAATTAACACATTAAAATTAACAACTTGATCAGATTAATAGTTACATTTTGTACGGTACCTACCTAACGCACCAGAAAAAAGTTTGCACCCATACAAAAATCAGACGGTCTAGCATGAGTTGCGTTCTCGCGCGCGACTCCATACATCAAGCGCGACTTCAAGTATGGACTCGCGCGCGAGAACGCAACTTATGCTAGACCGCCAGGGACACACCATTTTTGTATGGAGGCAAACTAAAAGTTGATTCACTCAATTAGGTACTTAATTCTTTTGAAGTATGTGAAGTGTGTATGTTTTTTTCATGTTTTTAAAATATAAGTTTTGTGTAAGTAAGTATATTTGTTATTGCTCTGTCAAGAAGTTTTCTTTGTAGCTAACGTATTTAATTACTCCTTGTGTATATTGTGTATTGCACTACATAATTATTGGGTCAACTATAATAGTAAGCAAGTATGCGGGCCTACACGTGTGGTAGCTGCGTCAGTTGGTCAGTCAAGCCCACACACGGGGCAAGTCAGCGAAGCGGTGAGGTGAGACGCGAGAACGCAACTCGCAACGCTCGCAAGGCAGCCGGTGAGCCCGTGAGGCGGGAGGCGCTTCTTGGCGTTTCATTTCAGTTGCTTAACAGCTGTTACACACCGCGTACGTGTTTCCGAACGCAATTGGCCCGGCTATTGACACTATTGACAGAAATGTCATTTTACTTTTTAAAAGTTTTTTGTTTAATTACATAAACAGAACATATGTGCAAAATTCCCTGTAAATTCTCTAAAAGAAACTATATTTGGCAGCATTAATAAATCTAACGGTGTGATTGTTTCGGTTTACAAACAGTGACGTTATATTGTTTACTTCTGACTCTTCTGAGTGCCTAACGTACTTTTGACAATCTCATCAATTTGGTGAATATAATGTTCATCGACTCGCTTTCTTCATCTGAGATGAAAACTAATCGAATCTTTCGAGAGTGACCTTAATCGAGCTACGTGTCGGATGACCTTCTAAATGAAGGAGTCATATCCAGACGAAATTATGCTGTGTTTCGTTCAAGGTTTTGGGAATGGATGTGAACATGGATACAATAAGAGTAGAGAAATTACCGAATGCAAAGAAAATGCTAGTTTGAGGTTATCTAAAAGGAGGTCGCACGCTAAAAAGGTCTCATTACAAGTGCAGACAAAGCTAGAAGTGACTGACACTGTTGGAGAGGAGGATGTAGAATTGAAGTCAAAAAAGTCTCAGTCGCTGGTGACTGGGAAGTCCCTGCGCCTGTCGTCGGGGGACAGGCTCCGGCTACCGGAGGTCAAGAGGAGCCTGAGTGACAGGTTCTCAGTTATTACTGATGCGAGCGGGAAGAGGCCCAGTAAACATCTTCTGACTATTAGAAAAACATGGTAAGATTTAAATGCATAATATTTACATCTCATAGACATTTTTAGAACTTTAATACTAATGAAAAATTTGCTAAAGCTAAGCTTTCTTGTAATAACTTTTATCATTTTAAATGTGAGTTTTGAAATCACTTCAAAAGGTGCATAAAGGTTTAGCCTGTGCCTATGCAGGTTTATATTGGCAAAAATTATAGATTATAGGTTTTCACCGGCAGGGTTTCAGACACTAAACATCATAATTTGCACCTATTTTGTATGATGGGTTGTCGGCTCTCTAATACCTTCAACTAATACCTATCCACAAAAAGTATAAAGGACATGTGGCCATGTGGCTAACATTGGGAAATTTACTGTTAGATCAACAGTTTATGGTTCACTTATTTTTGTATGCAAAGGAAAAAGGTTCCATTAAACAACTTTCAGTCCTAAAACTATTCAAGTAGTAAGAATTTTCTGTAGGTAATTACTTATCATTTCATTTGATGCATCACTTTAATATTATTTGGTATGACTCATTATTTACCTTTCAACAATACAAAATACATTAGAATGATTACAGCACTGCATGATAATGAAATTCTAACATTGGCCATGAAAAGTCAGAACACCTTCTGACTTTTCATGGCCAATGTTAGAATTTCATTATGAAACAAGGGAGAATCGGTATAATATCGGTACCTATAATACCGATTCTCCCTTGTTTATTTGATGACTTTGCCACCCACACTTGTAAATAGGTACCACTGGTACCAGCGTCAAGAATTGACAATACATTTGCCTATACATATAGACATAGATTATGGTTATACAATGTTTTATTAATGTCAAGACCTTTTATATTTTTTGGCCTTGACACTAGTAATCATAATTATGTGAACATAATAATTCCCATTAGGAGTCTGAATAAAACAATAAATATTGCAGAGGCCTTGGACATCTCTTACCTCGTATGTTTTATGAAAATGGGTAATTTTGTAAGGGACTCATCTTCATTTCTCTTCAATGTATACTACTATGACTTGCAAAAGCAGTCTTATTTATATTTTGTGACACACCTATCTTGTACCTGGAATTTAGCTGCGATTACTCAGTCGCCATTTTCAGTCTTGCAGTTTTCTTTGTGTTCTCTTATGGTACCTGGGGCCCGTTTCTCAAAAGCTTGTAACTTGTAAATTGTAATACAAGCGGATGTCACTTTTTGACAGCTTTTGTTAGAAAGGGACTTCCACTTGTATTATTACTTACAAGCTTTTGAGAAACGGGTCTCTGGTGATAATAATAGCAACATTTTTGAAAACACTTCTCTTATCAGCTTACCAATGTTATCACACAGGTGCACAAAATCTCAACATGTTCCTTGTCGGGTGTTAAATGATAAGCCAGATAAAGATATTGATTAGATATCTATATTGAATATGGTTCAATATAAACAGGAAATGTAGACATGGACTGCCTAGGACATTTAGGCACGAAAATTCAATTTGTAACAGTAGAATTTCGCAGAAAACTTTTCTTAAATAATTTCAGCTATTCTTATTTTTGAAATAAAATGTTGTTAAAGGAATTTAAAAGGATAGTGAAGAAAGGCTTCGCCATACGGACATTTCTCTCCGGATTTTTACACAATTTGATGTATTTGACAATCATATCTGTGCCTCCGCGTCTAATTTTATTTGCATTCAGTATTTGATTAATATGGAATTTGGGAGCTTTTAAACATTTGTATGGAATTATTTTTCGCTCCTTTATAAGTCTATTATGAGAAGAAAGTCGGTTAAAAATAATCAAAAGGTCGTCCCATTTCCACTTAATTAAAATATGCTTATTTCCAGGCCAGATTTGAAGCGTAATTTCACGTAAATCCGGTGACACTACAATAATCCCCATTACAGTAACCTTATGAAGCGAACGGAAAGTCATTGTAATTATTACGTCCAGATAGCATCAATCGATTATTCTTTGAAGTTATTTCAGTAATGCGAAGTAGGTCGAAGCGCACGCCATGGTAGATCCATCACAGAGGTTGCGTTGCGACACCCAGTTTGCGAGAGATTGAGAGATAACCGAAATAACACGGGTGACATGAAGGCCCAGGAGAACCAGTATACCTAAGCCCTCTCCCATATAAAGTTTTATAATATAAACGATAACTAGTGTCTTAATTTTAGGAATCCACTCAGTTTCTACCTTATCACTATCACAACAAAGTCGCTTCCCGCGGTCTGTCTGTATGTATGCTTAGATCTTTAAAACTACGCAACGGATATTGATGCGTTTTTTTTTTAAATAGATAGAATAGTCTGGCGTTAAATTAAACACAAGTCGTCTCCTTCACGATTTTCGTAGACATCTCTTCTAAATACCTAAAACTGGTATGGATGTGTTCCTCGTGGTCTCTAGAATACGAATTGACCGGTTTTAGTTTATGGAGAGGGGGACGTGTCGATAAAAAGGGGGGGAATGTGGGCGGCCGACCAGCATTGATATTTGTTCACATCTTGAGTCCTATGGGACCGATCGGTTCGTTTCAGGTGTCGTTTGAAAGAGTATTAAACGTGCTATTATTGCTTCATAATAACTGTAGTCATAACTGTAGTCGTTTAGAAAATATTTTAAAATATATGATTTTTTACCGTGCATGGATGGCATAAGTACTGACAAAACATGCGTCTAACTCAATAAATTATAACTTTACCGCAATTAATGTTATTACAAAATATACGAGAAATTTCATTAGCTTTCTAAAAACATAAGGTTTATTGGTGTATGGTATTATATAACCATGTAATGATGAATTTTGTTCAGCATGGGTCACTACGCACCGTCACGTAAATGGCGGGCGACCGACCACAACTGTTCATTGTTTCTCGGGTTCTATTTTACTGATCAATTGGTGATGGATACCATTAGAAAGAATGTTAAATGTACAATAATTGGTTTCTAATAACCGTAGTCATAACTGTAGTCATTTACAAAATAATTGAAAATATATGATTTTTACCGTGCATGGACATAAGTACTGGTAAAACATGCTTCTAACTCAATAGATTATAACATTACCGCAATAAATATTTTCAAAATATACGGGAAATTTTATGAGCTATCCAAAAATATAAGTTTTATTGCTTTATAATGTTGTATAACTAAGTAATCATGAATTTTGTTCCGCATGGGTACTGTGCACCGTCACGTAAATGGAGCCCGGCCATCGTTGAGTTTTCATTATATTTCAGGTTCTATTTTTCTGATACATGGTGGATACCATTTGCAAGCATATTAAATTTTCTGTGAATACTCGATTGTTTGAAATCTGAGGCCCAAAATAACCATTTTAAAAATATTAAAGAAAATGTTTAATTTTTACCTTAGAGGTTTGCTTAGTGACTGAAATAATTTGAGAAAGAGATAATGTAGTAAATATAGCGTGAAATTTTTAGAGTAAAATCAGCAAACTATTTATTAACTTTCCAAAAATATTGTTTAGTTACCGTACAACTATAAACATATATGTAGGTATGCCAGGACCAATTTCGCCAAGCAAGCAAACACACGGCGCGGCGAGCGCCTGGTAGACCAGCAGCATTCTATTATTGTTTGACAGTACATTTTATAATGTAGGTATCCAAAATGATAAAATATCGATATAAATGATGGTTTGTTTGTTTTGTTTTTTTATCACAGGAAACTTAAGTATAGTTTGACTCTTTTGACAAAAGCCCAGTTCTAGGTTCATAACATCGTTAAGTTCGTAGCTTTCATGATTGCAAAACCACTGCATATGAAGTACTTAATATCTGTGTTGTTATTTGACTCACGCGTCTACACGTAAAACGTTTTCAAACCCACTCCGTAGTTAATAATTTAAAATCACCTTTTTAGTGAGATCTGAGGCTTGTGGCGTTAAAGAGATATTTGTCGCCGCACGCTCCAGGATGCAAAATAAGTGACTACTATTTGAGTAGCAGCGTATGTCCACATAATAACTATCCGTGAAGTCCGGTTTTAAGTATAGTAATAGTAAGATAAGGTCAATATTGAGTAAACTATCTATATTATATTTATTTACTATTTTATTTTACGGTCTAATTTATAGTTTTTGCTTACCTATTGATTCATTGGCGTTTGGCATTGTAGTTTTAGCTTGTAAGTATGACTCTATTGACAGTTATAAGATGTACTACGGTATTTAAATAACGCTCGTCTGTAACTACATGATCTTAGATCTATAATAGCGACTCATAACTTCTCTGTTCGACTGTAAGTCATACAAGAGAGTTAAGTAGCGATTGCGATATAAAAAGCTATAAGTAGAAGGCTTTATCACACGTTTAGAACCTTAAGTGCAAATTGCAGATTATTACTCATATAGATGTTAAGGTTGTTCAATTCACTTTGAGCTATAAGCTATAATACTAGCAGCTTAACATGCAATATAGCGCCCAAAACAGCTACTGTAGATCTTAAATCTTTAGATGAACCTTTTAAACACTTTTATCTCACCAGAGCCTGTAAACTGTAAACTAAGACTATAGATGTAGCTATTCTAGAGCCAGGCTGTCTTTAGGTAAGAAAATAGGTGCTAAGTGTCGCCTAATTGTTTGTTGGGATTTATATGACGGTGCGCAGTGACCCATGCTGAACAAAATTCATTATTACTTGGTTATATAATATCTTACACCAATAAATCTTATGTTTTTGGAAAGATAATGAAATGTCTCGTATATTTTGTAAATACATTAATTGCGATAAAGTTATAATTTATTAAGTTAGAACCATGTTTTAGCAGTACTTATGTGCATGCACGGTAAAAAATCATGTTTTCAATTATTTTGAAAATGACTAAAGTTATGACTACAGTTATTGAAAACCAATAATAGTACGTTTAATATTCTTTCAAATGGTATCTATCACGAACTGATCAATAAAATAAAACCCGAGAAATAATGAAAAGTTGACACCGATCTCCTGCCATTTACGTGACGGCGCTTAGTGACCCATGTTGAACAAAATTCGTAATTACTTGGTTATATAATATCATACACCAATAAAACTTATATTTTTGGAAAGCTACTGAAATTTCACGTACATTTTGTAAGAATATTATTGGAGTAAAGTTATAATTTATTGAGTTAGACGCATATTTTATCAGTACTTATGCCATCCATGCACGGTAAAAAAATCAAATATTTTAAAATATTTTGTAAATTACTAAAGTTATGACTACGGCTATTAGAAACCATTTATTGTACGTTTAATAACCTTTCAAATGGTACCTATCAGAAATTGATCAATAAAATAGAACCCGAGAAATAATGAAAAGTTTACGTCGGTCGCCCGCCATTTACGTGACGGTGCGTAGTGACCCATGCTGAACAAAATTCGTTATTAATTGGTTATATAATATCATACGCCAATAAAACTTATGTTTTTGGTAAGCTAATGAAATGTCTCGTATATTTTGTAATAAAATAATTGCGGTATTGTTGTAATTTATTGAGTTAGGCGCATATTTTATCAGTACTTATGCCATCCATGCACGGTATAAAATCAAATATTTTAAAATATTTTGTAAACGACTACAGTTATGACTACGGTTATTATGAAACAATAATAGCACGTTTAATACTCTTTCAAACGACACCTCACACGAACCGATCGGTCCCATAGGACTCAAGATGTGAACAAATATCAATAATGGTCGGCCGCCATCTTTGCCCCCCTTTTTTTCGACCCGTCCCCCACTCCATAAACTAAAACCGATCATTTCGTATTCTAGAGATCACGAGGAACACATCCATACCAGTTTTAGGTATTTAGAAGAGATGTCGACGACTTTTCTCGAAACAGGCCGATTTCCACCTGTCTAGAATGATTCAAGAGGAAGGTTTATGTATAATTTGTTAACCCGTGCGAAGCCGGGGCGGGTCACTAGTTAGATATAAATTTGAGTAAATTTGTGTGCGCAATGTTGGCAAAACAATTTTTAAGACGCGTTGCCTTAAAATTTACATACAAATAATGGACAAACAAGGTACCTATTTCAATAGCAACAATTATCACTGTTCTTATTTAGGTCATAATTAATGACAATCTTTATTTACTTAGGACTACTAAGATTAAAGAACCCTTTTGCGCAATGCTCACAGGAAAACTCAACAAGGGACTCGACAGTTGATGGAGTCTCGTAATATGGAGCCAAGTTCATTCTCAATTAGACTCAAGGTTTGAGTTCTATTAAGTTCTAACCAACACGAGTATAGGTGTCCTCTCCTCTCCGTTTGATCATAGTAAAGGATCTCAAGGCCAGGTTATACTGGCGCCCGAGAACTAGTCTCTGCGTTTGCATAACCAATCGGAATATTTGAATAGTAACGCGCTGGTAATAACCTGGTTAAAAAAATGTTGTAACACGCTTGTTGAGATCCAGATTACGGTTATTACATGAAAAACATACATTTGGAGGAATAATGACGCACGATTTTTTTTATTATTAATACGCCTAATCTTACAATGTGAAACCCACATGAAACAAGAATAGTTTACTACGAGCATCGTCTCTTAAAATTTGCTGAGGATATTGACGGGAAAACGCTGTTAAACCTGATTATTTTCGCGCTAAATTACTCCTAACTTCCTAACTTGCTTGGCTCTTTCCTAACTTGGCAGTATGGACGACGTTTGTACCTATATACTTCATCTCTGCATCCGCGCCCATCAGGATGAAATACTTACTGTAATGATACTGATACTTTGCCGACAAGGCATGAATACCCTAATAACCCGCAGCGACCGTCGTGGTATAGGTTGATGTGAATGATGTGACGGTTAAGTTAACTGAAATTCATTACAAGCAAAACTGAAAACACGTCATCAACTATACCTACCTGGAATCTCACGCAAAAAGGAAGCAAGTAACATGTGCCGTCACATCTTGATTATAGGTACTGAGTCCACGATTATAGCTAAAATGATTAGATAGTAACAACAACACAATTGTCGCCTTTCAATAAGTCAATTCTAAACCCGGAGGACAATTGTATGAGGTTATCTAAGATTGTTTTAGAGTCAACTAACTCGAATTACTCGAATAAAATCGTTTTATCTATAAAATGATACTTAAGGAAAACATTGCGAGAAAACCTTCTTCCATATGCGATGAAACCAAAAGTGCGTGTTAAAAAAAAGCATCGGACGCACTTTAAATTATTATAAACATCATTAAGTGTTTACAATTTATAGAAGGAACTTTTTTTCGGGGCGCACTAATATTTGCATCCGTCTTCGTAAAATAAATATTATTTCACTTTCAACATTTGGAAGAGGAAACTGTTGTTTTTTAGCAACTATAATTGATAAAATAATAATCGCTCACTAATTAACAATTACGAATATTAATGAGTCATTAACATAATTTCAATGCTTTACTCAATTGGGGAAGGTCAGATGCCGGAGATGAAGACCTTGCCCTTGCTACTGTATTGTGTAGTAGTAACCTATAACAAGGTATTATTTTTATTCTATTACAAAGATTATTTGTAGGCGTAACTATTTATTAGCCAGAATGATACGGTTTTGCAAAAAGAGACTAGTTGTTACGAGTGCCTAAAGCTATTTAGTTAGGATCAATAAATATATGTGCTTAAAATATGTCGATTTCTTTAACTACATTTTATTTTTTCCTCGCGCAGCATCGCTTTACTTATACAAGGAAAATGCCTGTTAGCAACATGGAAGGAAACCGATGCCAGTAACATTCGATAAAGGTCACATGATTTACGCGATACATACATTTACCAATATTTCCATATAAGGAAACATTTTATGAATTATGAATGTCAACACATATGTTCCTTTCGATATAATCTTACATTGGTGACAATTAATTACTATTGAAGCTCAAATGTATGCTTTTGCTTTTTTCCCGACTTCTTCGTTACATCACCAAACAGTATACCTAATGCCTATGGAATATAGTTCGGAATTATCGAAACCCCCAATATTGTAAGGTCAGCCAGGACTATTGCAACTATGGGACAATACAATTACTCTAAAAATACAATAAGTGAGTCTAGCTTCTTATAATTACCATGGGTGAACTGATGAACTCTCTTTTATCACTGGCGAAAGTGTGCCATGAACTAACTGATTTTGAAGACCGTTTACGGTTTACATTGAATATTATATTGCATTATATAAACATCGATATCGAGATGGTCGATAAAAAAACATTCACGCTCTACGGAAAATCGATGTCAGTGCGACAAGATAACGGGGTATACTGATTACATATGGACAAAACTGTCAGTGGTCTATTGAGTGGTCAGTCGTTAACTGGCCCATTAACCTTGACTGCATTAGTGAATTCGTTATGAAGCTTGCGGTCAGTCCTCAATTACTATATCGACCCCCGTCCGTGAACTTTCACAGTGAGCAATTTGTCAGCTCAAACCAGAGCCTAGAAGTTAGGTACCATAAGGTAGGGTGCGGTAGGTTATATATCAATTATGCAACACTCATATAAGTATTAACTAATTACATATTTAAATTATTATACAGTTACCTCTTGTCGGTAGTTTTCAGTTTTCCCCTAGGGCGCTCCGTAAGAAAGAACGTTACAGTATGAAAGAATGCGATCTTAAAGTAAAATGTATCTGCACTTTTCCTGCAATTCCTTAAGTATTATAAACACTACTTATCCTTTCTTCATTTTTATTAGGGTTTCATACCAAAACGGCAAAAAGGTCCTTATGGAGCGACGTCCGTCCGTATGTCTGTCTTCATATCTCGAGACAGTCGAGACCTACTCTTACACTATCTGTTTTTTATTTAAACAATATACATAAATTGCTATACTGACGGCAGATTCGGTTCTAAAACTTCTTGTTTACTTCTAACGGCTCGAGAATTTCTAGTCATTCTAGACACGTTGATTACTTGATTATTCATGATTCATGGTCATGGCGTAGGGTCATTGTTAGGAAGGATTGTTCCTTTCCTGCGGATAACATCTAGGTACGTTTTACCGACACGTGCATTTTTATTGCCCAGTGTTTTTCCGATAATATATAAATCGTGAATGAGTATGATAAATGATAATAAATAACAGAGCTATTGACATTAGTTATTAATTCATATTTTAATATATTATTCTAAAACAGAGAGCCTTTCTAAATAGTGCTTTTCCTCTACTACATTGCTCGATCGTAATGAAGTGTCTTAATTAGAAAATAAGAATTATTTTAATTTTTAGCGTCGATAAGATGTAGCTTACGTACCTAAATACCAACTCGATAATATCAATACAAATCAAGAACTTTTCCTCATAAACAAAAACGAACAAAACCTTATCAAGAACAACATCCGTCTACGCGTCGAATTTTAGGAATCAATCCATTTTATATGTTTACGGAAAAACCTAGCGCCATGCGGGTTTTTGAGACTCGGGTCGTTTTGTTTATCACATTACATTATTCTACGTACAACAAAAATATTTGCTTAAATTCAATGTTATTTTAAGAACAAAAATACCTATGTTCTATGTAAGTAACTATAATGAATAAAATATCGCTTTGACAATTAGTCATGGCGTGGTTAGATAGATTCTGATGAGAAGTTCGTTCGCTTATTTTTATCTGATGGCGACTAGTTACAACCGATTGTTGTATGATAATTACTTTATTTGTTATGTTTTATGTGCCACGTACAAATACGTTCAATAAAGGACTGAAACGACAACAATTTTGGAAATATGCCAGGCCAAGTAGTTCAATTGTGTACCGGAGGCTGGCGAGGGTCTGATTCGATCGAACCAGTATAATTGTGCCTTCAAAATTCGTAACAACTGCATGCAATCAACGATTACTTGACACTGGTTGGCCTCAGACGTACGTTCGCCTGTGGATGGTACATATACATATAAGAATAGCAAAGCTTCCGACCACGGTCGATGTCTATAACGGGAAGTTGAACAAAAAGCCAGCACAATCCGACAAATTCCAATGGCCTCTCACTTCAAAGGACCGCTTCGGGACGTGGGCATGTTTAATTCAGTAGGATAGCGCCGTTAAAGATAACCTTGATATGTCGGCCTATGAAAATAGTCACGTACCGAAAGTTCGTTAGGTCCTATGAGTAAGGCGGCATAAATAGTGTAAGATTACAAGACACTAGTCTCTGTAATGGCTACTTTAACTTATTGAAATCGTTTATCGGTATTTCCATTTTTACTATACAGTACAATTACAATTTTAATAATTAGCTAAATAAATGAAGTTTATTTTACACAGTGACGCGTATTTTATCGCAATGACGCATATTTGACAAAAAAGTAAGTCTATCGATTACACTTTTATTATTGGTTGTAGGTATATAAAACGCCAAAAATTTGCAGTGTATTTCACAAAGTCACAGTCTTACGCGTTGCGATTCTGCCAACAGTTCAGTAAAAAAAATAAGGCGTCTGTCCAGTGGGACAAATTGCCAGGTTGGGAGATCGAATTTATATGACGATTTTGCCAACATCCAAAATACTCGTAGAGCATGACGTTGTACGGTGGATGCTCTTAGTAAATAAATAGTAGACTTGAGTAAAAATTGTTTTTTTTTTAAACGTGTTTCTGGAATTCTACGGAAAAATCTTAACGTCAAAATTACGATTCAAGCTGGTGTTGGTGTATAGCCGATTCCTTACTTATATGTACATACATATGTGTTAGGATTCCGTCAGAACCCAAAAAATAAGGCGGTTTTGTTTTGTATAATATGTACATAGTGTCTTGTTCCACAGCCCAGTTTTGAGGGCGCAGTAGGTGTCTACTTACAAACTAGCGGTAGACTAATCTGTTTAAATGAGATACTTCCGTAAGAGAGCTGTCGCGTTACATGTATAATATGGTCGTATATTTGTAGCCAGGTGTTGCATTACAATGCTGAGTAAAAATAATCAGGATTCATAGTACGAATTCCTACCTCTATAGACCTCCGGTTTGGTTTTTCACATTTGGAGGATTTTTTTATTAACATAATTATAATTTAGATGAGTGGAATTTACATGACACATATCTGTTATGCAGTGGCTGCAGTACCTTTTATTTGAGAGCCGGTCTTAGGATAGGTTCATCTACCAAGTACTTACCTACGTTTTTCTACTTCACTGTAAGAGAAAAAATACTGCATTCAACATATTTTTTCTCGATCGGTATCCGAAAGTTAATGAACGTCCCTGATCTAAAAACGTTCTATTTTAACTATCGACTTTACTATTTCTTAGAGATGTCACCGGGTATTTGCTGTGTTAACTGTCTGGTCAGTTAAAATGTCGTAATTCAACTGGTTTTAAGCTTTTTTTTTATAATTAGATCTAAAGAAATCTAATGGAAGCAGTCACGTGAAGCTTGCCACTTATTTAGCACCAACACCACACCAAGTCTGTTCTATGTACCGAAGACAACCTTTTTTATGACTCTGGCAGGCTAATTAATTGGGTAATTTCGTACGATCGCCGTCGATATTAATGGCTGTACATAGTCGTTTTTCTAACGTTCTAACACTAACCACAAGTGAATAAAACTAAGATTAATGTTCTTGCGCATGCGCACCACGAGACGTTAAACGAGGTCTGTTTCTAATGCTTTAGATTTTTCCGCGATTGTTCAACAACATAAATACTTGTATCTTATTTATATTTGTATTTGTTTTATTTGTGTTTTTGTTTGTGTTTTTTTTTTTGTATTTTGTAGTGTTATTGTCTATTTTACATGGCTATGATATACAATATTCAATTTGAATATGAATACGCGTGTACTGTTTAGGGTTGTAGTAGGTTTTTTTTTCAAGTTCATCGATAAAACCTCAATGGTGAGGAAAACCTGCTACTGTGTAAACCACATTGTAGCAGGTTTTCACCACCCGTCTGCTCTTTGACACCAACTAATAGTTTTAGTGTACAATAACTAGGAAACGACGATCATTGAAGTGTCCTAAAAGTTAATATCGGGTATGCATTTGAACCGACAGATAGAGTTGTAGTGTCTTAAGTAGTCTAGTGGAGTCTAAGCAAGGACGCTAAAATGAAGACCGACAGTTATACTAGACCTATGATATCGCCGTAGTGCACTGTGCATCGCGGTGTTGGGAAGAAATGGCTGCAAAGAGGGCAAGACTGTTTTCCCAGACCGAATGCCATTGGCTTGCAAATAAGGAGACCCAACTGATAACGAAAACGATAGAAGCAGGTATTATAAAACTTGGAACTTCAGTTAAGTTAAAAGGCCGTCACGCTTATATTTGGATCCTTCATACACAGTCAGAAGATAATCTCGCAAATCTGCCAACTTAAATTCCCACGTCGTAGTTATTGTTTACGCTTATAATCAGTCTACTTGTGCAACAAGTGCTAACAGCTGCGAAATCTAAACTTGTTACACGAAACAAGCCATGTGTATCCACAGTTGTTTCGTTTCGTTATTGTTTATCCCGGCGGCGTCTGTCATTTCCCGACGCTCGGCTACACCTGGCACAATTCCTAACATGTGTTAGCTGATTAAAATATTAACCTTTCTGTATCAAGGCTATTATTGTGCTTAGCATTGTTCTAGTTTTTTTTGCCACGGTTCTCTATAGGCTATAGGAGCCTGGGTTTCGCCCTCTTTTTACCCTCTTAATGAATGATTTTCGTAATAGAAACTATCCTATGTCCTTTCCTGGGACTCAAATTGTCCCCACACCAAACTTCATCCTTAGGTATAGATCGATCATAATCGTTAAACTATTTAAAAAAAAACACCGGATCAAGGTTTATACAGTATATTGGTATAGTTATAAAAAATACAAATAATAAATATTTCTGAATTACCTAACTTATTACTCACACACCTCACTTGTCCTGAAATAAATATTATTCATATACAGTTCGTGCGATATACAATCTCAATCACCATTGATTTGTCAATCCATGGGTCACCGTCAATCATCCGTGATTTTGACGGGCTGTAGTAAATAAATGTGAATAATGGACCAGCTTTACCACCGTGGTCATATATTTATTATGCAATAGTCTCACATTTACTGCTTAAAATAACGATGTTGTTTCCGATTTGAATATAATGCTTGCGGTACTGGCGGAACTTCTTTATAATACCTGAGGGAAAAGAAAAAAGAATTAGTGGAATTATGGGGGGGATTATAGCGTGGGGACTATAGCCCGAGCCCTCTCGCGCATGAGAGGAGGCCTGTGCCCAGCAGTGGGACGTATAAAGGCTGAATTATTATTTATTATTATGGCGGGCGATCAAACTGATGATCCAGGTACATGCAGTTGCATATTTATTTCTCTGTGGCAGAGATAAGCAGCTGCACGTTAAAATTATAAATTGGCCAGGTCATGCTAGTGTGACAACATCGTGTTCATCCAGAGATGGAACTTTCAGGTGAACCAGTACAAGTGCACTGCTAACGGTGTACCACTCCAGTGCTAGAATGCCACTGAGACTTACACCACCCAGTCATATGTGATACGTACTGTATGACAGCTTCAAGTTCTTTTCATTCTAGTATATAAATGGTGTATCAGCTGGTATATAAATATAAATCAGCTCTAAAATAGAGAAAGTATCCAAGTCGATTTATTCTGTAGGTCTTACCTCACGTAACCTCCTAGATGCGAAACAGATTTGCTATTTAGAGGAACCAGTAACGGCGCTCCGAGGCCTTGCTGCACCTTTATGAAGTATTTAACACTGCTGGGAATCAGTGCACCTGCAACAGAACTTTGTTAAAATCCTTGAGACTATTTCGCTGTTGTAGTTATTCTATCCTAGTTTACCTTTTGCGTCGTATCTGTACTTGCGCAGCAGCGTTTGCATCGTCGGATGAATGTTAGAACGTACCACGATCGCGCACGACTGCAAAATGGAAGTAAATTGATCCAATAAACCCATCGAGAAACGTTTCCGTATTTCTAGGATTGTGTTTCCTTACCAAAAAGAAAAAAACAAAAGGCATACATAAGCCCTGTGCGCATACTCTGACTTTTGTGACCAACGGGCAACGCACACAACTTGCAAAACCTTTTGTAGATTCTATACCTTCCCTACCTCCTTCCCTGTTATGTACCAACGACATTTTCGGGGTTAATGTGCGAATTACATTTCATATTTATCAGTGTTCTTTTTCAAAGGAAAACATTGCAATAAAACCGATCGGAGCTAGTTTTCCCCCTGTCTCGTACCTATTGCGGTAAGTTAGATAGCCGTCGCTTTTGTAATGAAAACTGCGGCCTCCTTTAGGATGCAACCCTGAAAGCGCTATAATGAGGAGGATTCAAAGTGAAAGTTATTAGAATTTACCACAATCGCGTACGGCAGCAAAGTGGATCAAAACAAAGTGGATCCGATAAATCAATCGAGCAATTTCTAAAGCAAACAGTGTTATCAAGGCCACCCACTTTTCACTCGTGTCTGGTTTCACATGTGTTACCAACTCTATTGCTAAAGAAAATAGCGTTGTGAGGTTTGTTAAACAGACGTACTACATATATTAAATTATTAATAGAGTTCTCTGTACCATTTTTTGTGGGAAACCCGAGTGTGCAAATGTTTGAGCGGGTAATGCAAACCGTAAAACCAAACTTACGGTTTTTGGATAATTGATGATTAAAATACCTTGGTGACGTAGGTGTACGATAGGTGATATATAATATTAGCTAATATTATTTATGAATCACCGATCCATCGTCCCATTCTCTAAATCGGAGTTTTATCTTGTATTAAGAGGACAAGGAAGGATCAGTAATTAATTTGAATTTAAATAGATACGAGAGCAAATTAAATTATAAAAAGTAGTTTGAATTAAGTTGATGATAATCTCGTCGATATAAAAAATATGTTCTGCAGACTTCACGCTCTGTATAAATTAATCATTCGCTAGAACTCGAAAACAGCTCTCCATGTACAGCTGCATCCACTGAACCATGTATTTTTCTCTTTACCTCTTTAAGTTTCGCCATTAGATTTGAGTTGTTCTCTGAACTGTCTAATATTTCTTTTTCTTTAGATTTAAACGCCATTTCTTTTCCGTTATCATCCTCGTCCTCATCAGATAATTCCGATTCAGAGGCGAAATTAAAAAATGGATATCGCAGAGTCGAGTCTTCATCGAATGTAATCACGTCTCTTTTGTAATTCCTCGATATCAACGTCTAAAATCAAAATATTGAAATTTATGAATAAAAACACTTACTTATCTGAAGTTATTTTATAAGTTTGAAATGCCATTTACCCATTGTCAAACTATTCAAAACTAGGTTGTTGCATATGTTCAACTACAAATAAAAAGTAAATATGTATATTATTTTATCCGGACAAGTTAGTCGAGTGGTATTTTATTATGTCTAATTTATAGATATTCATTCAGATTCTAGGCCAATTCTAAATATTTAAATTTAAACTCGGACCACTTCAATATCACGGTGTATTTTACGAACACATCTCACTAAAATACTTACATTTTCGACACACAAAAGTCTAGCTAAGACAAGAAGAACCGTAGCGATCTGCATGACTACCACGAATGGGTCGATTTTTCGGATCAGGTTGGTTGGCGATTTAGTAAACACGAGGCAAGTTTACTTTTAATTTGAGATCTCGTATCAACATTCGACGTCTATACCGTTATTTTAAATAAACATCAGAAGGGCTAAGATGACCGGCTCTTTATCGTTTGTCACCATGCCTGTCATGTTCTAACAAGTAAGTGTGGAAGTGACGCATGACATGACAGGTGATAAAAACGCGACCATGATACCGCTGCAGGTTCGTACTTTTGTCTGCGGACACTACTGTGATATGACAGAAAAAAAACATTGACTTATACATAAGAAAATTCGTTTTTAAGTTTGCATTTATTGTGTTTATTGGATAATTAGTACGTACCTGAACTATTTGGGTACTTTTGTCATTGCTTTTTTGTTCGTGTTAAAGAAATAGTAATTGATTTTGAAGCGGTGATGGACACAAAACATCAGTGCTACCTACTTTCATTGTAAGTTATATTTGATATAAATATTAGGAAAAAAAAACGGGTACACTACATAATTCCGAAATATTTTATGCCGAATTTTAGAATATCGAATTTTATTATTCCGTTTTTTAAATGCTCGACCCATCAAAATTCCGACTGTCGTAATTACGAACGATGAAAATCACGAAAGTGTATATTTCCGAATAGCAAAAGACGATTTTTTAAAATTCCGAACCACATAATTCCGAATATAAAAATCCCGATAGTGATAAACACCGAATTTAACATTTACGATTTTTGAAATCACGAATTCCGAAATGCCATTATTCCGAAAATTTTAATTCCGATTCCACGTGACTCCTATTTTAAATATCCCTATTTTTTTAATTCCGAATTTATCGATTCGTGCTCCGCATCTGCTCCGGCGCTACGGGCAAAGCAGCCCCTTCGCCCTTGCGTATCAAAGCGCAGGCACAATAAATGCTCGCCTACGCAGCTTCGGCTTGCTGAGGGCCTACCGCGAACCACGTTCGACGTGTTGCCTCTCTGTCGCACTTATAAATTCGTACGTAAGTATGACAGAGAGGTAACATGTCGAACGTGGTTCGCGGTAGGCCCTCTGGTCGCCTTCGGCGACCAACAGTTTGTTTTCGTGGGGTCGCAGTTCTAACCTAACCTAACCCACTTTTCTGGCAACAGTTCGTTTTCTTGGGGGTCGCAGTTCTAACCTAACCTAACCCACCTTTAAGGCAACAGTTTGTTTTCGTGGGGTCGCAGTTCTAACCTAACCTAACCCACTTTTCTGGCAACAGTTCGTTTTCTTGGGGGTTGCAGTTCTAACCTAACCTAACACACTTTTCAGAGAACAGTTCGTTTTCTTGGGGGACGCAGTTTTAACCTAACCTAACCCACTTTTCTGGCAACAGTTCGTTTTCTTGGGGGTTGCAGTTCTAACCTAACCTAACCCACTTTTCAGACAACAGTTCGTTTTCTTGGGGGACGCAGTTTTAACCTAACCTAACCCACTTTTCTGGCAACAGTTTGTTTTCGTGAGGTCGCAGTTCTAACCTAACCTAACCCACTTTTCTGGCAACAGTTTGTTTTCGTGGGGTTGCAGTTCTAACCTAACCTAGGCAAAAGTTTTTTTGTTGGACGCTACGGGCATCTACGGAGCATCTGCTCCGGCGCTACGGGCATTAGCAGCCTCTTCGCCGGGCTTTGCTACGGCGGGCGAGGGCTGATTCCCCTCCGCTCCTCCGGCTTTTTACATACACTCTAGGGGTAGGACAGACAAGACCACGTGGATAGTGGGGTACTCCGATTCGGATTATGGTTAGTTAGACTTAAAAAAGTGCGTTTAAGTCTTATTTTGAAAATCACGAATTTCATTATTCCGAGTTTACAAAAGATCGAATTTCTGAATACCGAATTACTTTATTTCCGATCGGTCAATGATTTTTCGGAATAGACAAATTCGGAAAAAATATTTTCGGATTTTTTCTAAATCGGAACTTTAAGCTTTCGTCCATATGAAAATCGGATTTTAAGTATTCGGAAATAACACAGTCGTGGTTTTCTTCTTTCGTGGTTTTCAAAGTCGTAATTTCGATATTTCGGACATATAAAAAATCGGGATTATGAAAATCGAGGTTATGAAAGTCGGAAAAACATATTTCGGAATATTTGGGTGTTCCCAAAAAAAACATCCTCTAACCTTTCAGTAGGTATCTGAAGATTAATTTGGGCTACATCATTCCATTTTAACGCTAGTCAAGGAAGAACATTATCATTCAATGTTGATGAGTCAACTATCAATGTGCCCTGAGATTCTAAAAATATATTATAAATATCAATTGATCGCAATCCCAGTTTAAAATTATCTTAAACCAAATATGCAAATCTCTGCTGTTGTTTGCTCGAAGATTATATGCTAGTTTTATTACGCTCTTATTAATTGTTCGATGCACATTGCATACGTGGTAAGAATTGAAATAAATATACTTAGAGAAAAGTCAAAGAAAAAGTAAGTTCAGGTACAGATAAGGAATATGATATAATGGATGACATAATAAGGGACGAAGTAACCTTGATGCGAAGGCTGAACGAATAAGTAGTGCGGAGTATGGAACTCGGTAAACTAATACAAGGGACTTTTATTCTACACAGGCACTTACCAACGTGGCCTTAGTACTGATTTAATAATTATGATTGACGTCAAGCGGTGTGCTCCGTCTCCCATGAGAAAAGCAACATACTGCAACTGGCGAATCGATTTAATTGCCCCATTTCACTGCCACGGCCACTTTGACAAGAATAAAGCAATCGTTTATGTAGGTAGTTTGCATTTAAAATAAGTCATGTTTTTTTCCAAGGGTTGGAAGATTCATAACCGCGCACTTAAGTGCCTATAATTTGTTCTAACTATAATAACGGCTACATATAAAATTAGACGTAAAATTTGTATTTTGTATGCCCTAAAGTAGGCAGTTTACTGCAAATAATTAACTTGTTTGTTTGTTAGTCGGTGAAATTCGTATGCTTCGTGAATTGGCAGCGGCACTTCAGAAAACAAGTACCTACACGCGGTGTACCCATATTTTCTTTGAAAATAAATTATCTTTGCTAGATATTCTCACGTCCATGCTCTGCCATTCTCTAATTCTCCTCCATAAAACTCCCGAGATTCCAAACGTTATGACTATTAAGACGATATAAGATTTCAGTGAAAGCTAATATTACAGGTTGGATTTTCTTTTTGGGTCAGTGAGGGCAGCTATCAGATCCCGTGCTGCTACGAGAAAACGGTCTTAGAAGACCTTCCCTCGATTACAAATTAATGAAGATTGGCTTTTACAGATTTTGGAAAAAACATACAGGGTGCGAGAAAAAGGTAATTTTTGACAAACTTTTTTTTTGATGCCAAGCGATCCCACTCCTATTGAGGATCAAAAGCTTGTATGGAACCAAAAAAAAAATCCGGCTAGAAAAGCCACAAATCGAGGAAAACTTTTCCCATACAATTTGTATGAAAATGAAAACTTTTATTTTTCACATGCTATTTTTGTATGCCAATCGATTCCATTCCTATCCAGTATCATAGATCACTGAAATTAATAGTCTGAACTGATGTATGGAGTGAGCACTCTTGTCTTACTATATTTCTCTATGCCAGTATCAATAGTTTCCTAGGGGTCAACTTACGGTAATGTACCAAAGAGCCACAAATTAATAAAAACTTTTTCCATACATTTACTATGGGTATGGAGAAAACGTGAAATTTTATTCACAATTTTTATTAATTCGTGGCTTTTTAGTACATTACCGTAAGTTGTATACATCTCTAAGTAATTGTATTACGTTAGTTTGATTTGGTAGTTGCAGTTGTATTTTATAATTGTCGATGTATTTTTTTTTGCTTGTATGTAAATTCAATGTTGACGTGTGACCTATTTACTGAATAAATGTTGAAGTTTGAAGTTGACCCCTAGGAAACTATTGATACTGGATAGGAATGGAATCGATTGGCATACAAAAATAGCATGTGAAAAATAAAAGCTTTCATATCATACAAATTATATGGGAACAGTTTTCCTCGATTTGTGGCTTTTCTAGCCGGAAAATTTTTTTGGTTCCATACAAGCTTTTGATCCTCAATAGGAATGGGATCGAATGGCATAAAAAAAAAAGTTTGTCAAAAATTACCTTTTTCTCGCATCCTGTATGTTTTTTCCAAAATCTGTAAAAGTCAATCTGCATTCATTTGAAATCAAGGGAAGGTCTTCTAAGACCGTTTTCTCGTAGAAGCACGGGATCTGGTAGCTGCCCTCACTGACCCAAAAAGAAAATCCACCCTGTATATCGCGATCCAGTTCCTCGCAGATACAAACAAGTTGTTAGTTAACTAGTCAGTTTTAAAGCACGTGTTTACGAAAAGATCTAGATTTGAGTTCGTGGCGGTGGCTATAGTTTTGATAAACAAGTTCAGCGCTTGAAAAAACTCGTTGAAGTTGGTGCTCTTAGATTATCAAGTGACAATACATTAAGTCGATCTACTTTTCTCTTCCTATATCTTTGTAGCAATTTTAGATCTCACCACACTTAGGTAGCACCCATAATTTCGTCCAAACCCCAAAATGGCTGCTATATTATAATATGCAAATCCTTTTCATTAGAATGATATTGCTTTCCCGATAGCTTATCTTGTTTGACATTGTGTGGGCGACAAGGAACGCCCACTCACGAGAGTATTGTATTAGGGTTAAGCATGAACCATTCCACGTGTACGCGAGAGGCATGAATAAAATAGGAGTTACAGTCGGTACAAATAATCAGGCATTATTCCACCGAAGAAATCTGCCAACGTAAACCAAAAATTTGGCCACCTGACTGAATTTGGCTTACGGATTTGACTTCAAATCTGGGTTAGGATAGGGTGAGAAGCACGAAAACTTCCAAAGTCTTATAGATGGCATCTTTACACTTAACACTAATCATGCTTTAATAATTTTATAAATAATGAAAATCTCATTAGAAAGTCTTTTTTTAATAAAATTTATTTAATAAAATAGGTAGGTACGCAAGTGTCTAGAGAGAATTGTATTTTAATTCACCGAATCGAGTGGGGCCTTGACGCGTCCCACTTTTCGCAAGGACGGGACAAGGAGGAAGGTCGATTTACTGGTTATTATACAAATTTGAGTGAAAAACAGATAATACCTCTGTCGGTGGCGCTGTTTGATGATTTAGTATTTCTGATTCTTGGCCGACAAATATTGATCTCGAGATATGCGTAATCGGAAAACTTTGTCAGTTATACTCATATTTGAGCTTTCGATTAGACTGCGCTTTTGGCACGTGATTGTAATAATATACAAATCTTCGCTTTAAAGCCACATTATATACCGTATTAGTGTAAGGCCTGAGTGGACGCTCGAGTTGGGCGTGCAGCGGGGCGGGGCGTGCGGCGTGCATGTTAAACAAATGCAAGCGTATAGGAGCGGCCTTAGTGCACGCTGCTCAAATCACTTGTGAGCCCGACGCCACACCGCACGCCCCACCGAACGCTCCGCTCCGAGCGTGCACTCAGGCCTTACACTTATTAGTAATATAATGGCACGTTGATTATTCATTTCAAGAGTTGGCATCAGAATGGTTCTGCGATGTGACTTCTAAAAATATGTTAAAAAGATGCGACACTCATTAAAATCCCTGGAACTCCATGATTCCTCGAAAGAAAATCTAAGATGAGGAGTACCTATTTCTTTTCTCTCATGACTAACTCACGAGCGGCCTGAACCTAGTAGGTATTTATATAGGATAATAGGCTACATGACTAATTTTTTTTATGGTATCAATCGATCGGGTTTGTTTTTAGGATCAAATGTCTATATGGGACCCATTGCATTAAAGTAACACAAAAGTCAGAAATTGTAGTCAAAGTCCGACAGTCGCACTTCACTCGCGAAACGCCCTATACAAAACGGCCAGGGGCCGTGACGTCATCTTGTAGTATGGACAAAACAAGAAAATTGCGTTTTTGTCGGTGAAATATTGCATTTATGTATATAGTTGCTATACTATATTTTATTGCATGAAATATAAGGAATCGAATGGTACCCTTACTTTTATCGTTTTTGGAAGTTAAAAAAAAACTTAAATTTTGAAACTTACAGGTCCTGTAATTTTGGAATTTTTCAATATTTTATTTGAATATCCACATTATTGTGATAAATTGGTCGTTTGCTATCTATTTTACTAGATTTTGTTATAAAATTCAACATGTGTCATCATCCCTATTATAGTAGAAATACTTATGAATCTTATGATAGAATAAATAAATGAATGAAAAAAAATGGACCGTCAAACAACAACAAGGACAATTACTAACGTGTACCAGAGCGGCTACCTCCAGTTTGGCACTGGCATAAACGCCATCGAGAACGTAATTTACTTTCTATGCATCTCGCTCGTACTCGCAAATTAGTGCGAGCGAGATGTATAGAAAGTAAATTACGTTCGCGATTGCGTATATGTCAGTTTTGACACTGTCAGTGACTCATGGTACGGGCTCTGATACCTACATGTAACATTGCGTAAATAAGTACAGCGAAAATACAATACGTTCGTCATGTCACTGTTATTTGAACAAATGCCACGCTCATTATTATTATATCCAATCCATATTTACTTTTTATGTATGTACCTCAGTTTCACTTTATACACCAAACCGGCTAGCTGCAAACTTGCGAAGATAATTCTGTGTTTTCAAATAGTCATCCTTATTGTTAAAGTGTCTTTTCTTTCGGGGAGCTTATTATAATAATAATCAGTGTTCAATAGTGTTTAGTAACTTCTACTAATGAATAATCGGATCAGTGAATGATAGTGTAATATCATTTTAATTTGTCTGTCGTCTGTTGTGTGCACTGCACTGTCAATACCAGTACCTACTACTTCTTGCGCGACTATTAGTAGTTTCCACTAGTCTAGAGAATAAGTGTGACATTTACCTGATAATTAATATTCGATATAATGTCGAAAAGTGCAGGGAAAAGATTCCGGAGTTCTGCTAAACCGACCTACAACGTATCGCATAACTCTCTGTCAAGATCTTACCGACGACGCAATACCAAATTAAAAAGGTAAATGAGATACGGTATTACACTTTTTAATTTAGTTTGGATGAAATCCAGGCTAAATTAAAAACTGTAATAACCATCAAATCTAGGCTAGAAACGATTTAGGTCGTAATAAAGTCGTATTTGTATCTGGCTGCCAGAGTCGTCCATACAGGTACATTGAAAAAAAAATGTGAGTTTTTATGCGCTTTCTAAGATTATTTCTGTTCGTTAAACAAGAACTTTTGGCCGCAAATTTTATGAATGCTATTCTTTATTGGAGTCTGTTCGGAAAGAGAAGAGTCGTGGAATGTATTGGGCCCCATACATTTCACGACTCTTCTCTTTGCGCACAGACTCTATTGTTATCTACTGCTTCTCTTGTCTTGTGGAAAGACAAGGAGCGGTTTCTAAACTTAATGTAAGTATTTCATGTATAATTATGAATGTTTGAGGAAGGACGACCGAGTCGGCATCCTAAAACTATTCCTGATTATTTTGCTTTTTTTAACTTAGGTAATGGTTACGTGAAAATATGCTTAGACGAAATTTTTGCACACTCATATTAATGTTAATATTTGCCTGTTTCCCTTTAGATTAAATAGGTTGGTTAACGTCCAATCGAGGTCATATTCTCGTGAAGCACTGTCGCGAGAACTACACAGATGTGTTTTCGATCTTGATCAATTTTAGTTTTTCGTACATATTTATTATTATAAGTACCTACCACTCATGTCTACAAGATTTTTTTATCAATCAGAGTGCTATTTTTAAATTAATTTTCCTAATTTTGAAACCTGATGGGTTTTTTATACTAACCTGGGTCATTTTATTTAAAGTTGTGATTGAACTCGTGATTGTGAGAAGAGAAAAAAGTGTCCCGAAATTTCCATCGGTATGTACATTTTTCTTTCGTTCCATTCCGTAATCGTCGTACAATGTCTATGAAAAATGGTAACGAAATGGAAATAAAAGTTTTTAGTCACTTTTTTTCTCCTATTAAGATCTCTTTGATTCTCGCTCATGATTCTGAGTAGGAAGAGAAAGAATATTTTTAACTAAATTTAATAAAATGGTCCATCTAAATAAAGTTTTTATTTTATTTAAAAAGGTACATACATACATATATTATTCAAAAAAACAGAATACTTTTGCGATAAAATTGGTTTTTTGACTACCTACCTATAGATAAACTGTGGGTTCCTTGATAAGAGAGTTAGATATACGTGTTTTTCAGTTTTTTCACTAGCATATGCCTTGTTTCAGGTCAACCGGCAACTTCGCATCGGGCGCAGCGGGTGGCGGGTGCGGCGCCCCTCGCTCCGCCCCCGCCACCCCGCTGCAGCTTGAGCCTCACCCCCGCACTAAGCATGACAAGTGAGTATTTAAAGAGTTTACATTGTCATAATTATGACAAGGTTATGGGCCCGGCAAATAAGAACATTACTCCTTGACAGGCCAGTCACAATAACAACATATAGTGGTACCTGGGCGTTTTTTTTTGTTGTCCCCTACACTTTTTTTTCATATTTGGTATTTTTTATGTTATTTCTACTCAGAATCACGAGCTTTTTCTATCCTAATAGGAGAAAAAAAGTGTCCTAAGGTTTTTATTTCCATTACGTCACCATTTCTCATAGACTTTGTATGGCGGTCGCGGAATAGAAAGATCGAAAATGTATGGAAATTTTGGGACACTTTTTTTCTCCTATTAGGATAGAAAGAGCTCGTGATTCTGAGTAGAAATAACATAAAAAACCCCAAATTTGAATAAAAAGTGTAGGGGACAACAAAAAAATAAAACGCCCACCTACATTATGTGGAAATTAAAAAATACGGTTTATGTTGCATACCAATGTGAGGTTTGGATTTGGAGATGGCATTTAAAACATTTTTGTAGACATTTTACTAAGACAATACTAATTAGCCATTCACACAAGGATGGACAAAAAACATCTTATTTTGAACCGTCTTTTTTTTTATTGCCTCGTCAGTCATTGTTTTGAATGTTAGATTCCATTGTTTTCAAATTATTTCGCGAACAATTTTCGCTTTGAATATTGAAAAAGGATTTATCATGTGTATCGGGTATTATCTTAGTTAAACGATTATCTACGGCAACGTTACGCTAATCAGTTGTGTTCAGGGCTCTACACCAACCAAACGTTTCTACGCTCAATTATTTCAGTATGAAAAACTTGTAAAACTAAAACTAAAAGTGACACGAAATTCAGAATGAAAAACTTCATAAAATTTAAATATTGGGGTGTAAGTGCGTGGTGAAGTGATGGTTGTGATTGGTGTTCTGTGAGATTTGTTTCAAAATGGAGGCGTATCAGCCTTCTGATGAGCGGTCAGCTTTGGTGGTGATAAGGCTGATGCATGGCGTCTATGACGGACTCAGGTACTACCTAGGTATTTAAAATTCTTAAAAATATTCGGCAAGGTGTCAAGAACTGTTTTGTGAGCCAGGATCTATTGACGTGTAGAAATCTTATACGAACTGCCACCACGAAAATTATACACATATCACCTAATTCACCTATTAGAAGTAGAAGAACATTGGAAAATAATTTTCAGTTTCAAATGTATCGCGCGAGAATACGGTTACGAGACTTCAATAGCAATACATTTTACATGTAAAATGACAAAGAAAATTTAGAAGACAATTATAACTAGGTAACAACAGCCGGTCTTATCGCTAAAAAGCGATCTCTCCCAGACAACCTTTGGGTAGCGGGAAATGATGAACTCATGAATAGTCAACAGGTAAAGGAGCTAAAAATAGATAATATTAACATAAGCACTATACATCATAAAATATAAAACAAATAGGTACATACCTAAACCTATATATTAATAATACATATAATATTATGAGAAAAAAACTAAGGACATATTTTTCAGTTATTACCATTTAACTCGTCGTCCGAATACTATTCAAACGAATTAAGTTATTAGAATGACACATGAGAATCGTGTTATCAATGAAATAAATCAAACAAAACAGTTTGTTTAATTGGGGACTTAAAAATCGGCTATAAATCTATGTCTATACACCAGCCATTCTCAAAGTGTGTTCCGCGGAACCCTGGGGTTCCGCGACACCCCTGCAGGGGTTCCGCAATAATTTAGAATTATGCTTATTTAATAAAAAAAATACACTTCTAAAACTATTGTTTTATTGTAGGGTTCCATCAAGTATTTCGCTTTCCAAAAGGGTTCCGTCAAAAAAAAAGATTAAGAACCGCTGCTATACACCAATCTCAGGGTGCCCTATTGATATTCCGAGAAAAATTACGCCGATTTTTGTTTCGCCGACAACGATTCGCCGACGGGTTGTTTGGCAGAGTAACGATTGGCCGAATCTCATTACGCATAATAGTCGTTTGCGAGAGTAGTCAGTAAGCAGAACATTGATACGCATATTTACTATTCGTAGAATAATCATTTAGTAACTGTCATAATTACCCGAGAAACCATTGGTCGAAACACAATAGGTCGAATGTTCATTTGGCATATTATTGACTAGCAGAACTTAGAATATTCTTACCCCCGGAGTTACACACAATGTTTTTCATCACACTTCCGAAGAAAGAACTAAATTTTAATCGAAATAGTTATAAACTAAGGTGAGAGTTCAAATATTTTGATAAAGTGTACCTGATGATGATGATTGTTTTGATGATAATGATGATGATTTACTTTAAGTAATATGTTCAGCGATTACTCCGGCACCCATGGTCCGATTTGAGTAAGTTACCTTCGTGGCATTCCCATAATAATTTTGGTTCTGATCTGATGTTGGAATCCATTAGGAATTGACGGAACTCCTAAATTTTTAAAGGCATGTGTATTATGATTTCGGTATTTTCTAAAGTAACTCAAGCATTTCCTCCCGAAATCCACCAATTTGATGTAGTGCAATTGTAGCCTTACGACGAGTCTGACACTACATATTCGCTATTTCTTCGTAACTTACTTTATATACTTACATATATGTATACCTACTTAACGCATTTAATTAAAAAATGATAATATTTTATATCATCCTTTTGTTGTGAAAATAAAAAATTATATGTATAATGTGAAACGTTATTCGACTAAACATTGCTTAAACGAAACAGTTACTCTGCTAAATGGAAATCGTCCGATAATAGTTCAGCTAATTTACACATAAGCGAACTGAACTGTATGTGAACCAAGAGTTTACGTATCGTTAGTCGACCAAAAGTTACATTTACAAATAAATGACTCTGCGAAACGATGTTCGGCGAATCGTTGTCGGCGAATCGATAATCTGCTAAAAGTTTCTCGGAGAATCATTAGGTACCCCAATCTCAGAAATAAGATTAAAAAACAAGAATACAAAAAATACAAGCTAACAAGCAAGCAAGCAACAACAACAACACAACAACAACAACAAACAACACACACAAAACAAGCAAGTAAGCAAGTTATCTTGTATTAAAATACAAGATAACTAAAGTCTGTCTAAAGTTTCTATTAAAGTGTACATTTCCCGGATACAAATATAACTGTAATTTGGAACATCGTAATTTATTTGTAGAGGTAATAGATATATTTAGAACGATACAAGTTTTGATTTGTATTCGAGCTATTATCGTTGATGGATGACTGATTAAGCGATAAGGGTATTGATTGGGGGGTTGGTGTT
This sequence comes from Cydia amplana, assembly GCF_948474715.1. NCBI lineage: Eukaryota > Metazoa > Arthropoda > Insecta > Lepidoptera > Tortricidae > Cydia > Cydia amplana. The sequence goes on from NC_086086.1 coordinate 11,388,668, forward strand.
ATGAAAGTTGCCAGTTCCGGTGATGCGGCAATTCATGTTTCAATGTTTACTGTATTTAGGCTACAATTGCTTAGGGAAATCACAATGAACTGCTGGTGATTGGCAACCTTTAACTAAGCTTAATACTCTTCGAGAATTTTTGTGTAGATAACAACAATATCAACAAAACACATTATCGGCGATTGTTTATAAAAAAAAGCGGCCAAGTGCGAGTCGGACTCGCCCATGAAGGGTTCCGTATTTAGGCGATTTATAACGTATTAAAAAAAAACTACTTACTAGATCTCGTTCAAACCAATTTTCGGTGGAAGTTTACATGGTAATGTACATCATATATTTTTTTTAGTTTTATCATTCTCTTATTTTAGAAGTTACAGGGGGAGGGGGGGGGGGGGACACACATTTTACCTCTTTGGAAGTGTTTCTCGCGCAAACTATTCAGTTTAGAAAAAAATGCCATTTGGCTACGGAAGCCTAACAAGGCACAGCGGAATAACGTACCTATCTAATCTAGAGCAGCTCAACTCAGAAATTAGGCAAGGTATCTAACCTACCTTCGTTTTACTGTTATACCATAGACAAAAAACTTTACTTACCTACTGAATTGGGATAAGATATTTGCAGTCATATTTGCCCACCAGCTTTGTACCACAGTTTGTACAACAGTTGTTGTGTATTACGTATGACACTAGCCTTCCATTTCTTTTTGACCTATCTCGTCTAATGTGGTGTCATGTTTCTTTTGATAAATGAGGTTGTCAGAGCTGTGAATTTGGGGTCAATAACGAATCTCATACATATATATATATGTACAGAAGTTAAAAGCCCCTAATTATATTCTACGGCGTTGGCTTATTTACCACTTGTATAAAAACCAGTGACATTTATTATCATCCCCGAAACGCTCGTCCACGGGTCAATGTGTCCATGTGAGTCATTGTTGCTGTGATGATGGAAAGCTTGATACAATAGTTATATGTAATGTACCTACGTACGAGTATCTATTTATTACAACGCAGGTTCCGCCTTAAATATGTATGCCTCTGTAAATGAGATATGCCTAATACTAGATTCGAAATATTTGAATTGATATTGTACAAATACTAACGAACCTCTAATTAGTGTGGCTATGGCCGCGGCCACTACTTGCCACTTTGACGATACTCATACATATATGTCCCCGTCTCCTGTTTTCTATGCAAACAGTTACTCTGACAATACACTTTGCTAAATTTTCCTGGCTTATCCTTTGAACATAACGCTCCACCGCTGATACTTGGATAAAAAAGTTTTAAAATAAATTGATCATATTAAAGCCTTGAAATAGTCTTTTGAATTGTTTGTCCTATCCTTTAAATGACTATTCAACTCCTTGGACGGATGTTTACATAAAACCATACATGGATTTAAATATCCGGGAGCTATTAATCATTTTGCACTCACTTAACACATAATTTGAAACGCAGAATAGGTAGAGATCGTAGCACTGTCGAAAACCTCCAAACTCGATTACTTACATATGTTTGTAGGGTAGACGATCTTCAGAGAATTATTAGGAGCTACCGCACGGTGGCATATGACGCTGCATGCGCTCTCGCGGGCACTTTGCCATGGGAGCTTGACGCCAGGCTCTTGGCGGAGCGGTACAGAGAGCGGCTGGAAGCCAGAAATAATGACGATCGTCTGGCTCCACAAGAGATAGATGCGAGGCGAAAGGCGGCAACCAAAAGGGAGCGGGATCGGTGGAAAGACCAGCTGGAGGACGCCCCATATGGTACCCGCACCATAGCGGCGCTTCTCCCGTCGTTCGACAACTGGCTAGACCGGAAAAGAGGGAGCCTGACATATAGGCTGGTGCAGGTTTTGACCGGACATGGCTGCTTTGGTCATTATCTGTACCAAATTCAGCGGGAACCGTCAACAGTCTGCCATCACTGTGGCGAAGAGGACGACACTGCCCAGCACACCCTTGCGGATTGCCCAAGCTGGGTCTTAGAGCGCCACGAAATGGTGGCGATATTGGGGGTGGACGATCTCTCTCTGCACAGCGTGGTGTCGAGTATGTTGAGCAGCGAGAGATCGTGGAATGCCGTCTCAAAATTCTGCGAAGTGGTGCTGCAGAGAAAAGAGGTAGCGGAACGGGAGCGCGAGGAGCAAGCAAATGCGCACCCGCTCCGGCGTAGACGGGTTGGGAGAAGGCGATTACAATATATCAATCGCCTACTCCCCCAATAGGGCCTGTGGGTTGGGGATCCACAATATAGGGCCTTGTCGAAGGCTGGGGGAAGGGTCGGTGCGTTGCCGATCCTTTCCTCGTTTGGAGCGAGGGTGCCCCCGGTATACTAACCGGGGCAGCCGGGGGGACGACACGGTGGAATGGTCTGCGAACTCGTGGCGTCCCCCAATAACGGTAATGCGGGCAACGCCGCAGGGGATGTTAGTGGGTATTCTCTTCCCCTCCCTCTGCCAAGCAGAGGGAGTTACGGGAGGAGCGAGTCCCACATACCACCCCCCCCAATGGGCTTCCCCAGTCCGGGGGTGAGATGCCTAAATGCATTTACCCCTGCGTCAAAAAAAAAAAAAAAAAAAAAAAAAAAAAAAAAAAAAAAAAAAAGGGTAGACGATCTTGCCTGAGTAAGAGCATGCCCGACCACACATTTCATTTGGATTATATATAAATCAGCTTTCTAAATATGGTAACTTAGTCGGATCTTGGCATTATTTCGTAAGATTGAACCTATTCACTAAAATATTGTAGGTTATCTACAGATAGCATTAACATATTTATTATAATTAATAAGGTTTGTTTGAGCGACTGACGTCAATTGTTATTTGCGTTTCGGCTAAGTGCTTTAAATATTCATGGGGTGTTTTATTTATTAGATAATCTGCTCGTGCGAAATTATTTATAAAATTGTGATCATTTTTATGTTACAACAACGCTTTTGAGGACTGAATATTTTCAAACTTTTTTTATGTTTTCGAGATCGGTAAACATAACATGTTAACTCCAATTAAAAACCAGCGACAGTACCCAAGATGACAATCAATTTGCCATTTCTACATAAATAAAAGATAGACTAAAAGTATTTCAGGGTACTTACTTGATCATCATTCATCTTTGGCCACGTGTAAAGCCTATTTAACTAATTTCAAAGGGGCGAAAATTACCAATGGTGACAATATTACTGTAATTTCCAGAATAATAGGCACATTGCTTCTCAACTACTCTACATATTTATAGTCGTCAAAACCAGTCACTGCCAAATGTTTGCGGTCGACTGGCCAAAAATGGCAGTAGCTAACTACCATCTTAAAATGTTTATACAATTAATTTGAATGCAAATTGTGTAGATGTGTCATTCGAAGGTAGGAAGCGATGATTCATTTTCATAAAGGTAACTTATCTATGTCTAACGAAACTTTATACCTTTTGCTTGTCGTGGTTGGGTTGGTAATAAAAGGAAACGTTTATAAAATAAACTTTTGACTGGGTGACGTGGGTTAAAAGTTAATTTACCTATAATTAACTTTTAACCCACGTCACCCTGAACTGTAACGTCACGCTGTAACTGAAAATTGGTGCATTCCACGTCCGGAATAAAAAGAGCACCAGATCCCATGTATGCATATGTCATTTGCGTTACGTTAGAATCATCTTTATGCTAACATATTTTCTTTATCATACCTAAGTATGATAAAGAAAATATGTAGCTGCTGTCATGCTACTTGTTGATTGTTGATACTATTGCTATTGCCCTTTCTTTCACCATAAAGTTTGATGACTGTTGCGAGACCACTTTACATTAATTTATTTTGCTGAATTTCCGTTCATCCGTCCATCGCTTTTTATTTAGACTTTTTCATTGTAAATAGGGCGAAGTGATATACAATCTAATATAGCCATCATCGAAATAAGTGGGCTTGGTTCAACAGTCGCATCACGTGTGAAACGTAAACACACTGATGGGTGCTCCCATTTGTCCAATCAACACAGATATTGACGGTGAGTAGCCATTGCGCGACTGTAGGCGAGTTGAGTTTTATAACGAACCAGCGTAGCTTAACCTCGGGATCCGTTATAATTATGTGTAATCAAAGAGGATACTTATACTGGTTAGAATAAGCCTTCAAGTTACCCGTTCTAGGTAGGTACGCGTTTGGAACGACAGCTCAGTCCCTACTGAACGATACAGCGATCACGCCCAAGGCCGGCCTCTGCATCAATGGATTTTAATTACTCACTGAAATAACAAAGATCACTTGGTAGTAGATACCGTGGAAGAGATGCCTACATATTGAATTTCTATTCAACAATATTGTACGTGTCTTCCAATTTTAAAATGTCTAATCGATCGCCTTGATTGGTCTACGCTTTTAGTTTCTGGTATTCGTGCGAATTCAAACGACCTGTATTAGGAGAAAGTGCGAATACTGCGAATTATTTCCAAATTAACGTACGAGAGGAATATTTATGCTTGAGACTCGCTTAAACAGACAATCGTACATTGAACCCATCTGCTTGAACAAAAAGTTGCAACTTGCATGTTAACTACTAATACTGGGTCTTAGGTGGTAACAGGCCACTGGTGTTTATGTTTACGTCCGTTTTAAATGGGATAATTGAAGTAACCATGTGATTATGATATCAACGTGCCGTCCATTGTTTCGTCGGCTGCTGTGTATGTAAAGTGTGTATACAGTGTTTATAAACGCACTTTACTTCGTTACAAACAGTATGTCCGCGTTCAGTGTACTCTCGGGCTCGGTCGGTACCGTTCTCTGGCCAGTGAAGTGAATGGGAGTCGCGTGGTCGAGTTGCCTCCGATTATAACAGTTGTTGTGCTTTGCCTCTCTATCTGAAAGCTTTAGGAGGTTTGGCTGTCCCGGGTTTTGCAGTAATGGCGTCTTAAAAAAGCTTTTCTGAAATATAACATGAGATCATGGTCAACTGTGTAGTTTCCACCGAGAGAATATTTGTAATTTGCGCCTATTTGCGCAAATTATGGCTGTGCGTGATTGTCTGCTGTTCATCATCAGGCTTAAAGATGATCTTGTGAAATGTGATTTCATCTTATGTCTCAAACGGTTCTATATCGCAAGTTCGTTTGGTTCAAGTCTTATTTGCGTAATCGTGTTATTTGGGTAAAAAATAAAAACACTTCACTTCCAACTTATGTCGTAGTATCTTATCGGTTATTCCGATAAATTGCTAGCAGTCGATACGCGTATCAATATTGTAGTTAGGTACCATTTAGATACGTGTAATACCTAAGTTTCTATTGGTGCGACAACAGTTGATCGCGCGTGCGCGGATAGAGCGCAACTGTGCGGTACTATCACATTTTAAATTATGCGTTTCGCGTATCCTGTTTCACGAATATCCACGTTGATTCTTACTTTGACATGGAGATTGCTATATGTGACCGAACGTAAACGTATAAGACGAGCCGCAGCGTGTAACATTGTAGTTGACTTGCTTCAGCTATTTGCAATATCACGCCGTCAGTTCAATCTGGTGTTACCTAGTTCTTCGATGTGTTTATTTAAATGTTATTTTTGCTTTTGCAGATGTACAGTGTATTAACCAAGAAACTAAAGATTGTTCAGCTACAAAGTGATATTTGCGCAGAATGTGATCGTATTTCCGAACAGCGTTTGTAGTAATAGAATATCTTTTAATATATTCAGAAATATCAAATCCAGTTATTTATAAAAATAAGTTCGTAGAGCTAGTTTTTATTACACAGATAAATTACTGGCAAAACAGTTACAAGGTTACCTGTTGACTATACTGGTTTTATAAATTGTCTTTGATTTAGTGACGTATTACCATGTTTGTAGCAGAAAATTTAACGAAGTTGTGAACACCGATTTGATGATTTTTTGATTTGATCGCTTTCTGAGTAATGTTTCTTCTGTCACTCTTTGATGGCATATTTTTGTAGAAATCTAAATTGATAGCGTTTCCGGATATCTAATAAAACAACAGTACCTCTGCCAAATAAACTGAAATAACATACAAATTCCCGTGATAAATCTGCACACGAAACGGCGGTCGAAACGCTCAATACTGACCCTCCTGACATTTGGATGTTATCAATTCTCAAGTCAACACGAACTGCCGATGCCGGGTCTTTGATTGGAATGTACTTGTTTGATTGCACGTCAACTATCAACTGCCCACGTTCAATCCACAATTATTCAAATAATATATGACGTCACGGTCCGATATGTCGTTGTCGGTCATCAAATGTTTTTGAAAGAAGTAAAATGTTAATCTGAACCCAGTGTCTTTTCAATATAGCAATGAATCACGTCACGTTCCGATATGCTGTTGCTGAAGAAATAAACTGTTAAAGTGAATCCAGTATTTTGTTAAGTTAATGAATATACGAAACTTGTTACGTATTAAAACTTATACCTATCTAATTTGTGTATTCTTAAATTATGTTAGATCTTTCGCTAAAGCTTTCATAATCGCTTGGCGACATTCATTGATTGCATTTATATTTAATACTCCGTCTATTGCAGAATCTAAGATTACTAAAAGAGGTGTATTTATTTTTGCATAATTGTATATCATTTGAAGCTGTCTTGCTAATGCGGCACCGTTTGTTTGTTCATCGATTTTGCACCGCATTTGATTGGAATAAGACTTAATATTATATATAACTTCGTATATAGAAACGTCTTCCGTCTGAGTATCTGCATCATCATATTTTTATCACGACAGCATGATCATTTAGATTTGCAACATTATTATATCTGCGTGCAGTTTGACCACTATGTCGGTGCGATTTTAAGAGTGTATAGGTATCGTTTCTAGTGACATTTATCAATGTCCACATGATTTTTATTAAAAGTTGTCAATGAATGGAAAGCGATCTAAATAATCAGGCGCAATATTATACGGTTAGCGGTTTTAGTTGTGTTCGGATTTCTCTAAGAGGCCGTTCTCCGGTAACATTCATGTATTCGAGTCGTTATTAATGATATAATTAGGTAGTGCATCAGTTAGCTTTCAATTTTCGTTTGCATTCAGCCATTTAATCCGATTTTATCTACGTGTTTGGAGCACGTTAGTCATCAAGCTTTTTTTAAAATATCAATACCTAATCCTGATATAATAATCTTCACACCTGCCTTAAAATCAGTGTGCTCATTTTAGTAATAGTGGATACATATATATGTTAATGAGTAATGACTAATGAGCCTTTTAAGTCGTATGTATTTAATTAAGTTAGTTGGATGTTTTACGATAATTAATAGGCACTTTCTCCAGAGAAGACTGACATTTCTGTTTTTTTTCTTTTAATTCGTTAACATGGTTAATAAATCCACTTATATATTGGTTTAAAACTATATTAAAAGTGACCAGTGAAATGATATTGTACCATGTGCAAATCGTAATGAGAGTAATGAGTGAAAATTAATGAATTGCCTACAACCAATTAGAGCATAATGGTGGATAACGCGTCCTTTGAGTGCTCAGAGGAATCCAGCGGGGAAGGTGGCTTTCATCAGAACGGGTAAGAATTTACTATAAAATGTTTTTTTTTTACTTGTTTACTACTTTGTACCATAGAAGTACTTACAATTCGATTGTGTTGTTTTGGCCATAGAACAAGAACAAGAAAAAGGTATTGACAAAAAGACAAAATTGAGCAGACCAATACCTACTCTAAAATAATTTAATGGTTTTAATTTTACAATCCTAATTGATATGATTAAAACTCAAGGAAAATGTCCGTAAAATAGAGACACGAAATCTATTAAGTAACGGATTCCTATATAGGACACCAGAATATGCGCATGTATAACAACAGTACAGTTCCAAAACCCCGTTGCGGACCTATTTACCTTCAACCCCATTCAAAATTCCCTGCTCGTCCCAAAATGCTAACATTTGCTTTAAAATTCAACAACTTACGTAGTTACCCACGTCATTCAATGTTTTATGCATTTAGACGTCCAGGCTCCTATTTTCATAAAGATAAGATGTGTTTTTGTTCGATGCTGAAAAGGGACATTTGTGAATATTGCATAAAACCTAATGCGACCCGGGTTTTCGGTCAGTGCGTTATCGTAAGTTTCCAGTTCGTTTCGTGTCGCACTCGTGTGGGAAATGGGGGTTTTTCTATTTAAAAGGTGAGTTATTTTTTTAATTTCTAGTAAACCCACACAAAATCCAGTTTACAAGTTTAACACTATAAGTTTAGGAACTGGAAAAATTTAGGTTTTGTTATGTAGAAGTACGATATAAGTTTGACAAATAAGTAAGCACATGTTTACATCAAATAAAAGGTATAGCTGGAACGAAAAACACTTAATGTATAGGGATTGCCTAAAATGTCTAAATACTGCGTGCATTGTGTAAAATTGTACGTCTTCTCTGGGATTCTTTACGTCTTCTGGGAAAGGGATTCTTTTGGAATTGCTGCTTTTGGGCCCATAGCGATATTTCTATATGGTTTGTTTCCTTTCTCGATCTGAAGTAAACTTAACATTTGATTCGGAATAAAATCTCAACAATGGGTGCAATTCTGTACAATTGCGACACACTGTTTCCTCGCATGACCGATAGCGGTCAACAATCCAGCGCGGAACCTACCAATTTGTTTGTGTCGGCTTGATAAGGTGTTTTCATAACAAACAATCGATCATTGTGTCAGTGTGGCACGGAAATTGCCTTGTTTGCAAGTGTGATCATAAACCAACGTAAACAAGGCTTTAACTCCATTATGAGCTAAGTAAAGGTGACGTTAAGATGTCAGCAGCTACATTACTGTTGCGGCATCCTTGTCGCCGCCGCTATATCTGTCAATTCCCTCGATAAATAGTACACCAAACGAACACCAAGCATGTATATAGGGAAATAATTCGTGTAAGCCAATTTTAGCATGGGCCTAGGGAATGGTATATTAAACAAGATACTAAAATGAATGTTCTATGAACGTCAATGTTCTATAAACCCACACAAAATGTTAAACATAAAAATTCCTCCTTTTTTAGGCACTTACTCGGTCAACATTTTCATTTCCTTCGGTCAGCCCCAGCCAGACATTTATTATTCTTGCTTTAGATGCAGACTTTAGTGTTCTAGGTCACCCCATTCAGTGTAATATAGTAGCCTTAACTGGAATCTTGAAAGATTCCGATACGTTTGTTTTACTGCCAGCCCAGTTTCGTACGCGTTGGGTCTTTATAGAGGCGACTTCTTTAACCTGAACTCCTACATGATCTCAATTCCATTACACGGTATTACGGTTATAAACATAAGTAAAGGTCGCTAAGGGTTATTTTTGGGTAAAGACAGTCGGATACATTTATTCGAAGTATAAAATTATAAATATGCCATGTAGGTACCTATGTATTTAAATTATACTTCGATATACGTGATAATTTAACACGACTTAGTCGTTTGTCGTTTGTTTTTTTTTTCTTTTTTTAAATGTATACTATAGAAAAAATGTGTACCTAAATACTTACGTGTACATGTAATTCGCCACCTTAGAGGATACAACTAAACGGAGTAGCCATTAACAGGCTTTCCCCTCTGTCGAAAATAGGCGGCCAACGGTCATACACAATGTATGGACTGACGTTTATCTGACATGGCTATTTTTACGTTACGCATACATTTGACGTTCCCCTCCCCCGCAAAAATCGGCAGACTGTTTTGTACAGAAAATTACAGACATGGCGTCTCCGTTTGATTATATCCTCCAAGTTCGCCACACACTTGGTTCACTGACGCTTGCGATATTAAGGAAAAAAACGCATATTTAGCCAAATAGATATTCGGTTAAATATGACTATGTTTGTTTCCGCTATATTTTATGAGTCATGAAGTCAATGATGAACCCCTAAACATGATTACTAAAACAAATCCACTTGAGGTACTTACTTTCATCATCAAGATGATTTTATTATCACTACGAGTATTATCAGTAGGTATTTTAAAGCATAGTTTATTACCGGAAAATCGGTTGCTAAGTTATCATCAGTAGGTAATTTACATACCGTACTAGAAAAACTACAAGGTAATCCCACGGCTAATCAATCTATTGGCTCTATTGTGTTCTTCTACAATTGGATTTTACATTTTGTCGCTGCTGGCGACGAACCTAATCATTAATCAACGTTAAAAAGCCATTGAAAAATAAAATTTTGCAATAATTTGGCAACAAAACTATAATCAAATAAAAGTTCCCTTTAATCTGCATTAGTACAGTTCTTATAAGTACCTAAATAACTTAAATTCATGTAAGTCGATAATTACAGTCTCGAATGACCTACCAGTTATTTTTGAGGCCTACTTGAGGCCTTATTCATCTCAGAGAACAAAGAAGTAGGTAATACTGGTATTTAAATTCAATCAGACTTCACGGGGCCATGGGCGAGGTGATTGCAAAGGTCGGCGCGACAAATTAATACCTCGATAAGATTGCCGTTGGCACTGCGTTAACGTGGTTTTTAGGGTTCCGTACCCAAAGGGTAAAAATGGGACCCTATTACTAAGACTCCGCTGTCCGTCCGTCCGTCCGTCCGTCTGTCACCAGGCTGTATCTCACGAACCGTGATAGCTAGACAGTTGAAATTTTCACAGATGATGTATTTCTGTTGCCGCTATAACAACAAATACTAAAACCAGAATAAAACAAAGATTTAAGTGGGGGTCCCATACAACAAACGTGATTTTTGACCGAAGTTAAGCAACGTCGGGCGGGGTCAGTATAGTTTGTAGCTTTCTAACAGACCCCGAAGGGTAATCCTTTGTCTATTGTAAAGTAAAACCGCACTTGCTACTTACCTGCAAAAAAAATGCCTTGGCCGTTAAAACCGGTTATTGAATTACAACTCTATGGAGATTGCAATAAGGTTCAAAATCAACTAATGGGGAAACATCTAAGAATTCAGTGTGGTCTTTACCGTTACTGAGTGCCGGCAAGTCGAACGCTACTAAACCAGTCTAAAATGTAGCATCAAGATGCGTAACAAAGGTGCGTTATCGGAGAGCGCACTTACACTGGTTTTTTGAGCGTTCGACTAGCACGCGCTTAGGTGCCAATTAGAATTACGCACGAACCAGGTAAGGGCAGGGATGGATTACGATTGAAACATTTGGATGGATTTATGATAAATATGTATTTATTTGAAACAAATTTTTTTTAAATAAGCAGTTAAATAATAACATTAGGTATATAAGAGTAGGTAATAATCCGTTTTACAAATAATCAACTATTAAAATATTATATTCTAGTGTTACACACTAAAAACTAAAACTCTATTTAACAAAGAAAAAGGAAATGCTATTCTTATAACAATATCGGTTTTTAGGGTTCCGTAGCCAAATGGCAAAAAACGGAACCCTTATAGATTCGTCATGTCTGTCTGTCTGTCCGTCTGTCTGTCCGTCTGTCTGTCCGTCTGTCTGTCCGTCCGTATGTCACAGCCACTTTTCTCCGAAACTATAAGAACTATACTGTTGAAACTTGGTAAGTAGATGTATTCTGTGAACCGCATTAAGATTTTCACACAAAAATAGAAAAAAAACAATAAATTTTTGGGGTTCCCCATACTTCGAACTGAAACTCAAAATTTTTTTTTTCATCAAACCCATACGTGTGGGGTATCTATGGATAGGTCTTCAAAAATGATATTGAGGTTTCTAATATCATTTTTTTCTAAACTGAATAGTTTGCGCGAGAGAGACTTCCAAAGTGGTAAAATGTGTGCCCCCCCCCCCTAACTTCTAAAATAAGAGAATGATAAAACTAAAAAAAATATATGATGTACATTACCATGTAAACTTCCACCGAAAATTGGTTTGAACGAGATCTAGCAAGTAGTTTTTTTTTAATACGTCATAAATCGCCTAAATACGGAACCCTTCATGGGCGAGTCCGACTCGCACTTGGCCACTTTTTTTACAATACATATCATTACAAATTGCTTGGTTAGTAATTTATATTTCATATATAGAATATTAATTAAGATTACCTGGTCTTATTATTGCTTGTTTACTGTTTAGTATTTACATTTTATACGCCCTCGACCAGTAAAGGCGAGGCGTTGCTCCGAAAATAATGATCTCAAAAATAGGATTGAAATAATACACCCCATTTGAACATTTTACTCGTATCATGATTATTACCTACTGTTATATACCTAATGTTATTATTTAACTGCTTATTAAAAAAAAAATGTTTGTTTCAAATAAATACATATTTATCATAAATCCATCCAAATGTTTTAATCGTAATCCATCCCTGCCCTTACCTGGTTCGTGCGTAATTCTAATTGGCACCTAAGCGCGGGCTAGTCCAACGCTCAAAAAACCAGTGTAAGTGCGCTCTCCGATAACGCACCTTTGTTACGCATCTTGATGCTACATTTTAGACTGGTTTAGTAGCGTTCGACTTGCCGGCACTCGGTAACGGTAAAGACCACACTGAATTCTTAGATGTTTCCCCATTAGTTGATTTTGAACCTTATTGCAATCTCCATAGAGTTGTAATTCAATAACCGGTTTTAACGGCCAAGGCATTTTTTTTGCAGGTAAGTAGCAAGTGCGGTTTTACTTTACAATAGACAAAGGATTACCCTTCGGGGTCTGTTAGAAAGCTACAAACTATACTTGGATGGGTGACCGTTTTTTTGCTTGTTTTGCTCTATTTTTTGTTGATGGTGCGGAACCCTCCGTGCGCGAGTCCGACTCGCACTTGGTGGGTTTTTTTTATTTACTGTTTATGTTTGTGGCCTGGATACGTTAAATCGGGCACGCAATCTACTGACTCTGATATAAAATTATTCTTGTTATTATAGTTTACGTCCGTAGAACGTTTCCTAGCCCGTGTATCCTGTTTCCCAATAGAAATTGGTTATGTAATTTGAAATCGCCATCGGTTTATTTTCTCTTACAAGGAAATTTTTAACATCGTTTACGCAGCGCGCTCAATAGTGAAATCATTAAAACGGAGCTAATACGTGTAGATATATATATTATACATACTGCTTAGGTCGCTCTTTCGAGTGAAAGCGACTAAAAATGATGTTGTTCTAGGTTTCTAGGCCTTAATATTCTTAGTGGATTAGACTAACAACAGGCATATATTTTTATGAAATTTAACCAATATGTGTTTGTTGTCCACAGACATGTAGTGAAGCCACTGTCAGGCTCGGCGCCGTCCGTGCGCGAGCCGGCCGACGCCGTGGAGGCCGAGGGCGGCAGCAAGCAGCCCAGCAAGTCGCGCCAGAAGAAGTTCCAGCGGCACTTCCCGCAGGTCGGGCCCGAGGAGCGAGTGCTCAACTGTGAGTATATCGTCGTCTCTGTCTGTCTGTATACGTGTGACTAGAGCTGTCAGACGTGGAGGCCGAGGGCGGCAGCAAGCAGCCCAGCAAGTCGCGCCAGAAGAAGTTCCAGCGGCACTTCCCGCAGGTCGGGCCCGAGGAGCGAGTGCTCAACTGTGAGTATATCGTCGTCTCTGTCTGTCTGCATACGTGTGACTAGAGCTGTCAGACGTGGAGGCCGAGGGCGGCGGCAAGCAGCCCAGCAAGTCGCGCCACAAGAAGTTCCAGCGGCACTTCCCGCAGGTCGGGCCCGAGGAGCGAGTGCTCAACTGTGAGTATATCGTCGTCTTTGTCTGTCTGTATACGTGTGACTAGAGCTGTCAGACGTGGAGGTCGAGGGCAGTAGCAAGCAGCCCAGCAAGTCGCGCCAGAAGAAGTTCCAGCGGCACTTCCCGCAGGTCGGGCCCGAGGAGCGAGTGCTCAACTGTGAGTATATCGTCGTCTCTGTCTGACTGTATACGTGTGACTAGAGCTGTCAGACGTGGAGACCGAGGGCGGCCGCAAGCAGCCCAGCAAGTCGCGCCAGAAGAAGTTCCAGCGGCACTTCCCGCAGGTCGGGCCCGAGGAGCGAGTGCTCAACTGTGAGTATATCGTCGTCTCTGTCTGACTGTATACGTGTGACTAGAGCTGTCAGACGTGGAGACCGAGGGCGGCCGCAAGCAGCCCAGCAAGTCGCGCCAGAAGAAGTTCCAGCGGCACTTCCCGCAGGTCGGGCCCGAGGAGCGAGTGCTCAACTGTGAGTATATCGTCGTCTCTGTCTGTCTGTATACGTGTGACTAGAGCTGTCAGACGTGGAGACCGAGGGCGGCAGCAAGCAGCCCAGCAAGTCGCGCCAGAAGAAGTTCCAGCGGCACTTCCCGCAGGTCGGGCCCGAGGAGCGAGTGCTCAACTGTGAGTATATCCTCGTCTCTGTCTGACTGTATACGTGTGACTAGAGCTGTCAGATGTGGAGGTCGAGGGCAGTAGCAAGCAGCCCAGCAAGTCGCGCCAGAAGAAGTTCCAGCGGCACTTCCCGCAAGTCGCGCCAGAAAGACATTCATGCAAACGGCTTCTATTGTTATTCCATATCACGTTCTTTTGAACCGTCTGTATTCCACTGAATGAAGCTACGTTCTTAATACAATAATACATTATATTCAATCAACAAACAATTCAATAAATAGATGAGGCGGCAATCATATTTAGCTTTAAAATGCTCTATTAGCTCTTCCAGATTAGTGAATAGAGCGGTAAACTAATATCAATTCAATAGTAGCTCTTGCTTTTAACACACTATCAACTTAACGATATACATACATGGTTACATGTCGTAAGGATAACTGTCAGCCTTGGAATTCGCTTAAATGCCCCGACGGGTTGAATAATTTCGAGTTGGTATGTCATTTCAAGAAATGGAAAGATGATTAAATGTCCAATTGTCCGGGGACATGGAGCTAAACTACAGTTCGTGTGCTATTTACAAATGAACTTCGTTATAAAAGACGCAGAATCGAAGAAAAAAAACCGAGGAGAAGAGTAAAACCTTTTTCTTTCGTTTTATTTTGTTTCCTGCTAACAAGAAAACGAATATAAATTTAATTTATCGTACTCTCAAACACCCTTAAAGAAATAAGGATAATAAGAAGATTCTGACGGGACCACGCCAAGAACGCGTCGTAAGCAGGAAAGCTTTTTAATCGTGAACATTTGTCTGAAAACAATTTGCAGGGAGCGAGGGTAAATTGGTGTACTGTTTCATTTTGCTTCCTTGTAATACAATCTAAATTATTTATTATTTCTTAGGCTGTAAATTTACTTAAACGAAACATGATCTGGTCGCAGTATAGTAACTTTATCTGCGGTTTTTTCCGCTTTTTAAATACCTAACAATTGTACCGTAATCATAATTAATTGAATAGCAACTGCGTGTTTTAACTCATGTGAATGACGCATTCACAAATGCGGACATAGATAATAAAACGAGAAATATTTACCTGGTCTCAAGGACCGATTGATATTTTTCTCAACAAACTTGTATTATTTTTGGTTTAAATTATATTGCACGTTTCCGCAAACGTGGATCATACTGTTGGTGCGATCTGTACTAATTATAATTGATCATTAATCATTATACTTAATGATTTATGTATACTTTTACCATTCGGCATATTTTTAACAAAAAGTGTAAGGGTAACATTCCATTTCTGACCGCAGCTGCACTACTGGTACTGAACGCGTCGCTGTTACTGTCAATTTCCATAGTAAAATGAACAGTAGTGCAGCTGCGGTTGGAAATGGACTGTCACCTTAAGAGACAATACTGACATTTTCGTTGTTGGAATTGTTTTTGGACAATGTCAGGCCGATCTTGCCACCGACACAGTCCATGGGATTTCTAAAGCAAACTACTTCAAACATAACTTGCTTACTGGCGGTCTAGCATGAGTTGAGTTCTCGCGCGCGACTCCATACTTGAAGTTGCGCAAGATATATGGATTCGGGCGACTCGCGCGCGAGAACGCAACTCATGCTAGACCGCCTGAATTAGTGGTAAATTGGTAGGTAATGTTATTATGCCTGTGGCCTTCCGCATGGTAAAGGTATTTCACTGCTTGGGTGTGCCAATTATAAATTAGGAACTTTTTAATTCATCATTAATATTTGTCATAACTATTTTGTTCCTCAAAATTATTTGACTAGAGTTCTTTGAAAAAAACCGTGACCCATGGGAAGTATAGGAACTGAATGTTGAATCTGTTGGTTGATTTCAGACTACTCATGCGCTCTGGTGGGGGATCTCTTGCTGCAGGGGCACCTCTACATCACCAAGAACTACTTTGCATTCTACTCCAACGTGTTCGGATATGTGACCAAGGTTGGTGCGATATTTGTATTATTTGTATTGCTTTAGCTTAGTCGCCATTCCTATGGCTTAGATTGGGACTAGGTCGATCTGTGCAGTCTGTGTATACTAAGGGCCAGTTACACCAACCACATTTGACAGACTGATCAACATCAGCCGGCGCGCCCCGGCGCTTTACTATGAAACTTTCCATACAGTATAAAAATTTAGCGAACTCTTTAACGATACGAACAGTTTGGTGCAACCGACCCTAAGTGTTGTTATAAGCTACATCCAGTATGGGACAGCCATAGATTGTCATTGCCATGTCTTAGCGTAGGTACCTACATAGACTTAGCACTTACGCTGTGCAATAATGATCTTTGCAAACGTACTCGTATTACAAAATGCCAGTAGCATCCATCCAATGATAATTTAGATAATTGTTTTAATTGCCAAAAAAAAAGGCAACTAAGCATCAGTCGAAATGAAATTATGTCAAACGAAATACTTTCTGTGTATTTGATCTTACGTATCTATTTTACTTTGACTTACTTATTTTAGGAACCTACAATAAACATTTTGGAATTGAACATAACTGAACCTAAGTAAATGAAATAATCTTTTTTTTCGCGTGTTAGCTTCAAACATGCGTTGACCTTTACTTTATTTGCTGCGCCCTAATAGATACCGTGCCCCCGCCAAGTCGAGCAAAACAAAGAAGTACGGCCGTACCATCCTTTTCTCAAAGCGACTCAGGCCATTTTCGACGTAATGTTGTGCTGGCTAGAACCCTGAATTTTCAGTGACATATAGGGCTTAACATGTTTTAGATATATTCTCAAAAACATTAAATCTGAACTTGTAGTTTAAGAATTATTGTACGTCAAAGTTCCTTAGTTTCGACACTGACACACTCATTCACTAACCTACGATCATCATAATTCTAAGGCACTTCTAGCATACCCACAAGCTTCAAATATAATGGCCAAGTCATTATACGTATTACAAATTAAAAATATCTTATTTTACGGTTTTAACACCCCCTGGCACTGATTAAAATAACCGACTTGGTTTCACATTACATCTCAAAACTTTTTTGTAGTAGAAGCGTTGCGAGATTTGCACTTGTTTACATGCAATGTTTTTGATGGAATACATATTATTATGTTTCATGTTTACACGTGCCTAGTGGATATAAAGAAAAATTTCCGAGGCTCGAGGCCGACAATCGACGCGTAAATATTTACCTGGCGGTCTAACATGAGTTGCGTTCACGCGCGCGCGCGAGAACGCAACTCATGCTAGACCGCCTGTTATCGTAAACTAATAGTACTTCCGGAACTGGTTTGCAGGAATTTTAATTATACATTAAAAGCGACATCGTAGATTAGTGAATCAACATTTTTTAGATCAGTTTCACTACGTTGCGAAACATTTTAATAGTTCTGGTGTAAAAATTGGCACTATCGCGACATTCACGACACCATGTCTTGTGTTTTGTGGCAATGAACATTAAATTAAAATATTTGTGTTAAAATTAGCTAGGAGAAATAAAAGTATGATAATTAGCAGCTACGAGTAAAACCCAAAATTCATATCATTATTATTTTTTTCACTTTCTTACGTATACAGTATCATTCATTAATATTTTCCCAAACGGCGAATGGTGCCAAATTTCACCCAAATCTCAGCAATTTTTGCGTGACAGGGTCTCATCCTTCAAACTCTTTCACGTTTATACTAGGGATGTACCGACTAGTCGGGAAAGCCGACTATCCGGCCACATTTGTAGTCGGCGATTAGTCGGCGACTAGTCGGCAAAAAAGGCCGATTAGTCGGCCTATTATTAATTACAGAAACCAGGACATAAATTAAATAAAAAGGCAATATTAATCAAATGTTACTTGCCCATTCTATTCAAATACGTATTTAGGGTACAAAATGTGCTTGTGTTTATATTAAATTCATGTATCTTAGGTAATTATGTAGGTGTATCGTCGCAGTAGCAGGGTACATCTTTCAGTTGATATTGAAAGCACGACGACGCAAGGAGCAAAAAAATTGTTTTAATAATGCATCCGAACTTGAATAAAGCTACTACAGTTGCCATACGAATGTAATCTTTATCGTGAAGTAACGATCATGAACTTGGCCGACTAGCCGACTAGTCGGCCGACTAATCGGCCATCCGAGCGCGAGATTAGTCGGCTAGTCGGCTAGTCGGCCAAAACCATAGTCGGCACATCACTAGTTTATACCTAATATTAATAGGATTAAGTTTGCCGCGTGATTCGTATCCGTCGGCCGCTCAGTGATCGAATATGAACTCGGGCAAGTCTAGCTTAGCAAATTTGATCTAAAGCCGCGTAAGTGCATCGCCGCATAAAAACGTGTCGACACAGCTCGGCCTAAACTAGGTCAGAGTTGAGTCGAGTAAGCCGATTTTAGGCACGTGTTGCCCGGATGTGAAGTTTATGGTAAATTCAATTAGGTCAGTATAAATATATGCTTATTAGGTCACGATTATTGCATTAGTCATTTAAAATCCGTTGTAGGTATATTAATAATTTGCTAAATACAATATACAAGTTAAACTATTGCAAAATGTAATTATACAATTTTTCTGCTACTGCTGCAAAGCTACTGTCAACCATTATTCGGTGCAAAAAATATGCCGTTTCTTTGGGGAGCCTGAAATTCGAATCATAATGAAGAATGATGCAAAACGGTTATTAACCTAACCGACAACAGCTTAAGAATCTTCGTTCAAGATCCCAAGGGGCATACGGAGATTTGATTTGATTCGTGTCTGTCTTCGATTCCTAATAGGTACTTAAGATTACTGGTAAATAAATGCTTACTACTCCTGGTGATGTTTTAGGCTGAGTTTTGCTTCAAAAAGCGAGATAAATTCCACAAACGTTCTTTCATTCCAGCTCCTAATACCAACGACGTCAGTTCTCCGCATCACGAAAGAGAAGGTGGCGCGCATCATCCCGAACGCCGTCGGCGTGTGCACGCGCGACGAGCGGCACGTGTTCGGGTCCCTGCTGTCTAGGGACTCCACCTACAAGCTCATGACCCACGTGTGGAAGGCGGCGCGAGTGCCCGAGCGAGCGGCGCCCACTCCACAGGTATGTGGCATCTTCAGAGCAGCAATACTAATACTACTGTTAATACATAATTCTCTTCCACGGCTCTTATTTAGGACTGATTAGAAGCGATCTTGACCAGATCCACTTAACCGGAGTTTAAACAACACATGTAGTTTGAATGTTTTTATATTTTGATTTAAACTGTGACGATTTTCGCACATTAAGCGTCGGTTGCACCACTTGCACCAAACCGTCTGTCACCGTTTAAGCGTTCGCTAAATTTGATTGTATGGGAAGTCAATAATTCTCTGGTGCGTGACGTTGATCAGTCTGTTAATTGTGGTTGGTTTTGCTTTCTTTCTCTTTCCCTAAATCGCTCTGTCAGTCAGCGTACGTACCGACATTTACTCTTATTGCTATAAAGGTGACGTTGTTTTTAGAGTAGAGAATACAGGATAAGTAAAAAATGCGATACGCGATTTAACCCCGTTTCTTACAAATATCTTTGGTTTATTGAATGGAAAGAAGGAAACACATGCCGGAAATTTCAAAACTCTTGGCTGATAGAATGCTTCGGAAAACGTGTGGAAAAGTGAGTGCTGACGGGCTGGGAATTCAATTTGGAGCTATTAGATGGACTTATAACTCGGCCACGATGAACATTTCTCAGTTCCGTTTATGTTTTGCCACGTATTAACGGGTACCCGGTATTCTTTCCAGGATTTACGCGCGTCAGAAGTTGAGCTGGACGTAACGGACTCCCCCGAAGACGACAGCAGCAGCGCCGGAGGCGACCACACACCCGCCCCTCCCGTCCGGAGAGAGTCGGAAGCGATCATCACTTCAGGTGAGCCGGGAGTCAAAAAACAGTTTTTTTACACCGTAATTATACTGTGTATCTTCCGGGTTGATCGAATTATGATGGCAACGAATCATAATAAGTATGCGAGCGACTCATCTGTACAGGGCACGGTTTAAACACCGCCAAATATTGTAATGCGGCGCAAGACTCTAGGTTTTAAATGTTATTATAGTATTTTATACAATCGTGATATAATGGAGAGCTTTTCAATCGAGTACCGTGTTTAGGCAACGAAGCTTGCTGAGTTGCCTAAGTAAGGTACGAGATTCAAAAGCTTGATTATATCACTATTGTATACAATACTTTTTCTACGAGTCAACAAAAAAATACTTAAAACTAGTAGATGAATGTAAAAAAACCCAAAGTATACAGCTAAGATGCGCGAGCAGCCGCGATACCTTCATACTCGTACGCGACCCGGCCCCCGCGCCTCCGGCCGGTTGGTTAACGACACCTTTTCGTAACTCATGAGGCCCTGGTACTTGCTCCGCACTAAATGATATTTATTTGTATGATTCCATGTACATATGTATATTTTCTATTACACCTTATGTGTATAATTGCATGAATTCTATAGTAATTTAAATTGTATTTTTTTTTCCTTATTTTCTCGTAATGCATGTTAATTATAAGATGTAATTATTTTCGAAAAGATGTGTCCCGCCGAGTTTGTTGCCGGTCCCATAATGGGATCTCCTCCAATTGAGGGGGGATTTATAGTACATTACTGCAGACGCCGGGAAAGAAGGGCTTGCCGGGTGAGTAGGTATAGCCGGCCGACCGTAGGGAGGCCGGATAGTGATACGAAGCCGGCAAGACCTTTTCACGGCTAGGCATGTATAGTGCTTTTCTCAAACATGCAATGAAATAAAAAAATACACCACTCAAAAAAACAAATTCATAATCTTTATAATAAAAATCCAACTTCACAACTAAAGTTTTTTAATTTTCCTTCCAATCCCGCCATAATTGTTTTTTTTTTTACGGAAGTCGTCCGTATTTCGCGTGTGTAGTGTTCGAATAGACCTCATTAGGGCCATTATACACAATCTGATAATAAGAATCTCAATTTCTATAAATAAAATAAATGCAGAGGATTTTAAATATTGTCTATGGTCTCTGGTGACTTACGTATAGACAAAATTTTAAATTTATTCATCAACACATTGAATCATACAGATTCGTATTCTTAATATCAGTACGTTCGTGTATAACAGGCGTTAACACGGATATTTTGGTCCGATAACCATTCATTCACCCATTCACCAAAAATATAAAAAAAAAATATAATTCGGCTGTTTAGTCTGTTCATGGACACAGACCCCATGTTTACATTAGAATTTAAAAAAAAATTACTTCCCGGCCTAGGCCTTCAATTTCGTATGAAATTCCTTTACAGTTCTCTGGAGTTGCTCCGCCCTAAACGTGATACTTCGAAGCCTGATATAACGCCCGGAGCGACGACATTTCATTGCATGTTTGAGAAAAATCTTCTCGGGGCAGAGGTGTAGGGTTGGAGCCGGTCTACCTAGCTTTATTTGACGTTCATAAGCGCGTTGTAATTATGCCTACTTGAATAAACTATCTTTTATCTTTATATTTCAGCGGGCGCGGCGGTGATCCAGCCGGCGCTGCTGACCGGAGCCCCCCTCCCTCGGCGCGCGGCGCGCTGCGGCCGGCTGCTGCTGCTGCTGCTGGCGCTGGCGCTGGCCTGCTCCGCCGCGCTGCTCGCCTACAGGCTGCACCGCGTCACGCAGGACGAACAGGTAACTGGCACGAGGCCGCCGTGGCAGGGTCGCCATGTGACCGGTCGGTAACACCGGAGTATGGTGATGTAGCGCACGGCACATCGCTATACGGTTTTTAGGGTTCCGTAGCCAAATGGCAAAAAACGGAACCCTTATAGATTCGTCATGTCTGTCTGTCTGTCCGTCTGTCTGTCCGTCCGTATGTCACAGCCACTTTTCTCCGAAACTATAAGAACTATACTGTTGAAACTTGGTAAGTAGATGTATTCTGTAAACCGCATTAAGATTTTCACACAAAAATAGAAAAAAAACAATATATTCTAGGGGTTCCCCATACTTCGAACTGTAACTCAAAAATTTTTTTTTCATCAAACCCATACGTGTGGGGTATCTATGGATAGGTCTTCAAAAATGATATTGAGGTTTTTAATATCATTTTTTTCTAAACTGAATAGTTTGCGCGAGAGACACTTCCAAAGTGGTAAAATGTGTGTCCCCCCCCCTGTAACTTCTAAAATAAGAGAACGATAAAACTAAAAAAAATATATGATGTACATTACCATGTAAACTTCCACCGAAAATTGGTTTGAACGAGATCTAGTAAGTAGTTTTTTTTTATACGTCATAAATCGCCTAAATACGGAACCCTTCATGGGCGAGTCCGACTCGCACTTGGCCGCTTTTTTTTTTATTACTTTAATCTGCCATCGGCTTTCATAGCCATAATCAGATTGTATGTATCTATACATTTCTTTTTTCAAGAGTGGTCCATTAACCACCATTCCTTTTATGTGAAGAGAGGGGGTGGGTTATTCTCTCTGGTCTAGTTCCAAGATCTGCCACCTTTTGAGTCTTGTGATGTTATTGGTGTCGTTTAATAGGTCTCTACGGTAATGACGGAGAATTTGCATCTTTACTGTTTATACAGTGTGTGGCCTATAACGCGGGCGCAAAATTAAAACGTAGATTCTACTACTCAAACTAGACAATGTTTGTTCAGCGACTTTTAAAAATAACTTGTGGTTTGTATTTTAAAACACTTTAAAATTTAATCGAACACGCAATGTATTACGAAATTGATTATGCCTGTACGGTGACAAGACTGACGGGCAATGTCAATTAGACGGAAATTAAAGTACATTGAAAATATTATTTAGTTTGTTTGAAAAAGGAACAATTTTAAGACTACATAATTTCAAAAAGTTGTTGAACAAAAGTTTTATTGTTTGAGGAGTAGAATCTACGTTTTAATTTTTCGCCCGCGTTATAGGCCACACACTTTATATATTGTATGTCAATTTCTAATGATTGTCTATTTGATATTTGTAGGTAAGTTGTTTATATTGGCGGTTGTTTCTGTGTTGCAGGACCCGCTGTCTGGCTCGCAGCTGTACGGCGAGCTGGTGCGGTGGCGCGCGCGCCTGCACGGCCGCGCCGCCTCCGACCTGCACGCCTTCCTCACCACCAACCTGCTGCTGCTCACTAAGGTACCTGTCCACTGACCGATATTTTAACCTTAAGAGCCAACAGGAGTGCTCATTTCTCCATACAAACGTACTCGACTATTTCCTCCGTGGGTTTTGAAGCTAGAGCAATGATTTTTTCAACACAGATTAATATTGTCAATATCTGTGTCGGACCGTTTTGCTTTTTTTGATATTTTTGTTTTTTAAGGCGCTAGAGCCCTTCAAAAATGGCCAAAGTGGCCTAATTGACTATGCCGCAATGAGAGGCGTGCTATTCAAAACTGACATCAATTAGTCAAAAAAGCAAAACGGTCCGACACAGATAATGTCATAATCATTTAGATTTCCAAATTTGGTTACGATTGGTTAAGTTTTGGAGGAGGAAACAGTCGAGTACGAAACCTCGATTTTTGCTATTTTTACGCAGGATTTTTCGCCTTGTCCTTATCGCACTAGTTTTAGGAGCCGCTGCCGTTAGCGAGACGGGTTTATTTACCTAAAATATTTAAATCTTAGCTCCTGTTGGCTCTTAATGATCACCTAATAAGGGCCACTTGCACCATTCCACAAACCCGAGGTTAAGCGGTTAAATCGTTAACTCAATGTCAAATTGTACTGATAACCATGGTAACTCCAGGTTTAACCGGTTAATCCCTGGGTTAGTGAATGGTGCAAATGGCCCTAAGTGTACAGCCTCTATGCCAGGTGCGGATTATGACATACATTCTAGAATTGATGTCCTAGTGACGTCAAAATCCTGCCTTTTTTGGCTGTGACGCCTGTGACTATAACTTTTGTCATTCGTGTACTTTAACAACGAAATATACCTATTCGAGTTTCCAATAATCGTTATCAAAATTTGTCAAAGTAATTGGTTATAACTGATTATTTCAGTTACGGTTATAACCGATTTGCATTCCTTAGTTTTTAAGCAGCTGTGTGGTCGGACCTTTACTTTATTAAAACATGTTGTTACTTTAGCGTCAAGTGTTAACTAAGAGCGTGGGTATGTTTGGTGATTCGTGGCACTTTACGAAAACACGTCTACCTAATTTTAGTTCAGCATTTTGCCACCCTTTTGCCTCTTCATCTCGAATCCGATAGACTTTTGTATTTATCATAATTAATTTTGTATTAAGCCGAAATGTCTGCAAACGATATTACAAAGATTATAAATGAATGAAACGTAACTTTAACCAATTTATTTAAATGTAATTTTCATTGTGAAATATGCTCAGTGTATTTCGTCCGACTAATAACAATTATTTTCCCATATTCAAGGTGCGACAATCTCTAGAAACGCTATCTGGCGTGATATTAACGGACATGGCGCACACCATGAACGACGTCCCCAACGAGACCGCCTTCAGTTAGCCCCCGGAGCCCCGGGTTCCCGCCGGGACGTAGGACAACTCAAGGTCAGAACGGGCCCCATTTTTGAGCAAGGCCAGAAGAAAAAAACACCTGCCTATATTGAAAAACTTCAGTACAGACAGGACGTAATTATTCAGATGCTCAGAAAATATCAATTTGATGTGCTTATGGTTGAAAAAAGAGAAGTTATCTTCGATTAAAAACAAACTTTAAGAATATTGCTCAGGAAACAGATCAAACATACTCGTACCGGTCTAAAGGCGTCCGTACGAATCTTCGTCAACGCTTAAGCTTTGGTTTCCTCCGAAAGCGGTGCCGTCATATAGCGGCCGTCTCCATACAAATACTACGACATCCATATTTAGCCGTATTATTTAGTATGGAGACGGCCGCTATATGACGGAACCGCTATCCTAGGAAAACCGATCTTTAGAAGATCATAATGGGTGTGTTTTTGGGATTACGATTTATAGTCAAATAAAAAATGAAATATTGCGATGAGTGACCTGGAAAAGTAACGCGATATCGTGATCTCAAAAGGTTTTAATTGTTAAAAATATTATCTTGTACGAAAGCACGAAATTATGACCCGGGATTGGCAAAAAGTTTCATTTTGAAGTCTTCATTCCAAAGGTGAAAGAAGACCTAGACTGATGGATTATGTGGTATTTTACGCTTATGTTTAAGGGCAGGCTGTCAGCTGCCGTGTTATTTATTTGTAACTTAATATAATTTATTTCTATAAACCGGTATGTGTCACAGGCTTAGAGGATATAACCAAACGGAGACGCCTTGTCTGTAATTTTCTGTACAAAACAGTCTGCCGATTTTTGCGGGGAAGGGGCACGTTAAATGTATATACGTAACGTAAAAATTGCCAAGTCAGATAAACTTCAGTCCATACATTGTGTATGACCTTTGGCCTGCTATTTTCGATAGAGGGGAACGCCTGTTAATGGCTACTCCGTTTGGTTATGTTATATCCTCTAAGGTCGCAAGTGACACCAATTTTTTTTTAAGCATTTCTTTCTGAAACAAAGCATGCAGCTTTATCCAATAAAGAAAATACACACAGAATGTATTTATCAAATAGACGTGCAATAAATTGGATATGAAATAAATCACCCAATTTTGTCCTGGATAATTATATCAATTCCATCCATTGAATACAACAAAATATAATGTCAGTCCGAGGGCATTATTCTCTAGGGCAAGGATGAATGGTGTTTATCAAATCATTATAATTACTTACTTAGCCCTTCGTCTGTAATGTTTAATTTATTGGTAAATATGTGATTATTCATGTATGATAGTATAGGTTTATTATAAACAGTTTGTATGTCTGCAAGGCATTGTCTACGTCATATTTGTGTAAAACACAACACTTAGATAAGGGTAGGGTGTATGGGGTATCATCATAGTCACAATTAGATTCAACTATGCCGTGTCGAACTAACTTCTTTACACACTAACACTTCAGTACTAAAAATGATGTAGAAACTACAAAATATGTGACGTTATATATGAAAAGGGACCTTATTGTCGATGTCGGTTACGGTATTGACGATGCTCCGATATAAATACAATGCCGCGCGACGCAGTGCGGCGTAAGCGCCATCGACAATAAGGTCCCTTTTCATAGGTAATGCCCCATATAGGTACGTTTTAAGAGCAATCGTTAACTTGTTGTATCTAACTCAACTAAACATCTGGTACAGGTACCTATATCGCGAAAGTTGTCGTGTAACTGATGTTAGTTTTTTTTTACTTTTATACTGTTTTCATGTATTTGGGCTGGATTAAGAGTATCTATGGTTTTGCAATTGCTCGTCTTGAGGACTATGACTCTACGATTTATTTACTCTTTTGACATCTTTGATAATCATTTAATTTTAACTTGTTAAGTTAAAAAAATAGTAGAAAACCATAGTAGAAAACCATAAATCGATCATACAATGCGTATGATCGATTTATGGTTTTCTACTATTTTTATTCTTATTTGTATTTGCATTTTTATTTATTAAGTAATCCAAAGTTTAGTTCGCCGCGGTAATGGAAGAGCATTTACTGCGTGTACGTAATTGTGAATGTGATAGATCGTTAGAGCGAGGTGCTAGTAATATTAGGATAGGACTACAGACATTCCCACAGACAAGGCAAATGTATGAATAAATGACGGTAAAGTGATTTTTACCTTCGTTTCACTAAATAATTGATCAAAAGCTACGGTTTGTCCACTTCTTTATTTAACCCAATGAGTGTTTTCCTTATGTTTTAAAAATATTACGGCGGATTGCCATGCCATTCACAAAAAAAAAGAGAACTGTCAAACATTCCATACAAACAAACTCAACGAACTACGTCGATTACAGTCTAATTTGTACGACAAAAAAACTCATTAGGTCAATTGATTATTGGACACCGAAGGGGCTCACAGTTGAAATTATTATCGATGTCCAAATATTACTTGTTATGATAATCTGAACATTCTAGCCAAGGCAGCAAGGCCGTTATTTGAATGGATTATTTCGTTAGTACTTGGCCACCGCAAATGATTTCGGTTTGAGTGTGTTCGCATTTCTTGCCAATCGTGTAGATTGATTTAATGTATTCATAAATCTTGTTAAAGGTAATTAATTAGATCTTTAGTATCGTGGCATAAAAATGAGCGCCAGTTGTCTAAAAACTCCAAATATAAGTTGCCATAATTCTGGAAAATGGAAGTAAAATCTGGCTAATGTGAACACACAGCACACACAGAAAATATGCTTTTTTTATGCCATGGTTTAAATATGAAATAGTCTGCTTACAACAAAAACTCATCAAGTCATAGATAAATAGGTATATTATCTCGATATCATACTGGATGCGAAGTTTCATTTGCTATTGAGTCTTTGTTGTCAACCGACAACACACCTGCATTGTCAACCTAAGTTTAAGATGCGGAACATGAAAAGTGAAATGAGTACTTTTCGACATGTTTATTATCTTTTTATAGTGAAATGTTATCTCCTGTTTAATTAGGCTCGGGCTATAATTATGTAACGGTTATATTCTAGTCTTCGGCGAAGAAGCTCAGGGTGCAAATCGGTGAGTTACTTGCGTACTTATTATTATGTTTCCTTTTATCTGACACAAGCAAACTGTATGCTTCATTTGACACAAATAGGAATAAGGCGGTGTCTGATATTAAACGCCCTGTTTTTGTGTCGAATTTACATAGTTCAGGTTGAATCAGAATTCAGGGCAAAAATAAAACTTTTATAGGTCCAAACGGAATATAATTTTTTCATTTAGGCTAAGCATTTTTCACGCCGATTAATGTATGACAGCTAGACTGACTTTTCCTTTTTCCGGACACATTTACAAACTTAGTAATAAAAAATCACCGAGTGTGACCTATAAATGTTATGTGTTTGTTCAACAACGGTGCAGGACTAGTAGTGCATTTCGAAAACGGGTTTATTGTTATATATTTATGTACATAGCTCATTAACACTTGATTTCCCTTAAAATAAGTATAAGTGTACTCGCCCTTTGCAACAATCGTGTTATTTAATCATTTAGTTACACTATAATCAAGTGCTTTCTTCTAGTTATACTTGGTGTCTGTGTTTAGCAAATCGCTGTTGGTTTTGTAAAATATCGCTCACGTAAGGATTTGTTACGGAAGGCCTAATTTTGTTATACTAGGTTACCGCAGTGCCAAAGTTTGCGCAAACGAAACAGTTACCTGCTGCACTGGGCCCTAACACTAGGTTTGTTACATTAGAAGCCTCCGATATTTGAGCTGTGCCCTGTCACAAAGATTTTTTTCTTACCGTTAACTGGGGTATCTCCGCTGGTCGCGATCGGCATACTCTGACTGAGGTAGAACGAGTCGCTCATAACAAGACATACCTTATTGCAATAATACAAAGGCACTTAACCGCCTTACTTTATATTTTCGAGTTGGTAAAATGTCTCTCGGGTTCGGGTGAATTCGTGTTGACGTTTGGACTGAGGATGTCATCGTCATCGATATTCAAAGTTTCTCTAATGTCTGAAAGGTCGCATTTTGACCGTATTTGACCAAAGAATCGGTTGCATTTGTTTTTCAGAATAGAAAAACAAATGCTGAATCAAATTTGCACAGAAACGGCCAAAGACATTTTCACAACTCGCAACAATTTTCAGTTATTTCTTTGTGATCAGGGCACAGGTACATTGCAAGTCCATTTGTTATTTAAGATCGCTTCAATTCCATTCATTCACACGAGTCACGAAGGAGGAATCATTAATATTGCCAAAGACAAAACTAGACTAGTGGAAATATCAAAAAGTAGTTTAGTGAGGTTTGTACAATAGCTAGGTTGTAGGTAGGATAATGTGATTATGATTATTTTTTATGTGACATTTTTAGCAAAATGTACCACTTTGCTGGTTATTAACAGCCGACTTTTGTTTGCGTCTTTGTTTTTAACTGACAAAGTGCTACCTATTGACTGGAAACTTTTATCATGCGTTCGGTTTTAGTGGGTTGTAGTTTTTTATTGTTCCTGCTGTTAAAAAATAAATAAATGAGATAATTTTAACTTAGATATTGTAAATTAAATTTAACACACCATTCATCAATAAAATTAACAAAAAATAAATAGTTATTAGTGACAGCTCACTAAACCCAAACAAGCATAGTGCAATGTGTTAGAGTTGCAAATGTATTGCGTTGGTTCATTTCTACAGCGTAGGAATTGTTAACTCGGTTGTATGTTCGATATTTTCTGTCTCTGTTTGGAGTTGTGATTTGTTTATTGTTTGTTTATTGTAAATAATAGATAAATGAGTTTATTGAATATCAACATCTTTCATTTCTTTCACCCTTAAAATCAGAGAGTCGGAGTGGCGGAAATTATTAGGTTACATTGCAGAGATGACCCTGGTAAGTATGGAAATAGAACCTTTTCACCGAGCAAGATAGGTGATTATGAAAGACAATTATGGTCCAAAAGAGAGCTGTCTCACTTACACCTTGTGAAATAACGTCCTTACTTTCGTAATCAAACGGCTGTAGAGTTAGACCAAGAGAAGTCTGCAACTATTTTGATGGCACACGCAGTGCAAGTATATTACAGACTATCGCGTTATGGTATAAATACGTCATAATCTCATATAAGTTTGACGTTTAAAATAACACTTGCACTACGTGTGCTATCAAAATCGTTGGAGACTTCTTGGTGTAACTAGCTGTATTGTATTGCATTTTTTAAATTTAACTATAAATAAAAACACTTAGGTATTAAAAAATAAATATTTATTAGTATATACAACAAAATAATTCCTTAGAGAGACCTTTAAGGAACTTCGTTTACAAAGAATTATGTCCAAAAGCATGGAGTAGGCATAGGTACCTACTTGTAAATGCATTAAGATGAATAATCATACATCGCTATTTCTGTATTTATAACATAAGATTTTAAACATTAACGTATATGCACAGCAAATCGCTGAAACGAAATATTTCCATTGGTGTCGTGGATTTAAAGTTTTATGGCGTTATCCATAAATTGGCCTGAATTAGCTAGTATGAACCGTTTGTTTTATCTGTCATTTTGACTTATGTACCTTGTAGAAAGGGCTAAAACATAATTTACTAAATTAATCCCATAATATTGTCTTCGGTTACCGCGATAGTTACTCATGAAATAAAACTCTATTGAATTTATACTACATCCTGATATAATCCGTTTTAATAGTTTTATTTCATAAATCAAGCCCGTAAAGTTTTATGAATATGGGTTAAAGTCATCGTTAAAGATAATAATATAATAGTTTAAATATGCCTTTATCATGCCATTAGTTCAAAAACAAATTACTGATGGCATAATACCTTACCTTATGAATACCTTCACGCAAGCCAGAGCTTTTTTCGCTAGCTACTAAACGTCATTGTCTCTGTCTTACAAGTCTCTTATTTAGGTGTAGGTATTTCTTTGTGACAGTAGGTACCTCAAAAATTACTATATTACAGACTATCGCGTTATGGTACAACAAAGTTTCTGCGCCTGTCAAATTTAAAATATTTGAACAATTTCCATACATCAAAAAATATTGTTTTAAACAGCCAGTTACCATTTCTAAGGGCTGGTTGCACCAACCACAGTTAACTGACCAACGTCACTCAGCAGTGAACTATGAGATTTCCCATACAATACAGTTTAGCGAACTCTTTGACAGACGGTTTGGTGTGACCGACTCTTATAAGGCTCATTTAGACGGCGCGCGAACTCGTATGCGATCTTAGTTACATTGCAGACTATTGAGGTTACATCCATTCAGCCGACTAATCAAACATCGCAATGTAATGAAGCTCGCTTAGGGGCTATTCATATATTACGTCATTTCAAATTAGGGGGGGGTGGACACGGATGATGGTAGCATGCCGTAGGAGGAAACGGGGTCATTCGAAGATTTTTGGATGATTTTAGGGGGGGGGGGGGGGGCAAAAATCGTCAAAAATAGATGACGTAATTTATGAACAGCTCCTTAGGAGTTCCCGCACCGTCTAAATGAGCCTTTGTTGTGTACAGTGTAGGTTAGTTTTATTTTTTCTTGGACAGCGTCCTCTGCTTCTCGGCGTGCTGCACTAGATGCCTGTCGGTGGCGAGCCCCTTGCGCGCGCGCACGGCGTCCATGTACGTCTTGGCGCGGTTCACGCCGTCCCACTTCTCCCCCCACTGCAGGTACTCTTCCTCGGTGCGGGGACGCCAGAAAGGATCGATTTCTATCACCTGGAACAAGGAAGGATACTTGAGCGTTTCCCAAAAAAGGTGTACATTTCATTCATGTCTTCAAAATATTGACTTCTTGGGCTCATTTTATACTCAGAATCATTTGTACATTCACGCCTCATACATGAAAAATGTGTCCCAAAATTTTGTATAAATAATTTTTTTCCAGTGCGTCACGTTCATACAAATAAAAAAAAATTTCATACAGGAATGTGACAATCTGGAAAGGAAATCTTTGGACACATTTTTTTATGTATGAGGCGTGAATGTACAAATGATTCTGAGTAAACTGAGCCCAAGAAGTCAATATTTTGAAGACATGAATGAAATGTACACTTTTTTTGGAAAACGCTCACTTCACTACATAGTATAAAACAAAGTCGCTTCCCGCTGTCTGTCTGTCCCTATATATGCTTAGATCTTTAAAACTACGCAACGGATTCTGATGCGGTTTTCTTCAATAGATAGAGTGATTCAAAAGGAAGGTTTATGTATAATTTGTACTGTGCGCAGCCGGGGCGGGTTGCTATAGATAAATACATAATACTTTAAAATTGTGCACCTACCTAGTCGTTACAGTTAAATACGCTTTGGTCTCGGACTGTCTAGAACACAAAATGACTAGTGTAATATTTTGCCTATATCTCTTTTAGTCTACATCGCAAACGGTCTAGAACAGAAAATGACCACATATAGGTAGGTTAGGTTCGTTAGGTATCTTCAAATGGCCGAAGGCCAAACGGCACAGAAATAGGAGCCCCGCGGCAGCGGGGCTCCGTCGACATCGCTAACGTAAAGATAAACCGACGAAATGTAGGTAAATAAAGGTCTAAATAATTGTAGTCATTTTGTGTTCTAGACCGTTTGCGATGTAGACTAAAAGGGATATAGGCAAAATATTACACTAGTCATTTTGTGTTCTAGACAGTCCGAGACCAACCCCTTTTATCTATATATAGGGTAGATAGAATAGATCTTAGTTATCACTATACAATAGGGTTATGGAATAGTGGTATATAGGCAACAGTGCTCTACTAAGATAACATCCTATGGTCAGACTTTCGTGTCGATTCTGGTATTCAGCTTTTATAATGTTCTTATACGACTTAACTTATAAAATAATTTGCCAGTCCTGAGGCAGCAGGCATTTTAAAGAATTGATAGAAGACATGGCCGGTCATATTTTTAAATGTGGTCCATATTTTATTTTTCGAATTAGATAATAGTTGGCTTACAAGCTGGTACTGGTGCTAGTGGTTCTTTTAATCTAACTATCTGTCGGTGGTATCATATCATCCCTCGGAATAGAGTATCATCCACATCAGTCATAACATAACTCATACAAACGCCTGGCGGATTAGGATGAGCAATAACTTGCTTCCGTAATTATTAACAAAACAAAACAAAACGAGGTTTATATATTTACGAGGAAATTCGGCGTTGCGCAGTGTAAAATACTTGCTATAAAAATATCAGTTAAATTCAACGTGAGTTCAAATGGAAACACGGGGGTTACTATATAATAACCGTAGGCATAGGTATATTTATCTCCCAATAGCTGAACAACAGTTGAGTAGCTGCCAGGCCGGAGGATGGGAGTCCTGACCTCCAGGGCCACGAGATTCACGGGCATCAGATGGACTCTGAAGGGCACCCAGTCTGCTGAAGTATCTATCCTATACATAGGTACTTACCTCCCAATGGCTGAACAGCAGTTGTGGCGCCGCCAGGCCCGAGGTGTGCGTCCTGAGCTCCATCGCGAACTTGAAGCTCTCGGCCACGGGCATCAGGGCTTGGACGCGGAAAGATGCAGAGCCGGTCTGCAGGTCGCTGCCTACGACGCGCCCGCCGCGGCGGCCCAACGCCGCGTAAAGTTTTCCTGGTGACAAGAAACATTCATTAATATGGAATTGATTTGTCTTAGGACTTTGGTGGAATTAGTGTCGCCACAGAAATGTGTTTGAAAACATTAATATTACATATAAGGATTGACAATATTTTTTACAGTACAGTCAGCAGCAGAAAATGCTAAGCTGGCGAGGTGTTCAAAATGACCTCTTTGCTCATTATTATCTCCAGATGTGCTCTTATTCTCTTAACAATCGCGCAATTCGTCGCGTCAAGATATTTTGAACACCTCGCCCGCTTAGCAACTACTTATTGCTGCTGCCTGTACGCGGCCTAGATTTCCTACAAATTTCGAACACAGGAATAGAACATGCAAAATCGCTTTTAGTAAAAACAACGTCATAAATATCTAAAAAGCCATCTTTCCAACTATTTTTGTAACTGTCAAGTGGCGTAAAAACCTCGTATCCGCAATCCGTGAAGCCAACAGGAAGCGGTGAGAAAAAAAACGAGCTCCCAAAAAAGTTCGCTCCGTGGGCTCAAGTCTTGACCAAATATTCGGAGTGCAGTCGCGTAGAAAAATTCCTCGGCTCTTTTAAGGGCAGAACACACGGGGCTGTGCGGTGCCGAGCTCCGTTGCAATCCCAGCTTTTCAAACTCAATTGCGTAACACGAAAAACCGCGTAACTTAGGAAGGTTGTGTATTTTTTTATAAGATGAAGGTAATAAACTAATGTAGGTACAGTTCGACTGCTTATAAGCGGTCTCTGTTTCAAACAACTTTCATAATCGTGTTGGTGGCCTTTTATAATCTGTAGACACAAGGATTAACTGTGTTGACTGGTTGAAAGACGAATTCAGGACCCACATAGCCGACATAGTATTGATGAGTTCAGTGTTTGCTTCCACAAAGAACTGTTGCATTGTTGAATACATATATATAAGGTAGGTGACTTAATAACTAGTATGTTAAGTCGCTAAGCTAGTCTACAGTAGATTCTTAGCGTATTGAATTAAGTAGGTACCATAAAGGTACAAGCGTGTCGTATCTCTCGACCATAATTAAAATTAAGATTTTTTTATAAGTCAGTCTTCTTATTAGTGGTACAATATTCAACGCAAAAAAAACTTGTCCACGGCGCGCTATGGAGCTTGCTCAGTGGGCCGTCGTACCGTGTGTTCTCCGCCTAAGATTCGTCACGGTCATTTCGAGATGCAAGGGGGGCTTCCGGTCACGGCCAGCATCCGGTTCAATAGGTCACGTCTCTGGGAAAATTAACGTGTCGTGGAATGTTCACAATGCGCCCGTTTTCACAAACAATCAGTGGGGAATGCTGTTAAAAGCTTTGGCAATAGTTCGTTCGATGTTAACAATATGGGCAGATAATTGTTATGTAAACTTTTTGATAGGCAAAAAGACGCCAAATGTAAGAATTACATTTTCTTACGGGTTAAGTTAAGAATACAGAGCCAAACTAAGCTCCGTTTTTATGCCAAGTGCTTTGTCAAGTACGACGAGTCACTGCTAGGGCGGTGCAAACTTTGCGTGAAAGGACTTTAGATGACATGTACCTGGTGGTGGCACCTAATACCTACAAGTCACAACACACCGAAAGTTGAGACATAAAGTAGAGTAAGGTAAACGTACTGGTGCTCGACGCGGTCCCAGTACATGTCATCTTAAAACTTAAGTAATTGTCAATAGAGGTGTCAGCAGGGTATCATCTATTGGGCATTAGCATGTCGAGCACTAGTACGTTTTACCTTATCACGTCTGTGATTTAGGCACGTATTTGAGGTTACCGGCAAAAACAAACGAGTGCGGTTACGAATGCGGGCGGCGGACGAGACGACGGAATGTCGGGCACCGACTACACTGGGGCACTTAGATAGTATAGTAGGAAAGCCTTCAGTTATATCATGTAAATACCTAACATACCTAACAGCAACCTACGAAATTTCCAAAAGATATTTTGACCGATCCTATCTTTGCTGTTATTGTTTATTTAATTTTATATTAATAGCAATCTAAATATTTTATACGTATTGTTACTTAAACGTAACAGTTTGGCGAGAATATAAATGTTTAGTAAGTAGATGTAAATTTAAATATATAAAAAAAAACTTACAGAAAAATGCAGGCACCCTGGGTTCTGTTTCACATTCTTAGTAAAGAGGAACAATCCATTATTGGAACATAAATAGGTTCCATTTTTGTCACCTTACCCCTTATAGCGTTCCTTACAAAACATTTGATAACTTAGCTTTTAATTCAACGGAATACAAATTTCTGCAGGTAATTAAGGTACATAGCTGCCATAGGCGTCACATCCCCGATAAAGTAGAATGCCCCAAAAGATGGTTCGGGGGTAGCTTTACAAACTTTTGACGCTTAGTACCAACCTAGGTACTGTTTGAAAACCTACATATCTACGTACCTCTATTGAAGTTCAGCTAAGTTTTTTTATTTATTATTATTACAAATCCACAGTACAAATCTTATAACTAGACATGTTCCTGCAAAACTGTATGTACAGTTTGCCTGTAGGCACGAGTCTCTTCATACACATACATGTATATTTTAGACTAATTACTAATTGTAAATTAAAACACTTAAGTGACACTTGCACGTTGCAGTAGGTACAGTTTAAAGGCGCTTTTGAATTTATTCTTATTTGGTTCATGCCGAATGTTCTTTATCCTCCTAGTTACCTATCTCTAATTTCAGAGTCATCTCTTAAAACTCGAGACATTTCTCCCAATCCACGTAATGGGAGGTGACGTAAGCAGAGGCTGCGCGCAATTTGCCTCGCTCCACGACACCCGCTTGCTGCGGTTCATTCAGCACAACTTTATGAATGGCCAATCACCACGCGGCAATCTTGGGAAAACAAGTATTTAATACAGTACGCTCACCTTTTCATCGACGTATCTTAATAAATACAGTTTTATAAAAGTCCACCTTGTGCGATATAGGATAAAGTTTATTTTTCAAGACGCAGCAGGGAAAAATATACCATGTTGCAAGTACGAGTTGGTATGCGCGTGGTAGCGAATGTAGCGATGTCAATGAGTTGCAGATATGGGCATGTGTGTATATGCAAGCAGCTGTTAAGTTACTTGAATGTAGGTAGTTTTTATAATAATATTAGTTATCGTGGCATAAATAATGTATTATTTCAGTCGTTTCACTCTCTCTCTCTCTTGACAAATTTTATCTTATACAAATGAATTAATTCATTTTATCAAGGGGAACAAATATTTAGAAAAATAAACAAAGATTAGCAGCTATTAGCGTAAACCAAATCTTAAAGAAATATACGCATTCATAGATATCTGCTAGGCATTAAAAACAAGTAGTAGTACAAATGAGTAGGCACATAAGAAATATGTAAGTAAATTGATAAGAATAATATTGAAGAAACTTTGAACTGGTAACTACGTAATAAACTTTATTGAAAACTGAAAACATTGACCTAGCATCTAATTTATTCTCATTAACCATAGGAATTAAAAATTTATAACTTGGAGCTTTTGTGTCCTCTACAACGATTACAGCTTTTTAATGCTTAATCACGTTATTAGTTTTAGGTTAAGAGCCAACAGGAGCTAAGATTTAAATATTTTAGGTAAATATACCCGTCTCGCTAAAAATCCTGCGTAAAAATATCAAAAATCGAGGTTTCGTACTCGACTGTTTCCTCCTCCAAAACTTAACCAATCGTAACCAAATTTGGAAATCTAAATGATTATGACATTATCTGTGTCGGACCGTTTTGCTTTTTTGACTAATTGATGTCAGTTTTGAATAGCACGCCTCTCATTGCGGCATAGTCAATTAGGCCATTTTGGCCATTTTTGAAGGGCTCTAGCGCCTTAAAAAACAAAAATATCAAGAAAAGCAAAACGGTCCGACACAGATATTGACAATATTAATCTGTGTTGAAAAATTCATTGCTCTAGCTTCAAAACCCACGGAGAAAACAGTCGAGTACGTTTGTATGGAGAAATGACCACTCCTGTTGGCTCTTAATGATATTCCCGAAAGTAGAAGGGGCAGAGGCCGCCCCCCTCCGACATAGATGAGCACAGTGTCGAAAGATTTTAGGACGATAGGCGAAAGCCCTGATTAGACACAAATGATACGGATAGCCGACCCCAAACCCTAGGATATGGGATAAAGGCTAAGATGATGATGATGTTATTCTTTTTAGGATCGCGTTGTCCGCGGACACGTTCAAGTAGCGAGCATCCATAATGACATGTTCCAGCAGCCGGCACCGTTGCGGCCTATATCCCGGTAACGACGCGGAGGACATCCGTCTATCACGGCCGATTATGCCTAACGGGACTCGCGTTTATGTTATAATGCTGTTTTTATGTGGACCTAATTAGAAGACAGTGATTAGGGTTCGTTACTCTTTACGGGTTCGTTTCTTTCTTACTATGGATTTTCTCGGGTAACCAAAGTGTAAGGTTTATACTTTAGGAACAGATATTAAAACGTAGATCTTTGTATTTTGACGCAGGAATTGTAATTTCTGCCTCACCTTTGCTGATAAAATAGATTTACGGAAATTACCGAACTACTGATATCAGATGGATTTTGAAAGTCTGAGGTTTGAATGAGTTTCTCTCTCATCTAAGCATTCGGGTTGCGTCTTCAGCTGCTGGATTGGAGCCCAGAGTCCGCTATTCGATTTTTTCTCCTCCAATTCGGACGGTTTTCGGAATATCTTTATTTGTGAGACCATTGTCGCGTATGTCATCCCTCGCAAATCATCTCCAGCAACATTATATGTCGAAAAATGACATTCAGTTATCATTTAGAACAGTAATGATCAGGAGCACCGGACCCAAGCTTAGCTGACCACAAAGTAAGGTGCCAGTAAAAACCGTGGCAGTGATTGAAGGGCAGAATACTGACGTCAATAAATAGTGGTCCATTTCCTTTAGCCGCCAGCCGCCGTTTCCGACCACGTTCGTATTCCCTACGACAACCGAGCGAAGGAGTGCTTTCGCTTCGGGAAAACCAGAGACAAGACTTGCATATTCGAGCGATAAAGAGGCAGATAACATGTAACCTAAGATCTGTGTCAAATATTAAGGTCATACGGGCAAACTTACATAACTAATGTACCTACATAGGCATCAAATTAATTTGTCTTTAATACATAAGGTCCGCTTCATCTTAGGTTGTCAGGAAGCATGTTTGGCTCTTAAAATTAAAAGCGTTGGATGTCTAGTCCTAGCGGTAACGGCAACAGACAAGTTGGGGGTAGGAGTTTACTGTGAAAGAAAACATCATAAACGGACTAATCCTAATAAGGAGTCTTCCTTTCGGTTTGAGTTTTGGGTTCCTTTGAGTTGGAAGATGTAGAAGATATATCAATACGCAAAAAACTAGAGCCATTTATTAAATAGATATATTTATTGAGGTTTAATGCAACCAGGAATGCGCTAAGATATGGAGAAAGGGCTCGAGACCAACCGCAACCGTTTGGAATAACTTCGCTGACAATGTCTCACCAAAAGGCTTAAGTATACACAGCCATAAATGTACATGCGGCTTTCTGAGCTGCACCAAAGCTTAGAAAAACTAAATAACCACGGAACAGGACAGAGATTCTGGTTCTTTTGACGACCTCAAATTGGAGGAGGGATATGAGACAATTTTTGAAATTTGTAGCGTTTTTGTGACTAACTTATATCTTACTTATGTACAGTATCTGCCGGTTAATTATGGTTCTTATTCTTGGGGCTGTTTTACTAATGGGGTCATCCATTAATTACGTCACACGAATTTCTAGGTTTTTTGACCCCTCCCCCCCTCCTTGTCACACTTGGTCACATTTGGCAAACCCCTCCCCCCTAGTGTGACGTCACATTTTTTCTACGAAATCGCCAAATCGAATTAAGTAAGTACCTAAGTATTATTAATATTTTATCACAATATTTTTGACGATATAAATATTAGTAATTTTATAACCCAAAACTGCTTAGGAAAGAAAATTAAACGAATAAAAACGATTATCGTTTTAAAAACTTGTTATTTAAATGTACAGCGAATAAAATAATTTAAATAAATTTTCGGTTACTGATGAAGTTAAAGTGACGTCACAAAGTTTGTGTCTCCCCCCTCCTCCATGTCACAATATGTCACATTTTCTTGACCCCCTCCCTCCCCCTAAATGTGTGATGTAATTAATGGATGACCCCAATTCTCGAAACAGAGTGATTGGTTAAAACCAAATAGAGTAAATTAGTCGCTAAAACGAGATACAGAAAAGTCGCAGAAAAAGTTGTTTTTATTATATTTTATGTATTGTAACTTTTATGTTTGACTAAGGTCATGATGAAAGTCGTACAATGCCCGACATTCAATTTTAAAATTATATAAAA
This sequence comes from Cydia amplana, assembly GCF_948474715.1. Classification (NCBI taxonomy): domain Eukaryota; kingdom Metazoa; phylum Arthropoda; class Insecta; order Lepidoptera; family Tortricidae; genus Cydia; species Cydia amplana. The sequence continues at coordinate 11,428,410 of NC_086086.1, forward strand.
AATTACATACTCTTTTTTACTGCACAATCTAATTAATCTCTAAGAGGACTTTTTCATAAATTTTAGTGACAAGAGTGACTTTAGCATTTGCATGTCTGCATATAAATAATAACAATGTCCGTCCTCTCCTTCGGTCGCCCAGATTATTTAGGGGCCATTTTATTTAAAGTTGTCCCATACACTTTTTTTCAAAATTGGGATTTATTATGTTATTTCTACTCAGAATCATGAGCTCTTTTGATCCTAATATGTAGAAGAAAAAAAGTGTCCGATATTTTCCATTCATTTTTCGATCTTTCCATTCCGTGACCGCCATACAAAGTCTATGAAAAATGGTAACGGAATGGGAAAAACACCTTGGAACACTTTTTTTCTCCTATTAGGATAGAAAGACCTCGTGATTCTGAGTAGAAATAACATAGAAATTCACAGTTTAAAAAAAAAAGTGCATGTAGGGGACAACTTTAAATGAAATGGCCCTTAGGAATTCTGCATTAGTTTTCATCCTGCCCAGCTTCCTGCCAGATAGCGTGTAAGAGCGCATTAAGCCCGATCGGAACTGGATGTGATTTAATAACATAACATAACCCTTCCGCTGCACCGAGAGAAAGATTATGTTTATCTTTTTTTATGACGGCAAAGTAGAATATTTATTTTACCACGTTGGTGGTAAACAAGCATTTACGGCTGCCTGCTGCTACAGATACCGATTGAAGTTTGAACGTTTGAAACTCCCGGGATGACACATGTATGATGCCAACCCTTTAAAAATCTGTATCATTCGAATTCGCTAATAATCACACTCCCGTATACATAAAACTTATCAAACCTTTGTTAAATTGTGTCCCTTTCTAAAAACAACAATGTAAAATGATGAATAAGGACAAACGATTATCAAAGAGGCATGCTAGACTAAACAGGCGTTTATGTAGGTATACGATTGAGACCGTAAAAATCACGATACGATTCAATCAGAAAAGTTTGCGACAGAATTACTTCAGTTTCAATGTTGTTTCTCAATCATATGATCCGCCACAAATATCTCTTTACAAAGTCGTGGCGCGATTGATTAAATGACAAATAGTTGAAGTTGCTTTGATAGCGATTATGTAACATAAAAGCAGGAACCGAAGATGTCGATTTTCGACATGTTTTAGTAGGGGCCTAGACATCGACTGGTCACAACACGAGCATCGGCGAATACACGGAGTGTTTAAACCACCAGTACCACCATCATAATATGGGCCTTGAACTTGAACATACGAACTTTTGGGTCACAGGTCTTCTGCTTGTTGAACAGAGTTGGTTTAAAGGTCGCAAGTAAGAGTCTTGCCCGAAGCGGTGAATTTACTTTACAATTTTAGGTATAGCTCGCAGAAGAAAAAACCGGCCAAGTGCGAGTCGGACTCGCGCACGGAGGATTCCGCATCATCAACAAAAAATAGAGCAAAAAAATCGTGTTTGTTGTATGGGAGCCCCCCTTAAATATTTATTTTATTTGTAGTATTTGTTGTTATAGCGGCAAGCGGCAACAGAGATACATCATTTGTGAAAATTTTAACTGTCTAGCTATCGCGGTTCATGAGATACAGGCTGGTGACAGACGGATGGACGGAGAGCGAAGTCTTAGTAATAGGGTTCCGTTTTTTACCCTTTGGGTACGGAACCCTAAAAAATACTGCTTGTTAAAAATTGGTTTATGTTACTAACTCTCATTAAAACTAATCGAATGTTTCTTCAAATAATTCGCGTGACATAAACACGTGGTCGAGTGACACCCGACCCGGAGGCATTGCGCCGGAAACGCAGTATTATGTCATTTGACGGGAAATTTCATAACCCACTGAACTAAATCATATTTTAATTGCATATTATGTATTTTGTTTATGATGGTTACTGCAATTTAAATCGGTACTATAAATAGGTAGGTAATATTGTATAATGTTTCCTGACCAGATTAATAGATGAACATTAAAATTAAATAGGTTTTAATATTCAATAATGTGGTTACAGCGGCTTTCCGAGTTTCCACTCAGCGATGCGACAGCAAAACGGGGATATTTATTTAAACTTTATTACACGTCACACAATTGTATAAATGGCGAACTTAATCTCTACCAGTCAACCATTCAATCAAAATATAGAACCTTAATATTTATGTAATCTTGTTATTTTGGCTACAGATAGAGGTGGTGTAATTATATTCAGTTGTCTTATATGCCTCAGTGCATTTATAGAGATGTCTAAAAATAGACCACGCTTATAATAAAAGTATATTAATAAGGCACCTGTAAACCTTGTGAACGCCTAGTCTAATCACTTAATAAGGATGTTTAATCTGATCGAACAAGCGGGGGTTTGGCAGTAGGCGCCAATCAAGGTTCGGACATAAGTCGTTAAGTCTGCAAGCTGGTATACACACAAGTAGAGTAATAAATGTGACACAAATAAATAATTTAGGTACTATTTTTTTATGATATAGGAGCATACGAATCACCTGCTTTCTAGTCTTCAAATTAATCTTAAAAGACCATTTATTTTGAGCCCTGGTTGATTTTATTCAAGCAATGTTTGAAATGTTTCCTATTGGATGTCACCATAATTATTAAGTCTGATAGCTGTCGTAGATTTTTCTCGGGGCAAGAGAAACCGCTGAGGAAAGTCCTACGTAAGTATTTTTAAGTTCATTTTATTTATTCATTAGTTTCCCTAATTGTTTTTTTTCCCTACATACAAGTGTTCCTCTTGACCCAGGGTTTCATTTACCCCAATTTTTCACAAAAAACCTTTCGAGCCTAATATTTGTCAAATTTTCCGACTTCTCTGAGTGTGTGTGTTTGTGTGTGAATATATATACATGTGTATATATGTAATACCATTAATACCGGAATCAAAGTGTAATAACATGTGTATAATGTGTTTCAAGTTCAATTTCCTAGGCTATTAACACGATCGAGATCATGACGATGGGAAGCCAGGTGTCTCTCGGGAAGCGCGGCCGGAAGATCAGCCTCTTATTCTAATCCTCAACCTCATTGCCTCAGATAACCAGAAAAGTGTGACCTCTACATACGTAACAAGAAGGAGTAGGTAACGACCATCTTATACTGGCTTGACTGAACTTAGCTTGACCGATGTTGGACATCCCTGCAAGCAGACTCCGGCGACCATATCCTGCGTTTAATATACACATTATGATATGACCGACAACTTACAACAGTCATCGCAATTTGAACCTTGTGACTATGCTAGTAAATTCGCTTTTTGAACGAACTATTTGGCATCAACTTGGTCAAGTCGAATAGTTTTAGAGTAACATCTACTTACCGTACTACGCATCTTAAATGTCTTGGACATTTGTTTAAATACGTACCTTTCTTAATTAGGTAGGTACCTACGAGTACGTAAATGAACTCATGGGCCTTTATTGGCGTCTATTATTTACGGACGATTTCCACTTTGTGGATACATCGTTTTTGATAAATATGGAGGCAAGATCAGCACGATTCACTACACTTCTTGAAGTGACCCATCACATGTACTTACCTAATTCTCAGTAGTGGTACCTATCCTCTTGTATTAAAAAGTTACGAGAAAGTAAACCGAAAATGTGTTATACATATCTTCAACATTCTATGTTTACACTTTTTTTATAGAAGGCAAACGAGAAGATGAATCGCCTGATGATAAGCAATTACCGTCACCCATGGATACCTGCAAAACCAAAGGGGTTGCAAGTGTGTAGCCGTCCCTTAAGATGGGAGTACGCTCTTTTCTTGAATGTTTGAAATTCGTATCGATACTTAACTGATGACTAAGCATACTAAAAGTAGGTGACAATCACAATGAAACTGACATATAGTTGTGCGATATTTGCATGTGATATAGCATAACTGGATAACTGGAGCGCAGTGGGCAGACGTTACCTTGCGGAGGCTGACGAGTTGGGAAACTAAATTGTCTTTTCAATTAGTAAACGCGACAGCATGTAGGTTTTGTGACAAACAAGCCAGTAAATGTGTACTCAAAAGGCGAAAAAGTTCAATAACTTTGTTTCACATAATAATTTACAAGGTATAAGTGGTTAATGCGCATAGTGCTTAAAGCAGTTAATATAAAGAAGTAACTACTTACTCGTAATAGGGCTATATTTTGAGATTTTCGAGACTTGAACATCATCGGATTTGAACCCAAGCACGGAGACAAATCTGGACAAGTCTAGGAGGTCGTTAAATAATTATTGAAACCGTTAAATTTGGTAGACCTATCAGCCCTAAGACCTTGTGGGTCTTGCATAACCCAGAGACGAGCAAAACCGCAACTTACACTTTACGCACTTGCATTGATGTTAATTTCGCAATCATTTGCATAAATTACGCACATTCGAATTGAGCTTTAACGCATTGTAATACAAAGGCACTTAAGATATTTATACAATTTCTTAATAAAATGTATGAATCTAAATGCAACGTAGAATAAGCAACATTTTAATAGCCGCATAAGGAGGCGCAGGTTGTAAGTCAGGGGCCGTATTCTTGAATGTTTTGAGTTATCTGAAATATATTGAGAACGTTCTGACTGCTCTCTTTAGTTATTAAGAGCTTAGTTATATACTGGACGCGGCGGGATGCATCGATGAACTGACCCTCAAAGAGAACTGGTACACTTTTAATCCTTCACAATCCATGCATTAAATTTAAGAAATTCGCCGTTCTTTCTAAAACACAATCTGTGTCCATAAAATTGTATTGTCGGACCTGAAAATTATTCGTCCATATGTCGCAGGCATTTTGTAATCCGCCGTTTACAAACGCCGTCGTCATTTTACAAACGTTTCGCCATTTGCAAATTGCCTTCGGCTATATGTCTATACAACCTATCTGACCTATAAATATCAAGTCCTATAAACCTTAAACTTGTATTTATTTCTTATACTAGTATACCTATTTCTTTCGTATGCAACAGGGTAACTACTAACTAAAAAACACAACCGTGTTGACTTGCTGAATACGGCTACCAAAGTGGGCCTGCGTGGGTCGGAACCCACTACCCCGGTATGTAGGTTGTGTTTACCAGTTACATAACGTCTTACGGCACGCGGGTCCAATCTTTTCATACCCACTCGTTGCATATAGGAATTGATGGTGGGAGTGAGGAAAAAATTGTTTGATTTGATGTGGAGATTCATGCAAGTAAATATGAATTTCACTAATTTGACTATTCGCCTACAGTTCCCAAGATACAGGCTCGGCCTATTTTGGGGACCACTGTCAATTTTTTTTGATGAAATATATATTTAAACCTTTTTCATTTTCGTTTATGGATTGAGAATTAGGTGGAGACAGTTGCTGGCAATGATCCTGTGGGATGGTCCAAGGGTGAGTGGGAGTAGACCATTTAATAAACACAGTTTTTTCCTACATTTTAGAATACACCATAAAGACTACTACCAGAAATCTATTTTTACTGGCAAACATGATTGAAAATGTATAGTTTTTAGAATTATCCGCATTATTTCCTTCATTATTTAAAATTAGGCTTTTAGATGAGACTTTATCAATATGAAATTTAGAAATGTGATACTGATTATTGTATTGTAAATTAAGTTATGCTCAAATAAATATAGTCAATGCATCGTCATTCAAAAAATAATGAGCCTAAAATCACGGATTCGAGCAATTTCAATAACATACATACCTATACAATTTGTAATTGACTTTAATTTTGTAATTTAGGTATCTCTTGCTTATTGAAGACTATTCATTGAAACAGTTGTCAATTTCAGATAAATGCAAAGAGAAATCATGCGTATATATATCGACAATGTACATAACTGAATACGAAACAAATAAAAAGAAAAACATCAATTAGTGAGTTTATTAAGCCTATTCATGGGTAAAAGTAGCCTTCGGCAGGTTTTCCAATCGTCGGCTCGTGCAAAGGCCGAGCGCCAGAAATAGACCGAACGCGTGCAAATACGGGACCGACTCCCCTGGCTACGAACTTTGGCGTCTTACGGGGCCCACTGATTAACAGTCAGACAGATATCGGCCTGTCAGTTAGAGTAAAAAGTTGACAGTTTCGAACAACTGACAGGCCGATATCGTCCGGCGGACTGGTAATCAGTGGGCCCCTTTAGAGGAAAATGGTTCATCAAGGTGGGAGCAAAAATATTGTACTTTAACCAACCTAATACGACTTACGCCATTCAAAACACGTTTCCCGTAAACAATACATACTATCTAATAACTTTAACAATAACAATTGTCGATAAATTGTGCTTGCTTAAGCGTTAGATCGTTTTCACGTTATCCGATTCGATATCGCATGTTAAGAAAAAAAAAAACAACTCCTAAAGAGTGCCCTGTGGTATCAAGTCATTGTTTTGGTTTAAGGTTATCGTTCGAACAATAAACATTTATACAATGAGTTCAATAACACTGATTTAAACTTTCACGATTTTTACACATTATTAAATTATACAACGGGACTTAATCGCGTATCTTAGACGACGCGCGGTTAGACGATGCTGATGTCAACTTAAGCCAGTCTTCTCCGAGACCACGGGGACAACGCCGTCCTCGAAACGTCGGAGGTAAATCTTAAAACTTAGATACGCGATTAAGTCCCGTTGTATAATTTAATAATGAGTTCAATGACTAATACCTAATCATAAAAAGGCGCTTATTTTTTACTTCTTCTTAGTAATATCAGGCCTTCTAATATACAGGGTGGAAAGATAAGTCGGGCCCTGGAGGGAAACTACCTTAAATCCTTAAGCTGGCTCATTTTACTTAAAGGAGACATTCCTTTATTTTTAAAAAGAAACAAAACTGCATTCAATTTTTTTTTCTTTTTTTCTTCAATTTGACTTGTCTAAAAAAATCTTGAGTACTAAATATTAGACTTTATTGATATTTTGTACGACAGACGAGTGTAAGACCTAATGTTTCTTGGAGAAATGTTATCATTAACATTAACTGTATTGACTAGTAGAATAAAATTGCGAGTTTTTCTTTTTTGGAATTTTTAGTCGGTTCGAGTCCCGGCCGAGGCAAGCGAGTTTTAGAAAATCTTTGAATGCAGTTTTGTTTCTTTTTAAAAATAAAGGAATATCTCTTTTAAGTAAAATGAGCCAGCTTAAGGATTTAAGGTAGTTTCCCTCCAGAGCCCGACTTATCTTTCCACCCTGTAGAACTAAGAACTAATAAGGTATTTGCTGCGTTTAAAAAGTTTCTCGAGTGAATGTTTTCGTAGTTACCCGATAATTTCAGGTCGGCATACGTCATTCCAGAGGCCAAGAATATCGAGACGAGACAACTTTGACATTAACTTACACGTGTGCCATCTAATCAGAATGTAGGTAACGGTAAATGTATCTGGGCTATTTGTAACCATTCCTGCATGGAACCGTGTTAATCATAATATTTCAGGCTGAATGTTCACAGCCTTTGAAATACTTAAAATAAAATGAATTGGTTTCAAATAAAGTCATTTTTCGGAGATCGGAGATGCTGAAAAGATTTTTTACTGATCGAATAATAAATAACTGATAAAATTAATTGGTATCTCAATCAGAAGTGGTGGGCACCTATTGTAATTAATTAAATTAAAGTAACCCTTGGCAAGTAAACCTTGCAGAATATGGATCATAAAGACTGTATCGTTAAGTATGGGGACAACTTTACTTAGCCGTTTTTTTAGGTATTATATTTTTATTTCAAAATGACACATATGTTTAATTAGTGCTTTAATAAGGTACACATTTCGTCCTGGGAGCTCGACGTAAAGCATATGGTTTGGACGAAATGTACCAATCCTCTCGAGTAACAAATAACGACTGTTGACAAATACTACAAGAAAATTTGCGGTTTGCGAACAAGACAATATCACACAAAAAAAATCGTACTATGTAAACAGCAATTACACGTGATTCGTATAGCGAAACATCTGGACATAGTCTAACCATTTCTTTTCGTTAAAAAAAAAGTTTTGGATCTGTGCATGGTGGCCTTTTAGAGAATATGGCATGTTACTTACGACAACTCTGACTTTGACATCTAATATAACTATCATTGGAGCGTTTCTATCGATCCGCTCCAGCGATGGATCAACGCCATGAATTCCGTTAGGCTTTGGTTTTTAGCTTATACTTCTAGCTGTCTCCGTCATTTCGCTTTCATCAGAAATTGAAGGGATTCCAAAACGTGCGGTGAAAAATCGTTTTTATGTGAAAATAAAAATTCACCACATTTATTCCGCAGCTGCTCAATTGAGCAATCATGAAGACTTAGATAACATGTTTGGCAGCCTATTAACCTTTTATTACTTTAAATCGTACCAAAGAGTCGGTGAAATAGTCTTAAATTCAGCTCGATAGGCTTGTCCGGACTATATTTGCTATACGGTATTAAAAGCATCATAAAGTCCCTAAAATAAAAATAATGTCAAACCTTCTTAAATCAGATATAGTTTAAAAATACCCTCAAATCATACTCTAAGAACATAGTAATACTTACAAAATAATACACATGCCAACAGTTAGACCAGGTTTTATCTGTCCCTATACTTTACGATACGGTCTTTACATTTTGCTCTTTACATTTGTGCTACTTTCATATTATTGATGAAATAGCTTCTCGACTATAATGGATATAATGATCGCCTATTCTAGGTTACGTAAACCCATTATTTAATTGATACTCTTCAAAGTGTTATGAACTTAGATATAAAGCAGCATTAGGTGTTCCAGTAACATTCGTTCAAAGTTCCAAATAAACCATCGCGTGCAACAAAAGCTGTTGATTTTAGCAAAGTTTTAAACTTAAACACGGGGTCGTTTCTGCAAACGAGTCAACTTTTACTCATTAATAGAGAAGGGATGATGGTATTCTAATTTTAAAATGACAATACCTACCTCTCGCGGCAACTGATGGGCCTTATGACAGTTAATTTTTTAAAGGAGTAGCTGTCACATAAAATGATTGTAAATGCAAAATCATCACTTGAAATCAATGCCAACATGAGAAAACGACATAAAATTAATTTAATTACTTTACCTTGTGTAGTAAATAGCACTATTCTTATCAGTTTTTGAAGAATAAAATGTAGTCTCTCTTTACTGCGACCTGGTGTGGTGAAAAAAAAAAAAAATTAACCTACCCTGTGCATCTTCGCCTATTCGGTCCGTCTCTAGTCATTAACCTGTGAACTATATTCGTGATGTTACTTTATCAAGATGGTGATGTCAGTGGAGTGCTTTAAGAGCTTTCGAAGCACGGAGTCGTAACTTACATTTTATAACCTTGCTAAATAATTGCACCCTTACCCACTACTGAAACGTCGTACCTAATAGGAATGTTTCGAGCAAATACACCGTTTTCTGTGAATACTTTAGAATAAAAGTGCTATTGGTAAGCTTCATAAAACATATTAATGGTTTGATTTATTTGATATCAGTCGTAAACCTGGGATAGTTAAATGCTGTGGGGTATAAAAAAAAAGGTGCATTCAAGTAATACGTTTTGTTTACAACTAGGTATTATGTATATCTACAGTGAGTGAGTAGTAGGTACCTAATGAATTTCTGCAAAATGGTACAGGTTATATACGATTTTATGTATAGCACGGACAGTTAATGAACAAACTGTTATTGTACCCAGTAAAATAAGATTCTGAATTAATGTAAAAGTTGCCTTTAAAGTCGTATAGTATAATAAAGATCACATCAATTTTCTCATTGTATGGATACCTCATCAATAATTATTTTCCTGTAACGTTAAACCACCTAAGAACAGTCCAGTACCTACCACAATATGGTCCACAAGTTCAACACGTAATAAATAACAGTGTACCTACTTTTTGGATTTATCTGTCTTTTCTTCCATTTTTAGGGTTCCGTAGCCAAATGGCAAAAAACGGAACCCTTATAGATTCGTCATGTCTGTCTGTCTGTCTGTCTGTCCGTCTGTCCGTCTGTCTGCCCGTCCGTATGTCACAGCCACTTTTCTCCGAAACTATAAGAACTATACTATTGAAACTTGGTAAGTAGATGTATTCTGTGAACCGCATTAAGATTTTCACACAAAAATAGAAAAAAAAACAATAAATTTTTGGGGTTCCCCATACTTCGAACTGAAACTCAAAAATTTTTTTTTCATCAAACCCATACGTGTGGGGTATCTATGGATAGGTCTTCAAAAATGATATTGAGGTTCCTAATATCATTTTTTTCTAAACTGAATAGTTTGCGCGAGAGACACTTCCAAAGTGGTAAAATGTGTGTCCCCCCCCCCTGTAACTTCTAAAATAAGAGAATGATAAAACTAAAAAAAATATATGATGTACATTACCATGTAAACTTCCACCGAAAATTGGTTTGAACGAGATCTAGTAAGTAGTTTTTTTTTATACGTCATAAATCGCCTAAATACGGAACCCTTCATGGGCGAGTCCGACTCGCACTTGGCCGCTTTTTTATGAATATCTTCGCATAGAAATACGACGTTAGAATAATAGTCAAGACATTCGAATTAATTTTTGGCCATAGTTGAGAGCTTTTGCACATAGTTTGGTGATTTTACGTTATAGACTTTGTTCTAAAATTGTATTCTCCTAAATACCTAGCTACATAATGGTAATGATTAATGATGTAGTATGTGGCAACCCTAACCATTCCTGCTCCCCAGGGTCCCGCCAAACGGCAACATTGTCCATTAAGCACATCACCAAAATGCCGTAAAAAATCCCAACCGGAACTCTCACTTCCCAAGAACCGTACTTACAAGGAAATACCTTTTTTACAAGACATTTCGAGTGCGCGTGCCAACACTAACGTAAGCTTCAATGACACGTATAGCTGTCCCTGTCACACTAGTCGGGTCGTTCACAAACTACGCGAGACATTTAGGAGGACAGCGGTGTTTAGGATGCTCTAATTTAAGGGCACCTAAGTATGGCGCGTCCAGCAGGAGGGTTAAGATCTGGCGTGACATCACATAAAATCTAAATAATCTAATAATTATGAAAAATGTAAATGACTGTATATTATTACATTATATGTATGTATAATGCTTATTTGTGTAGTTTGAATAGGTATAACATATACAAAATGAGAATGCCTTAAGGCATTAAGTCCGCCTTTTTACTTGTTTTTGTGCAATAAAGTGACAACCTGAACGGAGATAGTCGAATTAATTTTGGACCAAAGATGAGTGACTTACGGTATTACGTATTTTAAGAACGGCCTCTCTACAGGTACTCAATATACCTGTCCTTATCAGACTCGAAGGGCACAAAAAGTGCTGACCACTCGAGTTTTGAGTGCAGCCTCCATTGTCTAGCCAACAATGCGGCACTTATGCTGTGTGCTTATCTCAGAAACGGACCTATGTATACTTGATTCGGCACTTCCTTGAGCAAGGCTTTGTTATGGGTTTTTTGGTGATAATTATTTTACAGCACTGTTAATATATTATTGGGTGCAAACTATTTGGTTTTCAAATGCAGATGGTGCAATACAGTCGACTTAAGTTTCTCAGGTATGTATTAGATTGGGATAAGCATACTGCATAGTTTTAAAGATAGTAGTCATCAACGCAGACATGTATTTTTTATATAAGAAACCGAAGTTTGATAGGAATACCAAAAGTTTGTAATTTTATGATATAAAAAAGCCAGTAGACTACGTTTAAAACACCGGTAATGATTTTATTACTGTGACAGACGGACAAGACGGAACTATATATGGGTTCCGTTTTTGGCATTTTGTCTGTAGTGTGGAATTATTAAAGTAGGTATCAGTTCCTGTTTTATGGCACAACCCTCCATTAAGCGTGGCCCAACACGCACTTGGTCGGTTTTTAGATTACCTCCACCGAGCTTTTTTTAATCCGACTATGCATTGTAATTAATGCTTTAACGACTTATTCAGCGTCTTGTCTTGAAAAGTATGATCTAATTTTAGACTCTTATTCAGCACATCGACATGATATTGATATTTAATATCTAGTATGACATTTAGGGGTTCAAAGTTTCTTTCCCCTTTTGATGACTTTGCCGCACGTTAGTAAGTTGCCTAAGTATGACGTCAATGGTTATTTTTGGCACATTACTCAGGGTTGTATATTATACATACAATGTAGATTTGTGTTATTTGAAGACAATTAGGGGACGTAATTTCAACGGTCATTAGGGGCATGGTTTAGTCGGTACCGGCAGTCCTGGGTTCTCATCCCATTTAGAAAACTACGATAGTCCGGAAAATATGACCGTCGCGTGGGTTATTATAAGGTAAACCTTTTAGCTTAAAAATACTCTGAATATTCTTCTGTTTAATTTTTTTAATCGTCAAATCCGCTATATCGCTATATATATCGCTATTTTATACTGACAAGATCTCCGGGGTAACGATTATGTTTTTTTTATCGAGCAAGCTTTTAACCTTTTAAGATTTTGTTTGGAGTTTGCCCTTGCAAATAAAGTCTAGTTCTAAAACGTTCATCTTTACGTAGAACACAAAAACTATAATTTTGCTTTATCCCCCTCTTAAGGGCATTTATGTGATGAGCATGAATGGATATTTGTTCAGTAATGAATATTTTCTTTGTACGTAAGTTCTTTTATTAACCTTTCTGTTTTTGGCGGTAGGCCCTCAAAGCCATATTCGAACTTTAAGATACGTCAAATATTAGTAGTAGTAGTAGTAATCACTTTATTGTACACAACACAGGTTTACATAATATTTACAGAAATAAAGGTACAACGGCGAACTTATCCCTGTAAGGGATCTCTTCCAGCTAACCTTCGAGTAGATGAGGGGAGAATTCAAATTAGATAGACAAACTTACGGAATGTACAGTAACACTTTAAAAGTAAACTAACCTAAATGTCCAAAAGTAAATAAAATACATAAATATTATTATAAAATAAAATACATGCTACATACATAAATACTAAACATATATTACATATAATATATTTATATATATATATATATATATATATATATATATATATATATATATATATATATATATGTATATATATGTATATATATACAAGTGTCAACAAAAAAAAAATAGACATCAGTACTTAACCAAATCACGCTTGGTTGGAAAGCATAAGTTTCTTCAAATTAGCCTTGAATGACGCTACAGACTCGGACTGTTTGAGCGACAGGGGCAACTCGTTCCACAACTTCACAGCGCGTACCGTGAACGAATTCGCATACGAACGTGTCTTATTCGGGGGAATAGCAAGCGTAAGATTAGCACTTGAACGTAAGCGGTGTTCACTGCCTTCAGCCAGATAATTAAATATATCTATTAGACATCACCAAGATATGTCAGTGTCAAACAAGTGTCAAAAGTGACGTTTCTTCAAGCAAAAACGTGACTTTTGATAGATATCTAATATTTGATGTATCTTAAAGTTCGGATATGGCTTTCAGTAATCGGCAGCCCTGACTGCCGTTGTGTAACACGCGTTCACATGTTTACCAAAATCACACGAGCGCTCTTGAATGACCACTTCTGACCTAATTCTTGTCATTTGGCAGCTGCGTAGGTGTACTTACTGGTGTACTTACGTACATAACATGAAAACATAGACAGTTAAACAAGTAATTAGTAGACAGGTACTCGTAAGTATCCATTCAAACACGCATCCGGTGACGCGATTCTCGTAAATAATGAATGAGACTTGACTTTGAGTAGAGATTGACAATCTTTAATATTGGCTATTAGTCTCTGATAATACCGAAAACCTATACTTGTACCTTCATTGGGTGTTGTCTGACATTGCGTGTCCAAACCTATTAGGTGTATTAACGACTAAAATAAAAAAGATATCAAATATCGCATTTATATTTCACTGGGCCCTATTTCACGTTATGTGAATGCAGTAGAATGCTCGTGAAATCGCTAATTTTGTCACAAATCTTGTAAAGTTGACGTTTGGAATAGTTCGGATGTCAACTGCAGCTGTATTACTGTTGCGGCGTCGTTGTTGCCGTCACTGCATCTGTCAACGAGTGACGTTCGAGTGACGTTCGTGATAAAACGAATGACGATCGCCGCCGCAATTATGACGTTAATTCTGTCACTCATTTTATCAAGGAAATTGACAAATACGGCGGCGGCAACAACGACGCCTCAATAGTAATGCAGCTGCAGTTGACATCCGAACGTCACCTTTAGAATAAAATCAATTACCTATGTACATACTTAGTACCTATGTGTGTACTGGCTATGTACCTATCTTACATTTAATTGTTATAGGTATCATGTTGATGTTAATCACTGAAATGTTAATGTTTCTCAAAATGTAATGTTTTTCTATTTTGGTTAGTCATGTAAAAAAAAGTAGATATGGTCTATATGTCACATGAAATTCACAATATACATGCACGATTGCTGGCACGGGAAGTATACCTAATTAAATATATTAAAAAATGTGTACAAATTTACTAACTCCTTGTAAGGTCTAATAAATATAAACCGACTTGGCTTGGACCTACCACCAATATATTTAATATGTCAGTGACGTACGAAAACATATGCCACGTTGACATCATTTACGTCCATATCTCCTAAAGAGGCTTTACTGTATTCAAAACGCAACGTCCTCCGCCGAGCAAAACATTTATCACTCGAGAAAAAAAAAACAAAACACGTGCCACGGCCTTTAGAACTTATATGTATTGAATCAACCAACATAAACATACACTCAAAATATGTATACAGTTTTCGCCTTATTACAACGGGTTAAGGTGCAAAAGTATAAATATGTTTTTGACGTCGACCCTACATTTCTCAATGGCCTTATAGCTTGGTGTAATCCCGTTTGGTCGCGAGCTAGCGACTCGCGTCTGAAAACCGGTATAGCTAGATCCGTAACAACTATGCATAAACGCAAAGCGCTCTTATAGTGGTTCTGTAAAGCCTTACTGTTAAAATACCTCGGTAAGAAGTCAGAATCACACCCTTGCGCGTAAAAAACATATGTATAGCTACGAGCTGCAGGTAGGCATGTATAGTACGATAGCGACTGTCCGTTCATTCATAAGAAGCGGTTCATTCATGCGGGCGCGAGGACAGTGAATGGGAGCGAGCGAGACGCCAGATAAAGCTGCGTTATATTGTATAGACAATGGAATTTCTTGAAATAGTGTTCTACGAAATACTTGAATGGCATTGTTTTGTCGAGTGCCCATTGAAGTTGTAGTGGTGATCAACGGTTTTAGGGTGAATCCACTAATACGCAATCCTTTTTTTAATTTAGTATCATAATACGTAATTTTAATAAGTTAAAAAAATTAATATGTAAGTTTGAATATGCAATTAGGTTTTTTTTTTATATTAAGACAACGACAAACGGTTAAACCGCATATGAGTAGGTGTGTGTGTGTGTACCTACCTACTTTGCAATTATTCCATTGCTGTAAAATGTACCTACATAAAGACATCGTAAATTTTTGTTACTAGCGAGTTGAAACATGTTTAAGAGGTTCGACGCGGTCGGTAAGTTTTGATAATTGAAGTAGTCTCTACATTTGTAATGGCCAATAAATACGAAATTGTTCTTATATTATAAGAACACAACAATTTATCTTTTACACAGGTATATTGTCTATGTAATACTCGTAGATACCTACAGGTACACATACGCAACGCGACAATATATCTACAAAAAAACTTAATTCAAGCTTAAGTTCAAGTTGGCGATGATAGTGGACACAGCTTTATATCAGAGCAACAAGATTGTGTAGAAAAACATCATCGGTAGGAAGTCAGGCCTGCGCGGCCGCAAACGGTCTTGATCCTCGTAAGACGTAATTAATTTCTCACACAAACTGATGTTTTCCGAGCTTTTGAAAAAAAAAAAACATTTCTCTCTCCTACTTTGATAAAATATATTTAACTCTGAACTACTTTGATAAAATTTTGAATAATTGAACAACAATATTTTTACGACTTAGAAAATTGCTTTTCAAAAACATCACGTTATAATAGTTAGGACTTTTCATTATTCGTGTCACGTACCTTTTCACAAGTTGAAGAATGTCATGTGGCAGTAGAAAACATTTATGACATACTTATAGTACTTACTAACTTTAAATTACGCCAATGTCTCAAGGTTCTTGCCATTTTGCTTACCTGGAATAAAAAAAAGCTTTTAAAGTTACTACACATTTACAAATCGTTATTATGATAGACCAATTTAATAAGCTATCAATCAATATAATTTAATTTTGATTTACAAGAACTATACTTTCTCCGTTATAATTTTTTCTACATCACATTGGTAGGTACTATTTTCTTAACCCCATGTAGAATAGTTCATTGGCACGTTAAACAAACGCAAAAAAGACTTTAATAGTGTAAGTTATTATACGAGTATTATATGTAACTTGGTGCTTTGTATGTATCATTCAACATCATATCCGTATTATAAAACGTGGAAATGATAAAAAAACTATAACAGAAATCAGTAGGAAAAGTGAGCTAAGGCTTTCAAGCTACTTAAAGTATCAAGAGCAACGGATCGCAGTCGGAGGTGGTTATACCGGGCGCGTAGGCCAACTCATACCTGCCTCGGCGCGGCCGACGCCAGTCTTCGCCCGTCCGACCTCCGAGCGACATCCACAGTGTACTCAGTGTAGACATGCAAGTGCTCAGCGTTACCCTGGCCTGGCTGTGCTGCGTGCAGGGCGTCATCAGAACGCCCTTGGAGGCCTTCAGGCCCTCGGCAGAGATACACCTGAGGAGGCCGGACAAACTACCATTTTTGCCGCACAAACGACCCGTGCCTCCCTTTAAGAGTGGACTCAAGATTTTATACCAGACTGGGGTAAGTCTTTTTACACTGACGGAATTGGAAACTGTAATTTGATCTTTAAGTACGTGTTGTTGAGATTGCCACGTTTTGGTACAGCTCTAATGACTTTTTATGACTTAAAGTATCGTTTACTTTCATTGCTTTAACTGGAACTACAAAATATTTTTTGTTTAAAATGCTGTCATTTTGCTTTTTATAATTCTAAACGTCACTGTAATCGACGCGTAAATTAATTAAAGCGTCTAATTTATTTTATACTAATTATACGATACCTAAATTCGTATTTGTATCCGAAAGCTCCTGGACGGTCGCGGGACTCCTGAGTTCTTGTCAGAACTGTAATCTGACGATGGAACCTAAGAGCTTTGAAAAATTTATAGGCATATAAATTTATAGGTATATGTAAGTACTCATATATTTTGTCCAATGCAGTAGGCAGGAGACATTTTTGAAGTAATCTTACTTCCATCGCAAATCCTTACATCAAAGATGCAAGTCGTTAGTCGTATAGTACGTTTTATATAGTAAACTAATAATTATTTATTTTTAAGAACCTTTATATTGTTTAGTAAACTATGTAGTACATATGTACGGTATTGTACGAGTGTACATGTGTAAGTTCCGTTGAAGTAAACCGACACGTTTATTCCTGTAAGAATTAGCCGGGTATTCATCGATAACTATAGTTTGTACGTATGTACATACCCGTATCTAGTTTAATGTGTTTATACATTTCATACAGATGCTAATAGCCCAAACGGTTGACAGATTTTGATATGCGAGGTGTATTTGGAGTTGCCTCAATTATGATAAGTACCTAGTGATTTTTTTCCGTTGGCTTTTAATTTACATATTCGTAATTTCTCATATTTTATTAATCATATACCTAGTTCGATTTGATTTAATGAGGCAAAGCTAGGGGTTCTCAACATTTCTAATATTCTTACACCTGTGTAGTAATACTATTAGAGATGCTAATTTTACTCGTACTTTAAAATGATTTCAAGCTATAAATAATACACGTAGATACAATTGAAATTTAGATGGGTTTGTACCCTTAGGAGTTCGAAACCAAAGGCCTAAGCTAAGCGAATAAATCCCCTGTTCCTGAGAGAGAAATATACTACCATCTTTTTATAAAAACGATTTACATCTCTGGTTATGACTGAATCAACCAACCCTTTGATGCGGTCATTTTTCAGATGAGAATAAAGGCCTGTGCACACCGGCTGCGTATACGTAGACGTGCACGTGCGCGTGCGCTAAAATGTTGGAGACGCGCACGCACACGTCACGCAAGCGGTGTGTCGTCTCTCATAAGGAACTGTATATTACAACGCGCACGTGCACGTCTACGCACACGCACCGGGGTGCACAGATTACCTAAATGACGCACGCTAAGTATTGACGTAATGTAATATTAACTACGTACAACTATTCCAATACGGCCGAAGGAATCCTCCCACCAATTAAATCAATTAAAACTGACAAGTATAAAACGAGCGGTTAAATTTCACAAACACGCCACACTGGCCCACGTGACTAATCATACTGAGAATCCTTAATAGCTGTGATATGATAAAATATACGGAAATCTGGTAGTTAATACATATAAAAACCGTTTTACCGTCCTGTTAAAATACGTGGTTTAAATTGACTGATCATGACGTAAAACGACTTTAGAGACGGACCAATCTAACTGTGCATGGCATTTAAACTCAATCTAACTCTGCAGGGCCACGTATAGGGGCATACCGTAATTTCGTACGTATCGTCCATACGTTCTCCTCGGGAAACTATCTTAGAGTACATCTTCATACCAAACTAACCAAGGTTAATTAATAAAATTGCAGATTGACAGACAGCAGAAAGACAGAGAAGTAGACAGTTGTTTTCCGTTAATATTTATGTATAATATATTTATGGATACGTCTTCTTATATGGATAAATCATATTTATAATTTTATGCCTAACTTAATAACTTATCACAAAACATTACCTACCGAAAATTCTAATCTATTAAGGTAAACGTACGAGTGCTCGACATGCTAATGCCCAATAGATGACACCCTGCTGTCACTTCTATTGACAATGACTTAAGTTTCAAGATGACATGTACTGGTAAGTACCGCGTCGAGCACCAGTACGTTTACCTCACCGAAACTTCTAAATAATGTTGTAAATCCTATTAAGACTGGAAAAATACTTACTACATAGAAACTTAAACTTTCATTCAGTTTACTTTATGATTCAAAGGTATGTCAAACGTACAGATTGGAAATAAAAAGAAAATTACTGAGACAACAACATCCGCAAACAAATACGTAATTATCTCCCGCCATCGATTTCCTCTCACAAAATTGAAGCTGTAATAAAATGATTACATTCCTCGCCCGAAAATGAGAGGAAATAAATCCGGATGTCAAGTCTTCAATTTAAAAAATTGATAATCATTATAATAATTTCAAAGGGGATAATCGTCTTCGTTCTACTCTACATTTTAAGACGTTTGTTGCCGCTGTTGAGTTTTAAACCCTAAGTCTTGGAGCTTTAGGATTGGAATCTATTGAGTGAATGGGAATTTTTAAAATCGGAATTGTCTGAATGGGTGCGTGGGCGCACGCGTAACACCGGTGGCGGCAGGTGTTCATTCACTCATTCTTATCTTGACAGCTTCGATGAGTTACGGCTACGGCCTGTGTGCACGGATTCGGTGAAAAAAAAAGTCGCCTGTTTCAAACTTAACGGTAACCATTCAAGGAATGCAATGACTTGCATAAAAATATTCACGTCATTTTTATAATTAATAAGGTTAATTTTACACATTACATTATTAGCATGAAATTAAATTGGAAATCATCCTGTTGATGTTGCGTGAATTATGAATCGGCGAATTTGTTTTTATTCCATTTCAATGATAAATTCAAAATTTAGCCAGAATGCGTGGTTGGCACTTTTTTATATCTACCTACTAAGCATTTGGTTCTTGATGGGACAAGAAATCGATGAATGTTGCCATTCTAACTTTATCTTTTATTTCATAATCTCACTGCGTTTCCGAAGCATTATCTAACACACCCATTCTATAAGACACCGCAACAATGCATTTTCGTCTTGGCAATTGTTAATTTTGGCAATAATCAGGCATGAAGTGTCTGGGAGGGTCAAAGGAGCCGACGGCCGATGAAAAAGGAGTTTATTACTGGCTGAAATTTGAATAACAAAACTGTCTTTGCCTTCACATCTAGCCGCCGCCACACCTCCTCACTTACAAAGCTTATCTAAAGACTCTAAAAGACCTTTAAAGTTTCAAATGCCGACAGTTGGGGTTGCGTAATCGGGGTCGTAAATAAGACTACTACTTTTTAGGCTTTAGGGCCATCAAAAGTAAACTGTGGTGTTTTAACATTGGCAAGTAGATAGATGCGAGGTTGTTTTTGGGTTAGTACATTTACTAATGGCGATAAAACAAATCGCGTGGAAAATATTTTGATGATTACCGAGATAATTTTCGATCTGGGTGATCGCCTTGATTTTTCTGAAACTCGTCGTAATAACGACAAGCTGACTAAGTGCTTTTTATAAAACAAGTGCTAAAATATATATTTGATCAGGCTACCCCTTATTTTTGAAAAACAGTACCTACACTACTATCTACACTCATATTGTGTAATATTTTTGGGCATTCTCTTACCTGCTACCTTAAGAATGAAAACCTTGATTTTTAATAATGCCAACTTATATACATAATGCCAACAGTAAGAACATTTAAAATAGGCAAGTAATTTTCTTACGACTACGATAAGGGTAAAATGGCGACGCATTTAAACGTAATCTGATCTAGGCTCGCCACTGTTTGTTTGTTAAAGACTAATTTAGCCTAGATTACCCTACTGTATTTTATTACTTAAGTACTACAGTCAGTAGTTAACAGGAATGGAAGGCGAAGTCTTTAAACTAAATTGCTTGCGAATGTTTTTGATATCAAATTTCATTATGGTTGACGTAACGTTATGGAATAATGAGGAAATAAACGGTTAATGTAGTAACAATTTGTAAGTTAAGTACGAATCTTTTATAGTGTTGCGTATGTAAATGTACTAGTAAGTATATGTCAGAGAACTGCAGAATCGACAGACTTTTAGACAAGTTTTTCGAACAGCTTCCTCGAATATTCAAAGATACATGGAAGACGGTGCGGTGGGCCGAAGATATGGTCAAAATTGCGAGGAATCATTGCAAGCAGCGCAAAGATACCTGAGCTTATTAGTAGTAATAGTAAACATTTTTGAGAGATGCCCAGCATTATCGGAGGACATGTACGAGTACATATTCGATGCCAACCGATCTTTGATTTGGCTACAGCCGTGAAACTGATATGTATCACAAATTCTGGTCGTAGGCATGATTTCTAGTCGAATAGCATTTTATATGGTTTTCCGGTGATCTCCCTTTTGAGAAAGAAGCCACATGGCTTATATTCGTAAAAGTTACATGTTTATTCCTTACAGTATGGAAAATGCAACTCGAATCACACCCCTGTCAATTGATCACTTGTCGCAAAATAGCTTCAGAGGCAAGTAGGTACCTAATACACTTTGTGTTGACAATGTGGGCATATCGGGTGTCGCATTATATTGGCCTGAATTATCCAGCCCGCACGATGGTTACTGCCAAGCCTAAAGCTAAACAAGTTGTAACTACATTACAGAAAGTAAAGTTAAAAGACAGAGGCCTATGCTCAGCAGTGGGTGACCGAAGGCTAAAATGATGATGATGATGAAAGTTAAAATGTTTTTATAAATAAGTAAGTTCATAGACGCGTTATCCACAGGCGTCCTCTTTTTATCTTTTTATTTACCAGCCAAAGGTCTCCCGTTGATCGCCGGAAAGTGCGGTCCTCCGCAGCACTTTCTTGTCCAGTAGTCGGCCACTCGGCCATTATATCTTCGGGATATGTGGCTATTTCTATTTTCCCTATCGGCACTTCAACGTAATCTTACGAGATATGTGAAATACTTTAGTTATTTTGTGAATCTCCATATTTAATTATACCACGAAGAGAAGCCCCAAACATAGCTATCTCTATAGCACGTTGAGAAGTCATATAACCGCAGCAAATAACCCGAACCAACCCAAACCACAATTTAATCATACGTTTACGTAAATGGCGTGATTTAACGAACGAAATGGCAACCAAATGGCTATTTTCGTAAACAGTAGCTATGTCATCAATGATCGCCAATTATTATAGTTTTTTTGGAATTTTTATAGGTCGATCGGCCTAGTGCTAGCAGTCTTAGCCAAAATGTTAATACGATTAATGTGTTTTTAATATTTTAGCCGATGCGATCGCGGAAATTGCATGAACACTCCCTTCACTGGTCGTCAATCATTTTAAATGGATTACTAGGGCACCGGGAACAAATGGAGTAAATAAGTTCGTTACCCAGGAAGCTAATATAGCGACAGATTTTCCTAATTACGTTAACGGAAGCCGTGTGTCGTATTTTAGCATTATAAGCCCATAAGTAATAAAATAAGAAATAATCGAGCTACAATGTTTCCTGTCCATGGTACCTAATATAATGCCCATGAATATAATGTACCAGCTTTTGCCCGCGACTTCGTGTGAGGAGGATGATGATAATGATGATTGATAAAAAATAGAATACGTCCTTCCTCGAGCCTTAAATTATATCCATACCAAATGTCATCTAAATTGGTTCAGCGGATTAAGCGCGATTTGGGAGTCAGAGAGTCCTAACACAAGAAAGGTTACGAGTAAGGGTTATCATTCATATTCATATATTTATAATAATAATTCATAATAATTCGTATTATATGTCACAATATTATTTACAAGAAATTATTTACAAAATAGGATTTGTAACATCATCATCACCAACATCATCAAAGATATAACGTAGGTTTCAAATGTGTTTTAATTTTACAGAGTTGAAATTATAGCTAACGCTTATCATTAGCAGATGTCTCAGATCTTCCTAATCGCGCGGTCACTCACTACTGGATAGTCTTCTTTGGGAGTGTATGATATTATTTGCGTTTATCCACTCGCCTGCCTTTGCCTGTATCGGATAATCTGTTTAACTATTTTATTTTAGATTAACTTTTGAAACACTTTATGTACGTAATAAGTGTAATATCGTTATTACGCTTGAACTTGTTACGTAACAAGTTCAAGCTTTTTACTTAAATCGGTACAAGCGAAAAAGGTTACAAGCAAACAGATTGATTTCCACGTAGATAGGTAAGTACATACCCACAAATGCTATAGAATCTATCTATGTATGGATTTACTTGTCGATGTCGCTTTGCTACTTGTTTACTATAAAGAACGTACGTACGTACTGTACTTATACGTATAAACAGCAAGTAGGTAGATCGACAAAGTCAATATCGGATGTATCGGCTTGAACAAATATCCGATGGATCCTCGGTAACTGGAGCTAGCGCCGCGTCGCTGCAAGTCTCGTATTTGTGAACTCGCTATATTCCTTATTGGTTCTATATTGCATAATGAGTTAATGACAGTCGTGTGATATACAATGTATTAGTTTTAATATTCCTAACGTAACTAGGTTGGTTAGGTGACAATATATTGTGACAATGTGCAGTTTCCGACTACCCCCAACTTAATTTCCAAAGGAAGCGTAACATTATAATTTTTGCTCAAAAATTCCGTACTAGTACGGAAGTGAACAGTAAACCTGTGTTTGTTAAGCCTTTTATTACATCTCTGCGTTCTGAATAAACTAAACAGTTTAGCATATAAATTATTTTATCATACAAATGAAATTAACTTTAAACAGTTCTCATGGCCTTAACAATGGGCATACCTTCACGATTAACATCCTAATTGACTAGGCTATCCAAGCAGCTATTTAAATTTTATATTAAAGAACATTGCTTTCAACATAATTATGTATATGTATATGAATACTCTAGGCATGTAACGGAGTTCTTTGCGAATATTTCAATTAAGTTAATGTTAATTTTATTCAGCGTGTGTTGAATTTATTACGTGATAAAATGACACCTATAGAAGTAAGAAATCTTAGAGGGATTGACTAACTCATAGTCCTTAAAAGAACGCAACGGATTTTGATGCGGTTTTTTTTAATAGATAGAGTGATTCAAGAGGAAGGTCTATGTATATGTTAACCCGTGCGAAGCCGGGGCGGGTCGCTAGTTCTATTATGAATTAATCCTGAAAACGTGCTTTCTTTAGATCCATATTGACACAAAATTTAGTTTCGGCGATATCATCGGCAATAGTAAAGTTTTAAGCTAATTTCGTTATTATTTCACAAATTTTGCGAAGTCACTAGCCGTCCAAAAAATTAAGTCGACTACCGCTTCTATTTTTTACTATTAAGAAGCATCCCTCCACGTTACGGTAGCTAACAGCGTTTAAACTTTTTATTGGAATAAACACTTTTTGTGATGACAGCATTTAGATAAATCTTGGCTCCGATCAATGGGTTTAATGAGATAATTTACGCTTCGGTACGGACACACAAAAAAGGCCGGGACATGCGTCAGTAAAGAAAAGTGAATGCAAAGAGTGACCTCGGCAGGGACGAGCTCGGGGCTCGAGCCAACAATGATGGTAAAGGCAGATGCACATGGCAAGTAAATAGAAGATTTCTTTTAAAGAGCCCATCAACGTGCACACTAGCGCCACTGCTAAATAATCGTGATTATTTAAATTGAACGAAATATATTTAAAAAAGGGGGCCGCTACGTACTGTATCTTGTATTAAATTACCTTTTGAATACATCACACGTTTACATAGTTTCAATTTTGCTGGATTCGTCAGTCTAATATGAACTCAAAACAAAAACGGCCGTTTTAACTTTGGAGGCATGTTGATGGGCTCTTAAGGGCAACCTGGTAGTTTTTGCTACATTCTTATAACCTGATTAAGTTTACGTCCGTTATTTTTATTACTATTCTCTTTGTGATCACAACATTGTAATGAGAGCAGCTAGTAGAGGCATTTTTAACGAACTACGAACACGCTGACATACGATTTCGTGCAACTGATTCTAAGTAAGAGAGAGTATGAAAGGACTCGTACGTATAGAAAATACTTTATTTATAGGTTTACTAGCACTTACTGGTTATCGTTAGGTTGAGTATCTTTTAGAGTACTTATTTTTGTAAAACATAGTCAATGCAAAATTGTAACGGCAACGCTAAAAGTTGCTCCATCATAATAACATTTTTATTAACAGAGACGACAAACAAGTTTTTAAATAAGAAGTTGCCGTGTGTATAGGGCGCAAGGTTTAAAAAAAGCAATAGGACTCCAAAAGGATGGGACACCTGTGTTACGCAGGCACAAAAAATACTCCTTCTTATTTTACTTTTAACGAAACGGTTAAAGAAAGTGCCTTGGTAAGAAATAGAAGTGTCTTATATATAAAATTATATGAAGTTTAATGTGTTAGCTAGCTGAAGCATAATAGGTTCTGAAAGAAAAGAGTGAACTATCTCATCACTACATATAGTATAAAACAAAGTCGCTTCCCTGTCTGTCTGTATGTATGTATGTATGCTTATTATCTTTAAAACTACGCAATAGATTTTGATGCGGTTTTTTTTAATAGATAGAGTGATTTAGAGGAAGGTTTATGTATAATTTGTTAACCTGTCCGAAGCCGGGGAGGGTCGCTAGTATGAAATAAAGGCTTAAAAACGGAACGAAAAAGAACTTACTCAATAGTCTAAATTGAACTATTTTATTAAACCGGTACATAAAAACTTTTGTGTAAGTACTCAAAACGAGAGGAAACAAAACGATTATACTTATAAATAGTAAAGGGGATAGTCGAAGCATTAAGAAACACTTGAAAAATAAAACCCTTTCAACCGAGACATCTTTTCTTCCTATTGCGTTGGAGATTTTCCCAAACAGACAACACACCCTCTTTACTTTTGATAGGTAGGTATTATCTAGTTTGATTACGAAATGAATAATGATAAGGGTGTCCGCTAGCGGGCGTGGTTGCACGGAGCGGGTTAACGAAAAATAGTACGAGCATGACCAACGCTAACTGGCGGGGATGCGTGCGACAGATTTTACCTACAATGGCACCCGTGTGCGTGCGCCCGCTGCGTGCACCCGCGCCAGCTAGCGGACGCCCTAAGAGATAAGAAGTCGACCTAAAAACGTTAATTTCAGGTATGTCAAACGCTGTTTGCCGGACTAGCATGAGTTGCGTTCTCGCGCGTGACCCCATACTTGAAGTCGCGCTAGATGTATGGAGTCGCGCGCGAGAACGCAACTCATGCTAGACCGCCTGCTGTAATTCGATACCTACCTGTAATTAAGTAACGACCCCATTATTAAGCGGATAGGATAACAACGGACGAAATGTTACATTGTCAATGGAATCAACAGGCCTGTCACTGAGCCTGCAAAAAGCTAGTTGAATATGGCCGTCAACAAGTCTTAGGTTAGCATCCGTCTCAGAGGGCTGGCCACGTGCGTCTTGAATGGGCCCTCCGGATGGAAGCTACAATGGATGCGTGTGAGTCTGTGAGTGCGTGTATTCTCGTCGGTATAAATATAGAGGTAAAGTAAAGTTTAAAAATGTAGTAAGTAAATATCCCCGTTTTCGGAAATATGTGTAGCGTTTTTGAATTTTTTTATACAATAGAATAAGCCTATCTTACGAGGGCTGGTCCGAAAGTTTTTATCTGCTCCGGCTCTACTCATGCGATTTGAATAAAATTTATACCATTGCGAAGAAACGTTCTCTATAGATTTCCGTCAAATTTTAGATGTCAGCTGCCGACATGATACATAAGGGCAACCAATCGGTTAAATGGTGTTTATGGTTTATGCATGACAATTGTCTAGCGTTTAGAAGATTCGAGGTATTTCATTCATAAATAGGTTTTGAAATAGTAGTCCTAACAGTCTTACAAAATCAATACACTTCGTGCCTACGAAATAAGTTCAGGTGTTATTTGTGATGTGAATGGCTCTTCTCTTATAAGTACTTTGTAAATATGTATCTATAATATTGAACACTCATGTACTCGTACTCAATGAAGGCTAACAAACGCAGTTAAAAAGTGCTCGAGGCCTCATATTAATAACGCTCGTAATAAACATCATGTAATAAATTATGTTTAGTCATCTGCCAAAGCTTACCAAGTAACACGCCAAATTTAACCTTGAGCAGTACGTACCAGGGTTTAAAAAGCATGATAAAAAGTGATGAGAGGCGAAGTAGATTGCGGCTGATATAACCAGTGGCGATGTGTAATCGTAATTTGTTGGCTACTTGTATTACCAAAAGTGTTTTTATATTGACTTACCGAGTCAACCATTTAAAAATAACCAGTATAAGCTCGGTCTCTGATTAAGTATAGTTAGTACGGATTTCAATGTAACAGATACATTGGTTTCTCCTGAGCTGTAAGCTCTCTAGAAGCAGTGCTGCAGTGCGAGTCGGGTGTCCGTCCGCGCCTGAGGCGAATCCGCTCCCAAATCTTTTATAATTAAACAACCACAAAAACTTAACAACAACAAATTAATTGTATAATTTCGTCGTTTCCTGTGCCCTTTTAATATTCTAAAGGACTTATTTTGCATTTGATTTGATTTAGTAAGCGTACATTTTGTAATAGGTACATCGACCAAAGAGCGATTAGACAGATTTATGTTATACACAATTAAGTTACCAATATCATATGAGTACGTACGAGTATTTAGATGTTAACTACGAAAGGATGAAACTTGTCGATGGATTTTAACTATTTCAAGTGGAGCTAACATAGCAAATACATATAAATGTATAGGTAGTTTCTATTATCTAGTTGCAACACTGAATGTTCCACTCACCACGACGCATAAAAAGATAAAAAGAAAATAAATTAGTTTAACTTTTGACTAAACGAACTAACAATAAAATAGGTACTAAATCAAAGATACGTGCGAGTAAGACAGCGAAGTGCTCAAAGCACGTGGGGGATAGGGATAGCGGTAGGACGGTTGTGGAAGGTCGGTCGGTGCTGGTAACAAATTATTTCATTAGAGTGGGCGCGGCGCGCGCGCAAGCCACCTGTCCGGCAACCGGATACCTCGCCTCCCGACCCGCTCCACCCCCGCACCACAGCCTCCACACCAACTGAAAAACAACCTTATCATGAAAACTGTATGGTCCATATCTCAGGGATCCAAAAGGTGATGGGCCACGTCTGGTTTTCAAAACGACTTAGAAAAGGACGAAAACGCAAATGTCGCCCCCGGTCAGGTCTCAAATAACGTTTCCAAAAAATCATTGACGTAACATCCGTTGAGCCTCCCAGCTACAAATGGGCGGTCGTTACTAAAATCAGTGTCTCGAGTCAAATGAATAAATTAGGTACACGCGATGGTCTCGATTAGATATCTTAATGCGGCTTGAGATAATCTTTGTAATGTGTAAAGAAAAGCATTAAGTGATTGATTCAATTTGGCCTTTGGTTTGTTCTGACTAACGCGATAACGTGATCAAAAGATGCCACTGTTATTTGACCTATTAGCCGCTATAGATTTAAGGGACTTTGACTATCCCAAAATGGTAAAGACGAGTTGAATATTCCATCTGTTTGCAAAAAACAACATGTAGCTCAATGATATTATATAACCATAGATAGGTTATACTCATACTTGGGGAGCACAAAAATACAAAAATCTGTTATTTTTCATTAATTTTCTCATTCCATCCATCTTTGTCACACTCGTTGTGTCTCTTTCTCTTTCGGTGTGCCGGAGCTCGTTAGCACGTGCACATTTCTTGCTTGTCCAGCCGCGACTACAGGCAACTTGTACAATTTGTCACAAGGTAAGCGTTTCAATTTTGGAACGCCTAATAACCTATCTTGAGTTATAAATCATTGATGTAGCTTTCTGTGCCGAGTTACAAAAACGGAAAAGTCGTTTTTTCCTCGTAAATTCTTGGCGCCCGTTTAAAGTGAGGCACACGTGAAGTAAGTCAACATTGTGCAGTGTGTTCCTCGGCTCGGAGCTTTTTGTCCGCACACAAAAGGGCTGTATCCGGTAAGATCGGGCCGCTTCCGCGAAATCTATCGCAACAAGAAACGGGAAGTATATCCGGAACAACGAAAAAACATCAGTTTTTTTCAAACCTCAGAGTTGTTAGGGTTGTCACTTGTAGTACTCGTAGTTTGTCAGTAAATATGTCGTGTTCTCGTGTTGTACCAGGCCGTAAAAGAACTTGCATGAAAGAGGAGGGAATTACAACTACAACAGAATTAGTGATGTGAAGTTTTTAAACCATTTAAAAAAAAACATTGCACGCATTTTTAACGCTGATATGATGAATACTTACTTATTGATGATGATGATGATGATGATAAATTATGGTTATGTTATGAGCAATTAAGTTTAAAATAATTTTGTCGATAGATAATAAAATTACCTACGCTTTTCCGGTATCAAGTACGATATTCTTACTGGATTCTTAAAGAAAATGTGTACTTATATGTTAATTGTTAACAACATAATATGTCTTATACATAGTTATATTCCTATGTCGTATATTATAATATTTACTATTGGTATACGGGTAGGTAACCTTAATTAAGCATTATCTCAAGTGGAACAAGATGAAAGAGTTTGTTGTAAATGTTATTTTTGGTTGTAGTGTGAAGGGATGATAAACTCCGATTACAAAAACTATTGAATACTGGCAATTTCTAAGTTAATTAAACATATATGTAATTATACCATAAGCCCTAAGCAGCAGGCAACCCTGAGGCAGTGCTCAGTGTCAATTTTCCCACGCCCAACAGGTTGCCAAGCACGTCTTCCTTCCGGAGTACGACCAATGGTCCTTTTCGTCACAAAAAAATTTTTTTTTTCGACAACAGGTTTCGTATTTCGAGCACACATGTTCCTCAACGCCAATCAAAAAGGCATATGTCATAATGAAGTTTATATGCCTTTACTCATTTCGGAAGTAGTGTCAGACCGTATTGTGTGAATGATAATGATTAACATCTTATGGGGTATAATGATCGGTCCGTGGCGACAGGTGTGTAGCAACATGGATTGCACATTTCATTTTTCCCACGAGCGATCTTTTGTGGCGATTTTCACCTGACTTTTGGGTCAAAAGGCTATTAAAATTGTGAATGACACAAAGCTTTTACAAACATATGTCTTCGGGGTGGACTATAAAGGCTATTCAAAGTTTGATAAATGGATGTTTGCAGGTTATTTAATTCAATGTTTATGAAGCTATGTTGTGTAGCGATGGTTTTGACACCTGTGCTCCTATTCAGAATTGGATTTTTTAAATGATATGGTCCATATTTTTAACATTTCCTACATTGTTTCCACATCATTAAAGTTGATGTTTATGATATGAATTTTAAAAAGCGTTAACGGATGAATCGATAGTAGCCAACAAAATGTTTTCTCGTAGAAATTGATAGGTGAGGCAAATGGCACAGTGTTAGTGTTATACCTGGAATGTTAACGGCAATGTGCGTGGAATTATTAAACGAGCCATCGATCGCGACAAATCGATAAATGTTAACATATTATGTACCCGGGCCACATTTTATAAAACTACATCTTTACGAGTTGAGTCCGGCAACATTGAGGCGAAGTTCTGTGACTATTATCGAAACACATTTTGTTTTGAGTTTAGCTTCGGGTTTTGTGAAACTGTTGTTTTCTGAACTTTTTAAACTGTTTTTGTAATTTTATAACCAAAGATAGTATATTATATTATAGTATAATACCGTATGAAATTATAGTTACTGGACTACATTTTAAAATACTTTTATAAAAGCTATTGTTTTTGGGAAATCTAGATGAAATGGTGGGAGTAACATATTGCATCTGTATTTAAAATTTAAACATTTTGTGAATTGCTATAGTGTAGGTACAACGCGGCGATATATCGACCTGTCATTAAAACGTCTTATATATGTCGGCGGCAGATCGTAAAATCGGGCATATCGAGATATTCCTAGGCATATCATGAAACGCCGCCATTTCATGATCTGACTAAGATGAACCCAGTCGTATCACGATCTGCCTTATAAAAGAGGCGACAGATCGGTCAGACCAATGTATTCGTTGATATTCCTAGCTTCATACCGGGCGCATCGTAAAATAATTGATGAGATATTCCTAGGCATATCATGAAACGCCGCCATTTCATGATCTGACTAAAATTAACTCAGGCATATCACGATCTGTCTTATAAAAGATTCGGCAGATCGATGGGAGCAATGTATTCGTCGAATTCCTAGCTTCATTCATACATACCGATCGCATCGTAAAATAATTGCATTTTTTGCCACTGGTGGCGCTGCATTCTATATGGCGCTGCGTCCGAGGCCCAGTGTTGCCAGATCGTACCTTTTAATATAAGTTTACGTTCCTTTTGAGCCTTGAGGTTTGCTCGATATAGCTGGTGGTCGCTAGGCAGATCATGAAATGCCGGCGTTTCATGATCTGCCTAGGATTATCACCCATTGAGGTTTGCACGATATGGCTGATGGTCGCGCTAGGCAGATCATGAAATGCCGGCGTTTCATGATCTGCCTAGGAATATCACCCCTTGAGGTTTGCACGATATGGCTGGTCGTCGCTAGGCAGATCATGAAATGCCGGCGTTTCATGATCTGCCTAGGAATATCACCCATTGAGGTTTGCACGATATGGCTGGTGGTCACGCTAGGCAGATCATGAAATGCCGGCGTTTCATGATCTGCCTAGGAATATCACCCCTTGAGTTTGCACGATATGGCTGATGGTCGCGCTAGGCAGATCATGAAATGCCGGCGTTTCATGATATGCCTAGGAATATCACACCCTACTACATATTTGATATGCCTAAACGTCGCTAGGCAAATCGTCAAACGTTGATGTCTAGGAATATCTCGATATGGCCGATTTTACGATCTGCCTCCGACATATATATAACCCAGGGATGTTGCGAACATCCGCATCCGCATCCGCAACCGCGGAACTTCCGCATTATTTTCAACATCCGCATCTGCATCCGCATCCGCATAAAATCGATGCGGAGCTTATGCGGATGCGGATGTCGAACAAATCGGTACAGGAACGTCATAGCGGCGGCGTAAGTGCTAGGTAATTTTGTCATTACCTATAACGAAATCGTCTAGATCCAGAAAAGTCGGCCAAGTTACTGTTTATTAAATATAACGCACCTATATTCTTGCTCAAATACTAAACTTTTCGTTTTTTTTTTTAATAAAAAAATACTTAAAATGTCGTATTTGACGTTTTTTTAAGTACCTAATCTTGACATCCGCATCCGCGGATGTGAGCCTTTAAATATCCGTATCCGCATCCGCGTCCGCGGATGTCAAAAAATCTGCATCCGCAACATCCCTGATATAACCTCTCAGCTCCCGAGAGGATGTCTTGTCTGTGGCTCCCGACAATGCCTTACTTAGCCTACTAATGACGATATCTACATAAACATGATTACACTGTGTATTTCGTGTCGTCAGCGCACACTATAGTTTGCATAACAATTATAAATTACTTATTTTGTACTTATACAGAATAATAAGAGGCTTACATGCATAAATCTAAATAGGTTTAGTTTGTACGAAGTCATTAACTCGTTGTATTTTTTTAAATTACGGCCTATGGCAGTGGCTTGTTTTTTCACCATACATCTTGCTGCGTAAACGGTGCGTCAATAGTACATTACATACCTAGGGAGGTGAATTCATAAATGCTCCAGATCGCAGGTGTTTGTGGCCCGAACCGAAGGTGAGGGCCATTAATATGCGATCTGGGGCTTTACGAATTACCGCTCGTGGTTTGTCTAAAGTTTTACGTCTTGCCTTGGCCAGGCAGGAAGTGAGATTTTCTTCTCGCGTAGCGTAAAATCTTTTACGCAGCGGGGTGGTGTCGATCCTTAAGTCTGTATACCCTATATTAAATGCCATGGCGGGATTCCACTTGAAACTGCACAAAGAACACCATAATGATCTATTATTTAACAATTGCTTTACGAGCTCTAC
Source organism: Cydia amplana (assembly GCF_948474715.1). Classification (NCBI taxonomy): domain Eukaryota; kingdom Metazoa; phylum Arthropoda; class Insecta; order Lepidoptera; family Tortricidae; genus Cydia; species Cydia amplana. The sequence continues at coordinate 11,461,315 of NC_086086.1, forward strand.
TCTTCAAAGTCTAAAAAAGTTTCCCGTCTCAAGTGGGATCCCGCCATGGCATTTGAAATGGGTTATAACTGATACAACTTAGGGAACAAATCAAATAATCGCATATAATCGAGAAATTGGGACGGGTATCGCCGTGACTACGCTACCCTAGCCTAGAGGTCCAGGGCGTTAGCCGAAGACGTACAAATCCGGCCTCCGCCACTAGCTTGGTCACTCTTTCTTTAGTATATATGTATATGGCATTTATTTCAGTCTGTAACTCATGTTAACGTTAATGTTTCTCATTCCAGGTATCAGAGGATGACCTGCCAGCGTGCAGGCCGCGGCAGGTGTGCAGCAAGGTCGACCTGTACGACACCACGCAGCCCTGGCTGGAGAAGAAATGCCGGTGTCTGGGTCACAGGCCGTGCTCAAGGTACTGAAATACTTTATTTATTTAATTTATATGAGCCTAGAGTGTCCCACTGCTGGGCAAAGGCCTCCCTCCTCCCCTTCCACGTATCCCGGTCTTGACCCGTCTCCCACCAGTTCCTGTCAAAGGCGTTAAGGTCATCTCGCCAACGCCGTCGAGGTTTGCCGCGACCTCGAGTTCGATTTTGTGGGGCCCACTGAAATACTTATCTAATACCTAATATTTATATGCACCAGCACGTCAAAGACACGTTTACATTTTTAGGGTTCCGTAGCCAAATGGCAAAAAACGGAACCCTTATAGATTCGTCATGTCTGTCTGTCTGTCTGTCCGTCTGTCCGTCTGTCTGTCCGTCCGTATGTCACAGCCACTTTTCTCCGAAACTATAAGAACTATACTGTTGAAACTTGGTAAGTAGATGTATTCTGTGAACCGCATTAAGATTTTCACACAAAAATAGAAAAAAAACAATAAATTTTTGGGGTTCCCCATACTTCGAACTGAAACTCAAAAAAATTTTTTTCATCAAACCCATACGTGTGGGGTATCTATGGATAGGTCTTCAAAAATGATATTGAGGTTTCTAATATCATTTTTTTCTAAACTGAATAGTTTGCGCGAGAGACACTTCCAAAGTGGTAAAATGTGTGTCCCCCCCCCTGTAACTTCTAAAATAAGAGAATGATAAAACTAAAAAAAATATATGATGTACATTACCATGTAAACTTCCACCGAAAATTGGTTTGAACGAGATCTAGTAAGTAGTTTTTTTTTTAATACGTCATAAATCGCCTAAATACGGAACCCTTCATGGGCGAGTCCGACTCGCACTTGGCCGCTTTTTAGGGTTCCGTAGCCAAATGGCAAAAAACGGAACCCTTATAGATTCGTCATGTCTGTCTGTCTGTCTGTCTGTCCGTCTGTCCGTCTGTCCGTCTGTCTGTCCGTCCGTATGTCACAGCCACTTTTCTCCGAAACTATAAGAACTATACTGTTGAAACTTGGTAAGTAGATGTATTCTGTGAACCGCATTAAGATTTTCACACAAAAATAGAAAGAAAAAAAAATTTTTTGGGGTTCCCCATACTTCGAACTGAAACTCAAAAATTTTTTTTTCATCAAACCCATACGTGTGGGGTATCTATGGATAGGTCTTCAAAAATGATAGTGAGGTTCCTAATATCATTTTTTTCTAAACTGAATAGTTTGCGCCAGAGACACTTCCAAAGTGGTAAAATGTGTGTCCCCCCCCTGTAACTTCTAAAATAAGAGAATGATAAAACAAAAAAAAATATATGATGTACATTACCATGTAAACTTCCACCGAAAATTGGTTTGAACGAGATCTAGTAAGTAGTTTTTTTTATACGTCATAAATCGCCTAAATACGGAACCCTTCATGGGCGAGTCCGACTCGCACTTGGCCGCTTTTCCCTTTATTACAAAGGATTAGGTTACATAACTGTAAAAATGTCTTCGATATGAGTCGGAAACTGCCTATAGTCGGTAGTGATAAATGCCTAAGAGCTTTCCTAGGCTATCCCCCACTAGTATCTCCCATGCATCTGGCTAAGAACTCTATGATTGCTGCTCGATACAACGTTGGCGCAACTGCGTAATGACACCGTTTTTCATAGCGCTGACTAGACGCCGACGCTCAAAAGATTCTGGTGTGGGGTCTCACAAACCACACACACGGAGAGTCACGAATTTATTATAGTTTTGTACAACAATTAATAAATTTAATTATATATGATAAAAAAGCATTGTTGATATTCGATGATATTCGAGATGTACCAAAATCGTACTGATAGTCTAAAATATTCCACATGGCAAATTTTCAAAAACTTCTCACATTCTACGCGTAGTACCTACATAATGTTTCTTTGCCAAAATGTTTAATAGTGCTTTATTTGTTACTGTGAAAGAGCAGGCATGTTGCCCATATTTAAAATATCATATTTCGCACCACGCATCAAATAAATCACCACTTAAAAATAAAAATATTGTATAAAAATATTTCGTATACTTAGCTAATTGCTTTGACAGTTTGAAAGAAACTGATTTGATTAATTTGTCACATACGTTATTCCTGAGAAACCAGTATTTTGATAAAATGATTTCCTTTCAGCGAACTCACCGCCGATGACAACCACACGCTCGCCGACAAGACCACCCTCTACAAGACCTGTGAACCCGTCAAGCGGCTGCCCAAGTGCCGGTACTTCAAGGACCCGGCGTGGACCATCTACACGTTACCTGACAGCAACGCCACGCAGCAGATCATCAGCTGCCACTGCCCGAAGATGTCGGTCACGTATCTGCTGAAGAAGCTACCGTATACGACGCCAGGCGGGGAGCAGGGCAACCAGTATCAGTTTGCGTGCTCGCCTATCAGCGTGAGTTGCTTTTTGTTTTATTCACCCATTACTCCACCCAACGGAACATTGTTAAGTTGGGATTAGAAGGGTTTTAAAAGTGGAATGAAAACGTTAAGATAATTCCTGAACGGTGAATGGTGACAGGTTAGTGACATTGTCCATGTACTGTGGTCACGCAGCCTCTGCGAGTTCGTCATGTATTTGTCGAAGAAGACACCGTTAACGACACCTGGTGGAGAGCAGAGGCACTAACACAAGTTTGAGAACACAGAACACCGTGCGAGCCTTTCCTTTCCTTTTAGTTCGCGCGGTCGTCGCGGGATGGCGCTGACGACAGTGGGAGCTTTTTATTATTGTATGATTGAAAATATTGTGTACGTAAAAGTATATTAAAAGCCAGCAAACATGGAAAGTAAAACTTGAGTGCGTGGTAAAATGCAATGAAAAAGGGGGAATTTTTTTTCGAAGAGTCAAATCTAACTAGGCCAGTTTCCTGTCCTTGCTTGCGTTTGGTAGAAATAGAAAGGTTTCACATTGCCATCTCACAGGAGAGGTAACAAATGCAAAATTCTCAACCTACCGACACCACACCACCAGTAGCATCCCCATTTCACAGCCCCTACTCCTTTCCAGAGACTACGCTGCTCCCGAAAAGAGCCGTGCAAGCTGTTCAGCGTGCGCCGGCGTCACGAGCAGATCGACGAAGTGAACGCGAACACGATCTGCCAGTGCCCGCGCGACCACGCCTGCCCGCGGCATCACACAGAGCCAGGCGTGCTCGCCGGCGTGACGTACGCGGCCGAAGACATCCGCACCTACCACGGGTACTGCATGCCCGAACCGCCTGAGACGTATCGGTTTGTGGGCGAGAAAGACTGAAAATAATTACGCTTTATCACGGGCTTAATTGAGTCGCGGAATTTCTATCTTGTTGTCGATTTTTTTGTCTGTACGGTGTAATTATATAACAATCTATCCTACATGGTTATTACCAAAAATATAATCGATTTTCGAACTCGAGCATACCGGCAAGCTGTGCACCAATTCATAATCAAACTTAGAAGGCGAAAATCCGACAACAAGACATGAATTCGCCGTTATATATTTTATCGTTGTGGATAAGACAAGCTTGTTAATTTATTCACAGCTGTAAACAACAGTCACGCGACAAGTGTTGTACGAACGCCTTTCTTTTGATTACAATGACGCTAAGTATCCTTACCACGACTGCCTTAGCAGTATCAAACTGACATATTCGCTAACTTCTGCGTAGGTAACTTACTTTCTATACATTTCGCTCGCACTAATATGCGAGTACGAGCGATATGCATAAAAAGTAAGTTACGCACACGCTAGCGAATATGTCCGTGTCAAACTGGTGGTAGCCGTAAGAGCGGTTTCGCACTACGTCCGATCCGAATCCGTGAAAATATGGTCCGAAGTAGCTGTAGAACTATTTCTATGGTAATTACGCACTAGATCCGTCTGATTTCTTTCCGAAATCGGATGACGGAGATCGGATCTAGTGCGTAAATTACCATAGAAATAGTTCTACGGCTACTTCGGACCATATTTTCACGGATTCGGATGTAGTGCGAAACCGCTCTAAAGGTTGCTTTGCTCAATACCTGTTTAGTACAAAAACTTTTAAGGCAGCTCGAAATGCTTTTTTTTTTATTATTAATGGTATTATTTTATAAGAACTGGACAAATACCCCAATCAATAACAAAGACCAGCTAATTCTAAAAACTATAACTTTGTTTTCGTAACTTCAGTAGGCTGAATCTATGTTAATTGGGGTAAAATACTCGTACGAACAAAATGAACAAATCGTGATGTTTAATGTTCAACGTGTTTCACGTAATAATGTGAATTACTTACGGGGAGTTGAAAAAAAGTGATCCAAGTTGAAAAAGAGACTCAAAAATTTGAATCGAAAACAAATGACAAATCATTTGTGACTGTTCCAATTCCTCTCGTGTAAGGGCGCGCATATTGTTTCTGTTATAGTTATTATGTAAATAATAGTTGTAGAGTAAGTAATCATTCCAAACGGTTAGTATAGATTAATTATTGATATTTTAATTATTTACTTGCCATATGTTGCGTTTGTTCCGAGTCTTCCATTCCAGTCAAGAAGACAAAATTGTTTCATTATTTTGTTTATGTTTACTATTGTCTAATAGTTTTTGTTATTTATGGCGATATAGTCGTGGTCTTAATTATACTCGATTAAAATATCTTTAAACTTTTTATATCCTTTTACATTCTTTTACGAGACGACCATAGCGATAAGTTAGAAAATGTTGCAGAGCTCCAACTTAAAATAACAAATAAGAAAATGACACAGTATTCAAAATGACTAAACTTAAGTTAATTTAAACAAAATTAAAGGGTACTTTCTTATTATTTCATGGAACTCTAAAAACTAAAAAAAAACTAAATTTCCATGAAATTATTTGTAAGTATCCGCTCTAAGCCGAAACTTAATGTTAAATGAAAATTAGTGTCGCAAAGTGAAAATTAGGAGTAAGATGACAGAATTAAGTTATGAAGCTTATTATGTTGAATTTGAAAAGTATTTTAGTTCAGGAGTGGAGGCACTACTGAAGACAAGGCTGTATCTATGTAAATATGAATCATGTTTGTAAAATGATACCTTGACGTGGTTTGTCTTCCTTATTTGTTTTATGTATAAATTTAATCATAAGTTAAATTATTGAAGAAAAATAAATAAATGTTTCGATATCAAACATTATTTTATTAAAGACGAAATTTTAGTATCGGATCCTTTTCTAGATACGGATGAAAAATATCTATTTACTACATACTATTTGTATTGTATTGTAACTTCGAAAACGGTAGATATGTATATCAAATGAGGTAAGTAAACAGTATATGTCCGTGATATCGCCGCTTTAAAAATAATAGCTCAGCGAGCCAACATACGAAATAGTGAAATTACTTATTTTTTGCTCTTTCCTATTTATTAAATAGGTAAATGGTGGTCCAAAAACTTTGTGGTGGCTAGACATACCGGGTTCACAAAGGCGTTTACAGCTTTCGCGGCTAATAGACCATAGATAGACCATCAATCATTCATTCATTTAATCTATTATCCGTTGTCTTCATACTAAACATAAGAAAAAAAAAACAACGGGTTGCACTTAGGGAGTGCCGGCAGAAGTGAAAACTCAATTACTATTGCAAAACACACTACTTATGTACAATTGAGGTTAACGCCATCTAGCGTTAGCGTTAATTACTTGAAACCCCTAAGCACATCACTGCTAGTACTCTAGTTATATTAATACCAGTTAGAGCGAAACTCACTAGATGGCATTTAAATCAATAAAGAAAAACTCAATGACATATTATTACATGTAAAAGTTTATCCCCCCCCCCCCCCCTTATCTCCGAAACAACTGGGTCTAAAATTTTGAAAAAAATACACAAAATAGTTCTTTACATATAGATGACAGGAAAACCTATTAGAAATGTGCAGTCAAGCGTGAGTCGGACTTAATGTACAGAACCCTTGGAACGCGAGTCCGACTCGCACTTGGCCGGCACAGCTGACGATAAAGTTTAATAACTTATTACCAACTGCCGTAGTTAAACAGTAGACCTAGTTAACCATTGCCCGAAACGTGACAATAATAAATGGTTGACGTAACTTCGATGTTTACGAGATTATTCACAGATTATCGAACACTGTGACAAATAAGAAATTTCTATAGAGAAATTTCTACGGTACATGGAATCGTGATAATGGCTTTTTAAATGGCATTGTTTACAAATTTCAATAACTATAAAGGAGCGCTGGTGGCCTAGTGGTAAGAGCGTGCGACTTTCAATCCGGAGGTCGCGGGTTCGAACCCCGGCTCGTACCAATGAGGTTTTTGGAACTTATGTACGAAATATCATTTGATATTCACCAATCGCTTTTCGGTGAAGGAAAACATCGTGAGGAAACCGGACTAATCCCAACAAGGCCTAGTTTACCCTCTGGGTTGGAAGGTCAGAGGGCAGTCGCTTTCGTAAAAACTAGTGCCTACGCCAATTCCTGGGATTAGTTGCCAAGCGGACCCCAGGCTCCCATGAGCCGTGGCAAAATGCCGGGACAACGCGAGGAAGATGATGAATAACTATAAAGGAATTGATGAGTTACATAAATAAAATTGATCTTCCTTATTATTTAACCTCTTTAACTTATTTGAAAGGAAATCTATGGTAGTGCACCTAGTGTTTAAATCTCATCTTATTCCTTCAAACTTCAACGGGCGTTGCGTCGCTCAAGAACCACGCTGTAGTTACCAGGGGCAGGCGTGTCTCACTCCGCGATTTCGTCGCTTTGCTACGGGTAGCTAAAAGTACATACCAGGGATGTTGCGGATGCAGATTTTTTGACATCCGCGGATGCGGATGCGGATGCGGATTTTTAAAGGCTCACATCCGCGGATGCGGATGCGGATGCGGATGTCAAGATTAGGTACTTAGAAAACGTCAAATATTACATTTTTAGTATTTTTTTTATTAAAAAAACCAAACGTTTAGTATTTGAGCAAGAATATAGGTGCGTTATATTTAATAAACAGTAACTTCGCCGACTTTTCTGGATCTAGACGATTTCGTTATAGGTAATGACGAAATTACCTAGCACTTACGCCGCCGCTAAGACGTTCCTGTACCGACTTGTTCAACATCCGCATCCGCATAAGCTCCGCATCGATTTTATGCGGATGCGGATGCGGATGCGGATGTTGAAAATAATGCGGATGTTCCGCGGTTGCGGATGCGGATGTTCGCAACATCCCTGGTACATACGTTCGGCCCCAATTTTGGGGAAAGCCATAAGCCGCGCGTGGCGCTGTCGCCACCTAGCGGCCATATCTGTGCTGATCGTAACAGACGCGTTTTGTTAGAGAGTGAGTCTTCTGTACTTAGGTAGTACTATTATTTATTCTGTGCCAGGGGCAGTCGGTTCTACGAGTGTCTGATGTTTTCAATTAATAAAATACCTTAATTATATGGTGTTAAATAAAATTTATCTCTCTCTTATGAGACTCTTGATGTTTTCAAAATAAGCGACAAGCGACAATAAGAAAGAGATAAATTTTATTTAACACCAAATAATTCAGAAAATCGCTTCAGGAGTTTTTAGTTTTTTTGGTGCCCCCCTTATTTATAAAACTTTAAAATCCTCAATTAGTTTATGCTTTACTTATACTGTAACTCTTCATACAAAAAGATAAGTCAAATAACAGAAATAGACAAACGATTATTACCTAATTGAGGTTGATGATGATCCTTACTCCATTAGGCTTTGTCGATAACCTTAGGGTTCTTCTCATACATAGCCTAAACCTATTTATTATTTATATTACTTGTATTTGTTTAGTTGTATGAGTTGTGTAAAAGTAGGTACCTACTTTGTTTTGTAATTACAACATGATGTTGCACCGCCTACAAGTTATCTGCTTTGCCCGAAGGTTGACTGGTAGAGAATGCTTTGTAGCATTTAGGCCGCCACGTGGGCTCCTGGTTCTCCGCGTATTTTACCTGTCCGTGTCGTAATATCTCTGACATGTTGTGTTTGCAGTGGTTTTGAAACGTGTGGTCGGCTTTATGCATGCTTTCATTAACGTAGTCGTTAAATATTTTCATGAAGCTTGCTTAATTAAATTATACATAAATTTATAGTTGACCTATATTGAGCGCAAACTTCAAATTTCACACTGAATGGCAATTAATTAAATAGTCTCATTACAATGATATCGGTCACGTGTGCTTAACATATTTAGGGAGCTAAAACAAAATGGGTAAGCGTGAGAAAATAACACCTATGAAAATTAACAAAATTTAAAAAATCATCCATAAAAAAAACAAAAATCGGATCCTAGCAAAAGGCGAAACAACAAGTAGTAGTTTTCTTTTGCTATTGGGTAGGTAGTCTGACACTCTAAACTGAAACGACAGATATGATTAACTATGTTTGTAACAATAATGAAGACTACCAATGTGTAAATCTTAACCTATTAAAAATGATTACGTAATAGTGCAATTTTCAATATTGTCCGATTGCATTAAGTAAATTCCTTGCCTACTCAGGTCAATACAGAAAACCCATTTATTTGCTTTAATCCGTTACCAACGGTACACTACAAATGCTAAAGCTTTGTCGCTCGGATTCCGGTCAAATAACGTACTATGGTCAATATAAGGGTACATATTTGCGATTAAAATTTAAATGGATGTTATTTTGGGTTAACAGGTTAAGTTTGCGCAAAATATCAATTTGCAATGTACGCATTATTAAGAGAATAGCAGGACGTGATCGCAAATATGGCTTATACATTTTTTCTACTCCCGTACTTTTATTTGTCATTTAAAGGTTCGTGCACACACCTTTAAAACCCTACCTTATAGTTGTCAAGACAAGTCTTTAGTCTATTCCCTAAAAAAGCATTTGTGCATATATTATACACGCAGTATCTTTTTGGCACTTTACGATACTTCGTGTAATGACCACTTAAAAAATATTGAATGAAATACAATGTTGCCAACCTTATTTTAAATGTCATCTCTGACAAATAAGTGAACCATAGACATGTGTTTTTAAAATAAATAAATAAAATAAATAAATATTGGCGGACATCTTACACAGATCAACCTAGCCCCAAACTAAGCAAAGCTTGTACTATGGGTGCTAGGCGACGATATACATACTTATATAGATAAATACATACTTATATACATAGAAAACACCCATGACTCCGGAACAAATATTAGTGTTCATCACACAAATAAATGCCCTTACCGGGATTCGAACCCAGGACCATCGGCTTAGCAGGCAGGGTCACTACCCACTAGGCCAGACCGGTCGTCTTTTTTAATTTCATTCATTCTTTTTCCGCCCGTACCCTCCATTTTTGCTACTTCTTGAATGAAAAATATTTGTTAAATTTACAATCTTATTTCAAAGTAAGTGGTCGTAGAAAAAGTATTGTACATGCAACGTTGTTTAACTGAGTCAAAAAATATTCGTGGCGTCTTTATTAACAATTTTCGGCTTCGCCTCAAATTGTTACTCACGCCGCTCGCCTTTTTTGACCTATTAAACAACGGTTGCATAATAGTAGTTTATGCAACAGTGATATAATAAGGGTTCTTAAAATTCAAGGGTCGAAGTTACAAAACGAGACGTAGTCGAGTTTTGTAAAAAAAGACCCGAGAATTTTAAGAACCAATTATGAGCTGTTGCATACATTACTTTTCCTATGACAGCTGCAGCAAAAAAAAAAAAAAAAAAGTTATTATTAAAAAAAAGAGTTATTATTTAAAAAAAATTGAGTTATTATTTAAAAAAAAAAGAGTTATTATTGTAAATGAAAACATACCTCTTTCAATCAAGATGATCGGAACTTGTATCTTTAAAAAAAATAAAGCAGTTGTATTATACTCATAAGATGACTGCTAGCAGTCATCTTATGAGCCTATAGACAAAGCATTCAAATGACATTGCTTTAGATATCACTGTCAGTCATTTAATTGACACATTTAAGTGCTGGAGTAGAAAAAATATATATACTACCTTGAGCCAGGAACGACCCGGAGCGGGGGTCGAGACCTCTCCGACAGACAACGCCCCAACACCCCGAGAACAGTTTTCGCCTCCGCACACCAGCACCCAGACGTCTTCACATTTTGATAAAAAGTGATCATGTTTTTGATCACATTGTAATATTACACAAAGAAAGTAACGTAATTTTGAAGTTATAAATAGCGTGGAAGTTGGCCAAATCGATATAGGCAACCGTTAAAACTGTGCTCGTAAATATGTAAGTCACCCGCCATTAGCTTTTTAAGAACGGCCAATTCTCTTAAATTGTAGCAATGGGTAATAAACGATAAGATTACTGAGGTTTTAAGACGAAAAGGCCGTATGTGGCATGCCTGGCACATTTCAGCTTAAAATGGTTATGTTTAGCTAGACCAACGCGACGTACATTGATATACAAATAATTGTATATAACAACCTCAAATCTCATTAAAACTGTATTCAAACATATACTTTATTAACACGGAGTAGAGTGGATTGTGCAAATAGGTACAAAACCTACGATACGGGCTTAATAAAACTGTCAACCGATGTCGGTAAGAGACCGGTCGACCACGATTTAGATTAGTGTAAGTAAAAGTGAGCTTAAGATTTTACTCGGATTTGCGGTTTGAAACTGTATCACGGATGTGATGGAAAGCTTAATTACGTGTTTCATGATGTATGGAGTTTTTTAACGATGTCCAAAA